>NC_088684.1:118427179-118730210 GCF_028017835.1 Emys orbicularis
ACCTGATGAGATTTTAAAAAAACAAGAAACAAAACCAGTCAGCTATAACTTTGAATTTCGTGGCTTGTGTCACACGGATGCAATTTAAAAGCAGGGTATTTTTTTAACTTTTTTTTTTTTTTTAAGAGGAATGAAAAATCTTTTGTGTGAAGGCATCATAATGGATTATTATTATTTAAAATATGATTCTGTTTCTTCAGGGCCTGATTCCATGCCCATCACCATAGTGTCTGAGTGCCTGACAAGCACATGAAAGTGAACACACAGATCTCTGGGATCTCCGTCTTTCTCTCCATTCTTCTATAGGGAGATTTTTTGGTTTTGTTTTGTTTTTTTACGTAATGTGGTTTTGGTAGGTTTAGGTCAAAGAAAGGAAGGATAGGTGGAAAAGGGGGAGTTTACATCTCATTCTGGAGGCTCTGAGGTCTGTGGTTTAAATGATTTCATTCTGAAGGTGCTCAGGATCTGTCCTGGAAGTGATTTCTGCAATTACAGACTAGTCACTGAGAAAACTCTCCTGCACACACAACCTTCACCCCTTAGGTTGACTTTTCCATTATTCCAATGGAATGGATCTGTCATGTGACAGAGTGAGGTGGTCCTTCGGTAATTTGGGCTAATCCTAAATATGGAGGGCTTTGAAAATAAGGACAGTAAAACATTGAAATTGATCGAGTATTCAATTGAGAGCCTGTAAAGAGAGTGGAGCGCTGGGGTGATGTGCTCCTGGCAGCCTCATTGCTGAGTTAATGGACTGCAGTTTTCTGAACCAGTCAGACCTTTCTTAAGCATGGTGGTTTCATTTCTAGGCACTGAGGGCTGCAGCAATAGGAAAGTCCTGTATGCACTGATCACCAGCCCAGGTCCGAATCTGATAAATGTGTGTGCCGCCACCTGGCCAGCAAGTTAGGAAAGGGTGGTTTTTGTATCTGTGTCTATTTAGTTTTCCTAAAGCAGTAAGGAATTAGTTCAGGCGAATGCTAAGGCTGCAGGCAGTTTTAACAATCTGAGATGGGAGCATTTTACCGTAACAGCACCAAACTCTGGAGGAGTTTGAATTCAGATCCAAGCACAATGCACAGGTTCCTCTCTAAATAAAAGTAGCAAGATGAGAAGCTACTCTGGGTTAGTGACTTTTAGAAAAGAAATGTAGAACTTGCGTGGATTATTACTCTTATCAAGTCTGGTTTGCATGCTGTATAGATATTCAGAATGCACTTTCATTGGGGTAGGGGATATCTGACAGCCGAAATAAGAATGCGGAAACTGTAGAACAACTGACATTCTGCAGGATAAACACTCTTTGCACCTAGAATATTCTGCTTCGGCTACTCTGGTTGCTGCTGCTGCTGCTGCTGATATAGTTTCTGTCATGGCCTGTGATGAATAGCGTGCAATGTTAGTTCAAGATAAGAGCCTACAGCATACTGGAAAGATTCCTGTAAATACGAATCCCAGTGGTTCTGACTTCCTTGACTGGGAGGTGATTGACTAAATGGCCATGCCTGCTACCAGTTACAAAGTTGCCAAGCTGTTAATCACCCTCTCCGCCCTTCCCCCCCAAATACCACTTAACTATTCTAATGTCTTTCTATTTAGTAGAATAATCATGTGAATAATTATTGTTTGATGAAGACTATGGAAGAATATAGCTAGTTATCATAATGCTTGTGGGGTGGGAGGGAAGGGAGAAGGTAATATTTTGGAACATTCCTCTCAAGGATGTCAAGCAGCAAGAGCTAAAGCATGTTCTGCATCAACGTTAATGTCGCTATCTCCAGTATTCTGTTATCACTGCTGGTATTGTGGTCTGCAGATGGAAGGTGGGAAGGTATCTCTGCTGATTTCAATGGTTAAAATAGTTTGTATTCTACAGCACTTTGTATCCTAGGGTCACCAAGCACTTTAATGAATTAAACCTCTCGGCACCTGTATTATTATATCATTGTATGGATGGGGAAGCTGATTTGCCTAGTGCAGGGGTCGGCAACGTTCGGCACGCGGCTCGCCAGGGTAAGCACCCTGGAGGGCCGGGCCAGTTTTATTTACCTGCTGATGTGGCAGGTTCGGCCGATCGTGGCCCCCACTGGCCGCGGTTCGCCATCCCGGGCCAATGGGGGCGGCGAGAAGCGGCGCGGGCGAGTGATGTGCTGGCCGCGGCTTCTCGCCGCCCCCATTGGCCCAGGACGGCGAACCGCGGCCAGTGGGGGCCGCAATCGGCCGAACCTGCCGCGTCAGCAGGTAAATAAAACTGGCCCGGCCCGCCAGGGTGCTTACCCTGGCGAGCCGCGTGCCAAACGTTGCCGACCCCTGGCCTAGTGTGTCTCACAGGAAGTCTGTGGCAGAGTCAGGAATATAACCTGCTCTAGATCTTCTGATTTATGGCCTTGTGTTTTAACCAAAAGACTGTCCTTCCTTTTAACATATCTGTCTTCCTTCTCTTTGACACTATTCCGTCCTTTCATATTACTTGGGTAACATCTGATCCCTATGATTTTTGTATTGGATCAAAAAATCTAGTAGTTTATTTCCTGCTGTGCTAATTTTGCTGCATTTATTGAAGATATCATGAGACTCATCACAGGAGTCAGGGTGAGCTAAACTCTTTAAAGCAAGGGACAATCCTTGTTTTTACTCTGACTAGCACAATGAGCCCGAGACCTCATATAAATAATAATAGTCATAACTTCAGTGTCCTGGCCAAAATTCAGTTTGTATAATATAATTTTGCCTACCTAAATTCCTCCTGAGCTGCTGCTGAATATATTATTCTTTACTTTCTGTCCTAAAATGGTGTGTAATGTTGCTGTGTGTAGATGTAAAGCTTCTGCCCCCTCCAAAGTGGCTTAATTTCAGTGTTGGATGGAGTGATTCCTATAGAGAATCAGTTCAACACCTGAAGTTTTAGTGTTTTCCTTGGATATAAGGTGCTACAGTTTATACATGACATTTATTTTAACTGTACTGTAAGATTTTTCTTTTGATTTTAATCTCATCTTAATGGTTTGAAACTTGCTTGCCATTTTTCTCCTCTAAATGTTTACAGCTGAATAGGCATCATTGGGAAAATCCTGGCCTCATTTACCTCCTATGAAGTCAATGGAGTTGCACAAGTGTAAAAGAGGACAGAATTTATAGGATGTGCAAGCTATCACTTTGTCTGGAAAAGCAGCATGATCTGGTGGATTGATTTTTAGGGTAGGTGTGGAGAGGATTCAAAAATTCCTGATTTCTGAAGGCCTGATGTACACTCAGTTTTTGTACTTGTATATCTATTTTGGTTGGGGTAGTGATCATTTTCTTCTTTTTTTTAAACCAATAATTATACTGATATAACCCCTAGTATAGATGCAGTTAAGCGTATAAAAGTGCCTTATAGCACTTCCCATGCAGGAGTAAGGGCTTGCCTACACAGAGAAATTTACCGGAAGAACTATGCTGGGTATAATTATTAGGGCCATGCCGAGTGTGGATGTTCCATTTCATGAAAAATTTCAAGATTTTGAAATTTGTCTTGTTCCCAATCAGAAGGAAACCCCCAAATATAGAAATGCTGCAACGGAAAGTAACAAAGCACATTAAAATGTTTCATTTAAACAAAATCACAATGTTCCAATTTCAACTCTTTTTCTGTGTGTTTATTTTGTATATATAATACAAAGTTTAAAAAATTCAAAACCAAAAACCTAAACATTTCATTCTGAAAATTTCCAAAGGGGCCATTTTTGACATTGTCAGAACTCCCCCCTCCCCCTATTTTTCTTCCAAAACAGATTTTCAGCGAAATGACCCAATTTCACAGAGTACTTTGATTTTGACAGACCCACATATTCTGATGGAGTATAGATCTATCAAAGTTTCTCTGGCAGCTATTATTAGTAATAACTATACCACTATCACTGCCCGAGTGGACGCTCTTATTCTGCAGTCAGAGTGCCTTTTTCCAGTTTAGTTTGTATTGCTTCCAAAGCAAGGTAAGGAATTCCTTTATCTAAGGAATTACTCAGGAGTGATACAAACCATTTCTTTCCTTCAGGGGTGGGATGAATGTGCTTCCTCTGCAGCAATCATGGCTTCCAGACCCTGCCAGCTAAAGATGCAGTGGGTCTAAAGTCAGGTCATTATACCCTATTCCAGACTCAGAGTTTGCTAAACCTCAGGCCATGGGTGGGAGTGGGGGTGGTGGGGGGTGGGAGAGGGAGAGGGAGACACTCCAATATTGGGGGAAAGAACCCTAGGATGGCAAACCGTGCTATATGATAGCCACGTACTGGATCTGATGCATGAAAACTATCTCTTGCTGAGCTCTGCGGGTTGCCCCAGGCAACTGTACTCATGACTCTTACATGATGCAGCAACCACCAGACTGCTGCAGTTCTTCTTACACCCTGTCACAGGGGCAGCTCAGGACAACTCCCAATCTGAGGTGAGATTGAGACAGACTGTGTGTGTGTTGGGAGAAAGGTGGTGCTGTCTCTGACGATGCCAGAACTCTGGGGAGGGTGGAGCTGCTATCATTTGCATTTCTCCTGGGGCTTCAACCCCACAGAGGTCTGACCAGAAAAATGAACCATTCCTGCTGAACGTAGGTCAACAACGACAGTTTCTCTTTTTCTTTCCCCACAGTCATTTTCACCTGTCTCTGGAATGGACTCTGTGTGACCGTTGCTTGCTGTAGGTTTGTGCCCCCTCTCCTCAGCTGACCATCTGCTTCCCACCTTCCAGATGTAGTCCAGATAAGAGTCTTTCCTCATGCAGCCTAGGCATATTTCTCACAGCTGTGAGAGTGGGCTAAATCCATTGCTTTTTCCCCCAGGGAGAGCAATACAGCTAGATTCTCAGCTGGTGTAAATGACTTCAGTGGAACTCTGTCCCTAGGCTTTCTTGTGTCTCACCAACAGAACAATTTACAAAAGTTCAATTAGTTGCAGTTGTGCAAACCCTGTGAAGGTCACCGTATGCACAGGTGTCACTGAGGGCATAGTTTAACCTGCAGAACCTTTATTACAGGCAACTATGCATGAGAAGGAAAGAAACCAACATGGTTCTCATCCCAGTTTGAGTTTGCAGGGCAGGCAATGAGATTTTTGTTATGGATATAATTGAGAGATAATAAACATGGAACCCTCCCCAATGATCATATTTTTAGAGTCCTTTGTCAGATCACAACAGCACTTTAAGGTATATTTCCAGTCTTAACCCTAACAATCAGGGCCAGGAACCTTATACTAATAACTCTAGGAGGTCTTGTTCATTATTTGTCCTCTGGACCCTTCATACTAGTTAGGCTGGTGTAAAGGGTGTGCAGAGCAGCCACAAGAACCCTCAGGGAATACATCCAGAGTAGAAGGGCTGTCTGTGCAGCAGCCCCAGGTGGAGGGAGTGTTCTCTGAGGCCTGGAGATGGAGCAGAAGCAGGGTGTGTGTGGATTGGATGCAGGAGGGTGCAAAAAGGGTGTATGGCCCAGTTGGACTTGCACCCTGATTATTCTGGGCCCTGCAAAGCCCCATACGTTTAGCAGTGGCATTACTTAGGGCAGCTCTAGGCGTATAAGGATGTTAAGCATCCAACTTCTATTAGAATTCATTCAGCTTCATTCTCTTGTGAGGTCTTAATTTTACTAGTTCTCCAGTCACAACAGAGTCTTCCTGCATTTCTATTCATTTTTTTTTTTAAATGGTGAGAAAAATAAATGTCTTTGACTTGGAGGGAAGAGCGCCACCTGCTGAAGTAGAATATTGCATAAGTTGTGGTTAAAAATAGAACATCAGCCAAAATAAAATCAATGGCTTTCAAGTTTTGCAATGCAATGCAATGACAAGTAAGATGCTATATAGCCAAGATTTTAGAAAAATTATTAGAAATTTGGAGTGCTTCAGTTTTTGGCGTGCAAACCTGAGCTGCTGTTAAGGGGCCTGACTCAGAGTGAATATACAGCACTTTCTGACATATGGTCCCTTTAAGGTGCCTCAGATTGGACACCCAAAAACTCAGTCCCCCTTCTGAAAATTGTATCCTATACTTCTTGTTTTATAAATACACAGAAATCTCCCTTTAATTTGTAATCAGTACAGGACAGGGGTATGTGCAGGAATTTAAATGTGACCCTTTTGGTCACAGAAACTCGCTGCCCCCCATCCCCACCCTGTTCCAGCAGGAGCTCGATCTTCCCTGCCTCCGCGGCCTTGGGCCGGAGAAGTTCTGTGCCCCCAATGATTATTGTGGGGGGGCATGCCCCTGCTTGACCCCCTCCCCCCTTGTGCATGCCCCTGGTACAGGAAGGAACAATTAAAGAAGCTGCAGCTATCTGTCAACTGAGACATAAAATCAGGGTTGGAATTTGGAGGCTTTCTTCCTTGTGGTTGCTTACTGGAAAAGGTGCAGCTTGTCCTTTTGCAGATACAGTAGTTACACAGTTCACAGAGAACCAGGTAACCCGCTGATGCAATTGACGTCACAAGAATGAGAAACAGGATATCTTCTGTGCACTATTGTTCTCCCCAGGACTTCAGGCATGATGTTCAGTTACATGCACCAACCTGTATGGACAGTGCTGCTGTGTGAATGATGTCAGCTGGCTCAGTGCATTAGGCCCAACTAATCAAGAAGGGTGTGAACTGTAAAACTAAATGCTCTTCCCCTAGTGAAATTAATGTCTATGGCTAAACTTGGACCCTTGGGTTTTTATTTTTGTGTGAGTAATTTAGGAACAGTTGAGGCAGTGGCTGGATTATGAAATCGGAACATTTCTGAAATCCATCATGGGCTGTGACATGTTCCCATCTTTGACTAAAGTGTCGGATTCTTGCTGACTTTACGTTGGTAGCTTTGGCAAGAAGTAATAACAGCATGAATCAGGATTAGCTGGCACCTGCTCCAGTCATTGTGGGCATGTTTGATCTTAACACCAGCTGAGTTCTATCCTTTGGGGGAAAGACTACTAGGCCTATTGTAATGCACTGAGATGAGGCTGGATTTGCTGGGTGTGGCGCAGCATCAGTTCATCACTCTCAACCAGAAGGAGGGATTTTTTTTTAACATAACATGGGCTGACACAGTATCTGGTCAGATTTACTGGAGCCTAGTAATATTGTCAGCTGTACAATGTACCCCCACTGTACAGAACTCAAAGAGCAAGACAGCCCATGCTCTAGTGTGCTTATAATCTAGTCTGAAGGACAAAAAAGCACCAAGAGACCCAGATTGTCCTTCAGACAGGACCATGACATGGAGGCAGGTGAGACATTATCTAAAATTATGTCAGCACTACTTGGATTTTTAGGATTTAAATGGGAGCAGCGCTGCGCCCTTCCGCCTTGTCTCTCCCCCCATCTTATTCTTTTGTTTTTCAGATCTTTGTCCCCTCTTGTGCTACTTCTCGTGCATCTGTTTTGCTGGAAGGCTGTTCTTTTAATTTAAATGCTCCCCAACACAGTCTCCACTCAGCTCTCCCCTGTATGTAATCCAGCTGAGTAGCAGCAGGAGGGTCATGTTGGTACACCAGCTCATCAACAGTACCTGTGCACGAGTCAGATCAAATCAACAGCTTGAGCCAGTCACCACTGATCACTCGGGGTCTGTTTCTGGGCCTCTGCTGTTCTACACTCAGGCTGCCACTTAGCTCTCTAGTTTTGTCACCTCCAGGATTTGGGGCAATCCAGTGAAACATTCCTACCCCTGCCACCCTTTGAAGGATGCAAGATGCTTTCTTTATCTGTATGAGACAGATGTGCCTAGGATAAGATGGGACATTCATAGTTGGAGATCATATTGCCGTTGTTCACAGTTGGGGGCTACACTGGGGAAAAATGATGGAACTCTAGTCATGTTCCCCATGCCTGATGGCTTTCCCTCTGTTTTTCCCCCCTCTCCCATGATAGTTACTGCTCCCTGCTCTCCATTCCCCTCCCCCTTTGGCCCTCTCTTTTCCCCCCTTCCTTTTATTCCCTGGTGACAGTAGCTTTTGCTTTTCTTCTCTTTGCTCTTGCCAGGGTAGAAAGATCAAATCATTGTTTTAACTTTGTTAGCAAATTGTTCTACTACCCTTCAAAGTCCAGGGCTGTACAAGGATTAGGTAATACAGTTAAAACAGAGATCAGTCCTGTGCATGCAGGCAAGGACAAATTGTTTTAGGCCACTGCCTTGTTGGGAACATACTCATAATGGAACAGTCTTGGGAACACAAATATTTTGCTGGTGTAGACAGGAGCAAAGGGTCTTTTGCATAAAGTCAAAAGGGAGAAAGATGGGTTCAAACTGTGGTACAAAAGGTGAAAGACCAGCGAGACCATTTATTAAGTACCCGGTTCCTTGGAGCACCATCTGTAAAGTGGGCAGCAATTTTTTAATTTTTCTAGGATTATAAAAATTGTATACTAATGTTTGTTAATGACTTAGCATCTATGTTTAAAAAAAAAAAAAGAATGTGGGGGCCAATTCTGGTCTGTTCTGGTGTAAGCTCAGAATAACTCTCTGATAAAATCAGTGGAATGATTCTTAATTTACAGGAGGGTAATTCAGAGCAGAATTTGGTTCAGATTGCCCCAAACCCTGAAAGTCTGCATCTGATAGAGCTGTGAGTTTTATAGCATTCTTATCTGGGTATTCTCATAAAGCTGATATTTTAAGATCAAACCAAAAGCATCACTCAGTAAATAACTGATTGCAAAAAGTAAGTCTGGGGGACTTACTATTCTTTAGGTCAGTTGATCTCTAATGTTTTTAGCCTCTGTGGTGGTTGTTATATCTTCATAAACTCTTTGTATGCACATGCATCTCGTGTTTTTTCTTTGGCTCTCAGTCAAACCAAAACTTCTTGGAGACTGGGTGTGGCGGTGAGCTGTAGAGAATGCAGTAGATTTTTCTCCTCCAGGATAAAGGTAGGGGCCAGAACAAAGATTCCTTCAAAGGGAGTTTTATAATCTGTGTTCACATCTTATTAAGCACAGGCCTAAACGAACAAAATTGTGAAGTGACACATCATCATCATATCCCCTACAGCTTCCTGATTAGAAGCTGACCTCCTCCCCCCGCCCCAGGAAGTTCATACCAGGATGTATGCTTGGCTTGGGTGGACCAATAACAGCCTAGTGCTTGCTGGGGTAGAACTTTGACAATTTAGTGCCCAATTCTGCTCCCATTGAAGTCAATGGAAAACTCTCACTGACTTCAGTAGGAGAAGGATTTGGCCAGTTGCATCAATAGGAGTTGAGAGCTTGCAGAAGGCACTCAGCTTTTTGAAGGATCAGGCCTACGATGCAGACATGAAATCTACAACACCTCGCTTCAGTCAGTCCCTTGATTTAAGAAGCTGCCAGCAACCAAGGACACACCAAGCTGTTGCAATATATTCCTAGTGACTCATCACTCCTGGGCAAGTGCTCATACCCCACTATCTCCCAGTTAACCAGTCACCTCTGCCAAGAATCTAGCTTCCACAAAATCCTCTTTCAAGGACTGCAGAAAGCTTAGGACCTTGGGAAATCTTCCTGCTTGAGTGTAAATCTCTATGTTGACAGATTAATCTCTAGCCCCATCCCCCATCAGTAGAATTTGTGGATTTGATTAATCTCGGAGTTATTCTGGCATACAACAGGGTAACCCAGACCACAGGGCCCCTGGTGGTGAAGGTCTGCTTGGAACCTCCATTCTTGTGGGGTTGCACTAGCTGACTGAGTAATCTCTGGAAGTGGGTGCTGCAGGCTGGAGAGGTTTTGTGACCAAGATGTTGCAGAGAGACCATGATTTAGTGCATACACCATGCAGCCTCTTACTGGGGAGCTCCTTTGGCAGAGCCCCACAATCATCTCCCCTCGCAAGAGGGCAGCAATGAAAGTACTACTCTTCCCTTGCCCCCTTCTAAATGCACATCCTGGAGGTTAATACCCTATGAGACCCTTTCATCGGTGCAAATGGTGAATTTTGCACCTCCTCAGCACTCTTGCATGTGAATCTCACTCTACAGTTGTTACACCTAACTGAATGGGATACAAATGAGATATGCATTTGGTGATTGACTAGCCAGAGTCTGACACTGCAAAATGTAAGAATGTATTGGCAGTAAAGGAAAACTATGTTCACACTGATGAGAACTTGTCATTACAAGCACTGTCTCTTTCCAAAGCCTCTGATGCTGCATTCAATTGATGTATTAGAAACATAGCAAATAATTTAAAAATCACACTCTTTATTTTGTAAATTTTCCAATAATTAGGCCTAGAGCATTCAGCTTGCCTTAAACATTTAGGATTTAGTTAAAGGTTAGCGTTGGTAGAGATGAAGAAGCATGCCCTCATGTGGCAAAAGCTTTTTCTTGTAATACCAGTTTATTTTTCTTCTAACCAAAAATTATCTGCTTCACCAGTTAAAGAGGATGATATTGTGTCTTCAATATCTGCAGACAGAATGGGTGTTCTGATACAGCAGAGCTGGATTACACACAAGCTCGCTCCAGAATAATTAAACAGGTTTTAATTCACATCTTTATGTTATTTCTGTGCAAGTCTGTGTGTGAACATTTTTATTCTGAAATAAGAGTATCCACACAGAGACTCGACCCAAAATAATGAAATGTGTAAATTAAATTAGAGTCTTGTCTGCATGAAAAAGTTGCACCATCTTACTACAGGTATGATTTTTAAACTGACTTAGCTGAACCAGTGGAAACCCCTATTTAGATACTCGTGTTCCTGTTTAAACCGGACTTGGTTTTGGTTTAGTTTAAGTCAATTAGGAATTGATTTAAGCTAAATCAAAATAAGCCACTCTTAGCTCTGGTCTACACTTAAAATGTAGATCAACCTAGTTACATGATTCAGGGGTGTGAAAAAGCCATAGTTAAGATGTAACCCCTGGTGTAGACACAGCTAGGTGAATTCTTCTGTTAACCTAGCTACCACCACTCAGAGTGATCCAGGTAATCCACCTATGGGAAAAACCCCTTCCGTCAACGTAGGAAACATCGACACTACGGCACTGCAGCTGTGCCACTGTAGCCCCAGCAGTGTAGACGTACATTAAAACAGAAATAAGTGTCCACATAGGCTGGATGAACTGGTTTAATTAAATAAATTAATGTAGACATGGCCTTCATTATTTTGGTGCAAGTTTGTGTATAGAAAAATCCACAGAAATATAGTTGCCTTTATTATAAATTTTGTATTCTTGACAGAGAGAGATTAGGTTTTATAACTTTACTGACATTGTTCAGATAAATGTTTTAAAGATCAAAAAGTTCCAGTCTTTCACAATATAACACAATCTACTTTTTACCATAGATTATGATTTATTTTTATTCCCTGAATTTAAAACAGTAAATGTGATTTATAGAAATTACTAGTGTCTAGCAATTTACCAGTATTTTTAAACTTTTTAAAAAAATGATGCACATGGCTTGATAAATTTCATTCAAAGTATGATAAAGGGGATAAAGATGAAAATGAAAGAGCATCTTGTGATGTCTCTTCTGGTGATCTGGAGACTCAGATGACAGATGAAATCAAGGTTTAAGCCCTGACTTCAGGATCATCTCCTGCACGGGAAGTATCCAGGCAGAGAACAGGAAATCATGAGACTCCAATCATGGAGTTTCCACAGGATCATTCCTTATTTTGTCTCCCGCCCCTCATGGAATGGCCTGATGTTTTGGTCCCCCAAAATTCATGATCTCTATGGGTTTGAGGGAAACTGCCAGAGACAGGGGAGCTAAACTGCCTTAAACCTCCTCCATGTCTCTGTAGCATTCCTGTCCCTCTCCCTCCTCCATGACAGCGTGCCCCTGGTGGAGACATGCTGTCATGGGCTGACCTCTTGCCTGCCTCCAGGAGTCCTCCCACAGGGGCTTCACACAACAGAGCAGGGAGAAGTGATTCAATTAATGCTGACTCCCTTGCCTTGATGAGAGGCTAATTCTGTGGAGAGCAGGTCCCTACACGTGTCCCCAGCTCCCCCTCTCATGGATCCCAACCTCCATGGAGGATTTAGGTACCTGCTGAGGGATGTCCATAGGGTCAGGGAAAGTGGGGAACAATGGTACAGAGGCAGTAGTCCCACCCATATCGCTAATTCTGCTGCGTTCTTGTCCTCCTCTCCCACAGAACTGGAGAGAAAATGTTTAGCTCTTTCTTGTGGATGAGACACAACTCTCTGGGAAAGGTCACAGGATGGCCTTGGGGTCAGGGGGTGCAAGATGGTGGCAGACAGCAGGACACTCACCAGAGACTGCTGTAAAAAGTGGTCTACTTTGGCTCCATCTTAAATCCTTTTGGAATCTAAAGTTGGTATAGAATGTGGCAGTTTGCTAGTTGATTGCCTTTGGAAGTCGCTTCCCCACCCCTTGGTCTGACATAGCCTGAATCTATTAACTTTCAGGGCCTGCTGCAATGCTAATCTGTACAGGGAGCTTTAAAAGAGGGAGATGTGTCAGGGGCTGATGATTAGAGAGGGAGGAGGATTTCTTTTATTTTCTATTCTGGTTCTCATAAATCTAAGTAAATAGTCTTGCCAACTCGGATGATATTTGGCGTTTTTCTTGAAGCCCCAACTCCTGAAGTCAACTGATTTATGTGAGCATCTTAGCATTCATTATAAAATGAAAGCCAAGTTTCTACCTCTTGTGGTTGCGGAGTAAAGCTGGAAAATTTGAACCCTAAAGGCTCAAAAATCTGAAGGCAAATAAAAAGAACCCAAAATTTATTATTATTATTTTAAAAAAAACCGCAAGATTTTAAAGCCAGTCTCGTGATTTTTGAGGCCTGACTCATGATTTTTGAATGCTTAGGGTTGGCAATACTGAAATAGCCACATGCTACCCTGACAGAGATCTGCTCCATACAACCAAGCTGCAGGAGCCTTTAGAAGTGTTCAAACTACCACCTGCAAAACAGAGCCATATCCCTCCTGGCTGGTGACAGCCAGCAAAGAACAATTGGCTAATGGAAGAAACAGAATCTGCTAACTTCATTGAAAAATGCAACAGTCTACCCAGTTCTCAAAGCCAATACTGGATACAGAAGACTTCTCCAATTTACCATTCTAAGGCAAAATCACTGAAAGTGGTGACGACCACGTTCCAATTACATGTGACATCTGCTAACAACTTGGGTGCCTTGCAATCAAGCTGCAAGCCAGGGCATGGCCAGAAGACAGCTTGGTGGCACTAAAAGACAAGCTGCTTGTGGCAATGGATACAGGCAGTAGTTCCATACTCATTCTACTGGACTTCTCTGCCGCTTTTAATACAGTTGATCTACTTACATATGGAGTAGATAGTGCAATATTAAAATGGCTCCCATCATTCTTCTCCAGCAAGCCCTGGAGAGTGGAGATGAGCAATTTCTACCCCTCCCCAAAGACCTTCACCTGTGCAGTCTTGTAGAGATTTATTTTGTTTCTGTGCTTCTTTCTTTATGTCTCCCTGAGACCATTGGGAGGAGTGGTGAGATGACACCTGCTCTGTTTCCAACAATAGACCAGTGACTCCCAGCTGCTTTTTCACTGATGTAATCAACATCATCATAAGGATGTCACAGTGCCAGCAAGAGAACAGCTGCTGGACAAAGAACAGCTGGCTTAAACTAAACCTAGGAAAGACCCAAGTGATGCTGGTTAAATGGGGGAAATGCTTCAAAGAACTAGCTGGGTCATTTCACTCCCCTTCCATTGAAGGCATCTGCCCCTGCTTGTCAAAGTGGTGTGTAGGCTGAGGATCCTGTTTGACTCATCATTAAACCTAAGCAATCAGACAGAGACTGTGGTTAAAACTGACTCCTTTCACCTTCAGTTTGCTAGGTAATGATGCCCTTACCTCCTGGATAATGATTTGGCCACAGTGATCCATGTGTTCATCACTCCCAGACTGGAATACTCATTGTACCTGGGGCTGAATGTGGATGCAGTACAGAGACTCCAGCCTGCGCTGAATGTGGCTGACTGGCTGACTCCTTAATGGGACAGGCCACTGTGAATGTATTCTCTCCCCATTGTTTTCCTCTACTGGTCTCCATCCACTTCCAGTGATGGTTCAAGGTCCTGATCTTCCAAGCCATCAGTGGACCAAGACACAGGTAAACCTATGATAACATCTCCATCCCTCACCTACCAGGGCAGTTGCACTCTTCTGAGCCCACAAAGTTCACAAAGGCTCCGATTCAGGAAAGAACTTAAGCATGTGCTTAAGTCCATCCCTGTTCCAGAAGGGGGTTTAAGCATATGCAGGTGACTTCAGTGGGACTCAATGACATGCTTAAAATTAAGGATGCCTTAATGTGCCCTTTCTGAATCAAGGCCCAACGACATGAGGTCCGAGATGAGCTTTCTCAGACAAGGATGTTCTGCTATGGAATAAGCTTCAGAGGAAATTGGCCTAATGGAGAGTGACAGCCTTTAGGGCATGAACCTGCAAGACTCTTGTCTTCAAGGATGCCTTCTCCTCATAGCCAGATTGACTACTTCATTTTTGTTACGTACTTACGTAAATTCAGCTGAAGCAGAGCCTCTTATAAACGTGGCAAGGAGAAGCGCAGATGACTAGTGAAGTCCCTAGCAGATTTCATGTAGGCAGGTCTAGTTTACCTGTGACACCCTTGCCTGGTAGGTGATGGGTGCAGTAGAAAAGCACAAGATAAGATGATCCCGTCCTAGTTCTTGTGGGTGTTATGAGAACCTTTTGATGAAAGCCGCCATGCAATTTGAAAGTTTTCTGTTTTCTACCGCGGTTTCATTTATGCTCTCTCGAGTGTAAGTTCTGTAAAATGCAAAAAATGTTTCTCTTAAAGCGTTTTCCAAGAACTGGTTTGTGGGAAAATGGGAGTTTACTTGGGCTGCACAACATAATAACAATAAAAATCACAAATAGCTGTCTCTGACATAGAGCTTCTGATCAGTAGTTCTCCAAGCACTTTACAAAGGAGGTAAGTGTCATTATTTACATTTTACTGGTGGGGAAACTGAGGCATGGACTGGTGAAGTGACTAACCCAAGGTCACCCAGCAGGTCAATGGCAGAGCCAGAAATAGAACCCTGCTCTTCTGAGTCCCAGTCCGGTGCTCTAGCCGCTGGGCCACATGAGGTATAAAAATGTACACATCAGTGTTTTATCTGCTTTATTTATACAGACTTATTTCCAAAGGAGCGCTCTGGGAGAGGAGACTTTCTAGCTCAGTAACTGCTGCTGCTCCTTGCTAGCCTGTTCTTCAGTTCCTTTATGGCATTTTACGTATGGTCACTTGATACTAGCAGCTGCTTTGTTGCATCACTGTCTGTCACATCCTTCCTTTTATTTTAAGTTTAACTTCCAAAACCTAAGCTAGCCTTTGTCAAGAGTCCCACAAAAAACATTTCTAAAAATAACCAGCTTCTCTTTCAAGCTCAGTTCTAAACCTGTCGCTTTAATGATGCCTAAGCTACATAGTGGTTGATGAGCAAAACATTGCTATCTTCTGTCCATATTTGTTTTCTCTGTCTCTCGAAACAGTATAGTCATCCAGGGAAAACTGTGTGCTCTACTTTGCTGCTGTACAACTGTTATGGATCTGAAAAGTTCCCATTAATCTGCTCCACAGATGAATGTTTCTGGATAAAGCTCAGTAGCCAGATCTCTCCCTCCGCCCTTCTTTTTTTGTGCATATCAAGTGAAGCAGAAAAAGTCTCCAATTTAAATACACCAAGTGAATAACCAAATAGCAAGATTAATTTTTGTTTAGCCCATGTGCACAAAGAAGCAAACGGCCAGTTTTGTATGTAGATTCCTGTCGGTAGTTCATTACCAGCAGAGTCTGTAATAAGTTAATGTAGAGATGCGATGAAAATGTGGGTTAATTATAAGCAGATGGATGTTGATCCATGCACAGCTTAGAACAAAATATCCCAAAGCCTCGTGTTTTTGATGTGGACTCAATTAACAAAGTCCACAACTTGTACCAGAATTTGTTAAAATAGTTAACATAGTGTAAGATTATTTAAAACAACAGCAACAACAAAATCCAAGAAAATAAGGGGAGAATGAAAGACAAGGGACAGAAAAGCATGAGACTGGTAATAAAACGCTGGACTTTGGAGTAGGGCCAAGACAAGCTATTCAATGGGTTTGAAGTTTGGACTAAAGCTGGGTTTGAATTGGTTTTCATTCACTGTCCAAGAGGTTATAAGTAACGGACAGAGAGAAGAAGTTGCATTTAGTTTATCAACTCCCGTCCCAGCTGTGTGTGTTGGCAGGGGTATTATGCTGCCATAGTCATTAGGCTGACTGATACCAGCATGTGGTACTGCATGCTGCAGATTCAACTCTGAAGCTGAAATGTAAAATCCTCTCTGATGCTGGCTGGCACAGACCTACTTTCCCCCCCCCCGACCACATCTGGTCCTAATATAAAATGTGTGTTTAGAATGACTCCTTTAAAAATCCTCCTTGTATTTCTATTTGTTAAAATGTTGGTTAAATTGGTTTAATAATGCAGTTCCAATACCGAATAGTGAAAAATCTGAAACTTTTTCTGGGTGTGATCCTGCCAGGTTTTGAGGTCCCTCAGCTCTACTGATTTGTTTCACAGACTTGAATCTTAAAAGTACTAATTCTTCCCTAAAAACCATCTGCTACTTGCTTGTGGAGCTGTAGTCCAAAACAAATAGCATTTAAAAAACAACAACTTTTCATGATAAACAACTTAATTCTGATGCGTCTCTCCCTGAAGACCACTAAGCGCTTTTACAAAAATGACTGTTGTGCCCTATGTGGAAGATCAAGGGACCATATCATACCATAGAAAGCAGAATTCCCCACTTAAATGTACAGGACGTTTTGCTTGTGGCCCAGAGAGACAGGAAAAGTCATGGACTTTAACTTGTGGAATTTCCCACAACACTGTTTGGTTGGGAAGATGAGCTTGTCTCTCTCCATGGAGAGGGTGGGAGGCCTGGCTTGTGGATGCCTAAAATTCTCTGGGAAGTTCTGTGGATCTGGGGAATCCAGAGGGCTGGGGAATATGAGTGGAGGTCCAAAGACTCCTCAAATCACCCTTTCTTCATGATAACACAGCTCCTTCGTGGCAGGTTCCTCAAAATGACCCCTGGAGGATTTCAGTGTGCAGAAGGGGAAAAAAGTGTGTGAGATTAATGCCAACAGGTTTAGCATTATCTTATGTTAACGTTAGCATGTTGATTGCAGTATGGCCCTTAATAGGGCAAACTGGAGAAATGGAGAGAGATGATTCAGGGACCACTGTGATCTTTTGCCTGCCCCTCTCGCTGACTTGAATTAAATAGTTAAAGTATTATCAGTAAAGGTGATTGCAGCCTTTACATAGCAAATCTCTCGTGTGCTCACGTGGAGTGGCACCTTAGGACAAGGTCAGAGCAACAGGAGGGAAAGGCTAATTATACTACAGGGTTTTTTTTTGGATTGCGGGGAAGAGGGATGCATGGAGGTCAGAAAAGAGAAGGCTGCAATAGTCAATCTGAGGCAGCCAGTCTTTGGCAACAGGGTCAGTCAGTGAGGAAGATGAAGCAACAAATTTTGGGTCAGAATTGTGGGGAAACCTAATTATGAATATCCTGGCATTAGTGCTTTTCAAATCCAAAATGTTGTGTAAGTACAGGCTTCTTATTTTGCTTTTAAAATAAAATCATCTTCAGGCACTGCCTTCCTTAGCACTAACAAAGATTGCTAACTGCAGTCACAACAGCAGACAGCTCTCTTTTAATATTTAATGCTCTTTATTCTGTTAGCAGGCTACTTCTGTTTTCTGGTTTAACAAAATAGTAAGCAAAAAAGGTACATATTCACCCTTCAAGTGATCGTTGACCATTAAAACTGCAACTCCCTCATTCGTGCCTTGTAATTGGTGCAATTATGACAGAAATCAAGTGAAATTCTGATGTCCAGGCCTATTCTTACCTTAAGTATCAGATGACAGTTCAAACAATCTCCTTTGGTCCGTGTTACAGTATATATCCAAACCAAGTCACTTGTACTATAGGGTGATGTGATTGCCAATGATGTGTAAGATACAATGCAAATCATTCATGATGTAGCACTGCACTTTGCAGTATGTCCTCCTATGAACTTGGATCAAAGGAGATAATGTCTGTTACAGACCACAGAAGGCCAGGTAATCTGAGGCCTGGTCTACACTACGAGTTTAGGTCGACTTTAGCCGCGTTAAATCGAATTTAGCCTGGACACGTTCACACGACGAAGGCCTTTCTATCGACTTAAAGGGCCCTTTAAACCGGTTTCTTTACTCCACCTCTGACGAGGGGATTAGCGATAAAATCGGCCTTAGGGGGTCGGAATTGGGGTAGTGTGGACGGAATTCGACGTTATTGGCCTCCGGGAGCTATCCCACAGTGCTTCATTGTGACCGCTCTGGACAGCACTCTCAACTCAGATGCACTGGCCAGGTAGACAGGAAAAGCCCCGCGAACGTTTGAATTTCATTTCCTGTTTGCTGAGCGTGGAGAGCACAGGTGACCACGCAGAGCTCATCAGCACAGGTAACCGTGATGGAATCCCAGGATCGCAAAAGAGCTCCAGCATGGACAGAACGGGAGGTACGGGATCTGCTCGCCATATGGGGAGATGAATCAGTGCTGGCCGAACTCCGAAGCAGTAAACGAAATGGCAAAATATTAGAAAAGGTCTCCAAGGCCATGAAGGAAAGAGGCCATAACAGGGACGCACAGCAGTGCCGCGTGAAAATTAAGGAGCTAAGGCAAGCCTACCACAAAGCCAGAGAAGCAAACGGAAGGTCCGGGGCTGAGCTGCAAACATGCTGCTTCTACGCGGAGCTGCATGCCATTCTAGGGGGTGCAGCCACCACTACCCCAACCGTGTGCTATGACTCCCTCACTGGAGAAACACACAGGGAAGCGGGTTCAGGGTAAAAAGATGAGGATGAAGATAATGTAAATAGCTCACAGCAGCAAGGAAGCGGAGAAACCGGTTTCCCCAACAGCCAGGATATGTTTATCACCCTGGACCTGGAACCAGTAACCCCCGAACTCACCCAAGACCCTGGGGGCACACAGGGGACCTCTGGTGAGTGTACCTTTGTAAATATTACACATGGTTTAAAAGCAAGCGTGTTTAATGATTAATGATTAATTTGCCCTGGCAATCGCGGCCAGTACAGCTACTGGAAAAGTCTGTTAACGTGTATGGGGATGGAGCGGAAATCCTCCAGGGACATCTCCAGAAAGCTCTCCTTCATGTACTCCCAAAGCCTTTGCAAAAGGTTTCTGGGGAGGGCTGCCTTATCCCGTCTGCCATGGTAGGACACTTTACCATGCCAGGCCAGTAGCACGTAGTCTGGAATCATTGCATAACAAAGCATGGCAGCGTATGGTCCCGGTGTTTGCTGGCATGCAGACAACATCCATTCCTTATCGCTCTTTGTTATCCTCAGGAGAGTGATATCATTCACGGTCACCTGGTTGAAATGGGGCAATTTTATTAAGGGGACATTCAGAGGTGCCCCTTCCTGCTCTGCTGAACAGAAATATTCCCCGCTGTTAGCCACGCGGTGGGGGGGAGGGGTGAAGTGATCATCCCAGAGAATTGGGTGTGTGGGGGAGGGGAATTAGTTGGGTTTGTGCTGCACGTTAACCCTGAAACCGCAGCCCCTCCTTTTACATTGCAAACCCATTTTAAATGGCCAACCCAACGGGTGCTTGGTATGGTTAATGAGAGCAGTACTGTTTTAAACCATCCCCACATGTTAACAAGGTTAAAAAAGCCAAAAGACTGTGTCTTACCATGGCTGCCTGCAAGCTGAAATCTGTGGCCTGGCACTGCGTGAGTGATCTCTCACACCAAACCGGCAGGCCCTCAATATAAGAGGAAAAATGCGACCTTGTAACGAAAGCACATGTGCTGTGTGATGTGAACAGCAAAATTTAACGTGAAAGAGTGTACCCATTGTTCTCTAAAATGTATGTTTTTTAACCACCTCTCCCTTCTCCTCCACCAGCTGCAAATCTTTCTCCTTCACAGAGGCTAGTGAATATTCGAAAGCGGAAGCGAAGGACGCGTGATGAAATGTTTACAGAACTACAGACTGCCTCCCACGCTGACAGAGCACAGCAGAATGCGTGGAGGCAGTCAATTACTGATTATAGAAAAGCCCAATATGAGCGAGAGGAGAGGTGGCGGGCTGAATCGCGGGCTGAAGAGCAGAGGTGGCGTGCTGAATCGCGGGCTGAAGATGAGAGGTGGCGTCAGCTTGCACACAGAAGGCAAGAGTCGATGCTCCGGCTGCTGGAGCATCAAACTGATATGCTCCAGCGTATGGTTGAGTTGCAGGAAAGGCAGCAGGAGCAGAGACCGCCGCTACAGCCCCTGTGTAACCAACAGCCCTCCTCCCCAAATCCCATTGCCTCCTCACCCAGATGCCCAAGAACACGGTGGGGGGGCCTCCGGCCACCCAGTCACTCCACCCTAGATGATTTCCCGAGCAATAAGTGTTAAAGTTTTAAAGTTTTAAAGTGCAGTGTGTCCTTTTCCTTCCCTCCTCCCCCACCCATCCCGGGCTACCTTTGCAATTATCCCCCTAGTTGTGTGGTGAATTAATAAAGAATGCATGAATGTGAAGTAACAATGACTTTATTGCCTCTGCAAGTGGTGCTTGAAGGGGGGAGGGTAGGGGAGGGTGGGGTGGTTGGTTTACAGGGAAGTAGAGTTAACTGGGTGGGGGGTGGGGCGGAGATTTCATCAAGGAGAAACAAACAGAAGTTTCACACCGTAGCCTGGCCAGTCACAAAACTAGTTTTCAAAGCTTCTCTGATGCGCACCGCGCCTTGCTGTGCTCCTCTAACCGCCCTGGTGTCTGGCTGCGCGTAATCAGCGGCCAGGCGATTTGCCTCTACCTCCCACCCCGCCATAAATGTCTCCCCCTTACTCTCACAGATATTGTGGAGCGCACAGCAAGCAGCAATAACAATGGGGATATTCTTTTCGCTAAGGTCTGAGCGAGTCAGTAAGCTGCGCCAGCGCGCTTTTAAATGCCCAAATGCACATTCCACCACCATTCGGCACTTGCTCAGCCTGTAGTTGAACAGGTCCTGACTCCTGTCCAGGCTGCCTGTGTACGGCTTCATGAGCCATGGCATTAAGGGGTAGGCTGGGTCCCCAAGGATCACGATAGGCATTTCAACATCCCCAATGGTTATTTTCTGGTCCGGGAAGAAAGTCCCTTCCTCCAGCTTTCGAAACAGAACAGAGTGCCTGAAGACGCGAGCATCATGTACCCTTCCCGGCCAGCCCACGTTGATGTCGGTGAAACGTCCCTTGTGATCCACCAGGGCTTGCAGCAGCATTGAAAAGTACCCCTTGCGGTTTATGTACTCGGTGGCTTGGTGCTCCGGTGCCAAGATAGGGATATGGGTTCCATCTATGGCCCCACCACAGTTTGGGAATCCCATTGCAGCAAAGCCATCCACTATGGCCTGCACGTTTCCCAGAGTCACTACCCTTGATATCACCAGGTCTCTCATTGCCCTGGCAACTTGGATCACAGCAGCCCCCACAGTAGATTTGCCCACTCCAAATTGATTCCCGACTGACCGGTAGCTGTCTGGCGTTGCAAGCTTCCACAGGGCTATCGCCACTCGCTTCTCAACTGTGAGGGCTGCTCTCATCCTGGTATTCTGGCGCTTCAGGGCAGGGGAAAGCAAGTCACAAAGTTCCATGAAAGTGCCCTTACGCATGCGAAAGTTTCGCAGCCACTGGGAATCGTCCCACACCTGCAGCACGATGCGGTCCCACCAGTCTGTGCTTGTTTCCCGGGCCCAGAATCGGCGTTCCACGGCATCAACCTGCCCCAGGAACACCATGATTTCCACATTGCTGGGGCCTGTGCCTTGGTCTAGGTCCATGTCAATTTCCTCATCACTCTCGTCGCCGCGCTGCGATCGCCTCCTCGGCTGGTCCTGGTTTTGCTTTGGCATGTCCTGGCTCTGCATATACTCCAGGACAATGCGCGTGGTGTTCATAGTGCTCATAATTGCCGCGGTGATCTGAGCGGGCTCCATGATCCCAGTGCTAGCTATGGCGTCTGGTCTGAAAAAAGGCGCGAAACTAGTATCTGAAGGACCAGGGGAGGGAGGGAGGGAGGGAGGGAGGGGCGAGTGACGACATGGCGTACAGGTACAGGGAATTAAAATCAAGAAAGGTGGCTGTGCATCAGGGAGAAACACAAACAACTGTCACACAGAATGCCCCCCCCCCCCCCGAGATTGAACTCCTAAGCCTGGGTTTAGCAGGCCATTGATTTGACGGAGGGAGGGGGGAAGGAAATGAATACAGAACAAATCTATTTTTTACATCTTAAGACGACGGTGCAGCATGACTGATAGCCCTCGGCATTTTCTGGGTGCTTGGCAGTTAGCCTTCAGGCCTATTGCATGATCTGATACCCACTGCAGTATGATGACGATGGATACCAGTCATAATATACTATCTACTGCCAAAAGGCAAGGGGTTGCTGCTGTGTAGCAATGTAACCCCACGTCTGCCAGCCCCATGTCTGCCAGCACCCAGATCGCCCTCGGCCTCTTCTGGGTGCTTAGCAGAAAATACTGGGCGCTTGGCAGAAAATAGCATACTACGACTGATAGCCATCATTGTCAAGACAGTTCGATAGGACAGAGCATGTCTGCCCAGGTGCCCATGATTGACAGCCACTGCTGTACGACGAGGACGGTTACCAGTCGTAATAAACCATCTACTGCCAAAAGGCAAAAGGTAAGGGGCTGGTGCAATGCAGCCCTACGGCTGCCAGCCCCACAGCTACCAGCACCCAGATCGCTGATGAAGGCTACCACTCATGCTGCACCGTCTACCGCCAAAAGGCAGTTAGCTGCTGCTGCTGTGTAGCAATGCAGTCCCACGTCTGCCGGCACCCGGATGACATATGGTGACGGTGAGCTGAGCTGAGCGGGCTCCATGCTTGCCGTGGTATGTTGTCTGCACAGGTATCCCAGGTAAAAAGGCGCGAATCTATTGTCTGCCGTTGCTGTGACGGAGGGGGAGGGGCCTGACGACATGTACCCAGAACCCCCCGCGGCACTGTTTTGCATCATTCGGGCATTGGGATCTCAACCCATAATTCCAATGGGCGCCGGAGACTGCGGGAACTGTGGGATAGCTACCCATAGTGCAATGCGCCGGAAGTCGACGCTAGCCTCGGTACTGTGGACGCGGTCCGCCAACGTAATGCACTTAGAGCATTTTATGTGGGGACACACACAATCGGCTGTATACAACCGATTTCTATAAAACCGGCTTCTATTAATTCGATCTAATGTCGTAGTGTAGACATACCCTGAGAGAGAATGGGTCTCTGTGTGTTGGAGCATCCACCTCCCTTATCTGTAGCCTGACCAGAGAAAATTTTTACAAACTTCTTCAGTGGTGCATATGCAGCACTGTGAAGTGCCGATCTCCACCTACAAAACAAGAAAAACATAGCTCTCCTTTGGAATTTATGTTCCTGATGGGGCGTATGTAGCTATGAAACTATGGTGCCTTTTGCTTAGTGTGTACTGCACCTTTTATGTTTCTAAGCATTCTCCTTGACTGTACACTTCAACAGCCATTTTGTTCTCCAAGTTCATTGTAGACTGGCATAGGATAGACACTGTATGCTCTCTTCTGGACGCTTCTGTGACAGGTTGGATCACAGAAACCCCCTTGGGAGCTGCCACCCAATGTGCAAAGACTACCCCTGCTTCTGTTTTCCCTGCCAGCTCAGGATTCCAGCACCCTGTCTTGCTGAGCCAGACACTCCAGTCTGCTCTAACGAAGACTCAGGGTCTGAATTACTAGTCCCAAAGCTGCAAGTTTACCCGAAACCAGCTCACAGGAGTGTGCTTGTCTTTAGCACTCAGATGCCCAACTCCCAATGGGGTCTAAACCCAGATAAATCCGTTTTACCCTGCATAAAGTTTATGCAGGGCAAACTCATAAATTGTTCGCCCTCTATAACACTGATAGAGAGATATGCACAGTTGTTTGCTCCCCCAGGTATTAATACATACTCTGAGTAAATTACCAAATAAAAAGTGATTTTATTAAATACAGACAGTAGGATTTAAGTGGTTCAAAGTAGTAACAGACAGAACAAAGTAAGTCACAAGCAAAATAAAATAAAATGCGCAAATCTATGCCTAATCAAACTAAATACAGATAATCTCACCCTCAGAGATGCTTCAGTAAGTTTTTCTCAGACTGGACACCTTCCAGGCCTGGGCACAATTCTTTCCCCTGGTACAGCTTTTGTTCCAGCTTAGGTGTTATCTAGGGGATTCTCCATGATGGCTCCTCTCCCTCTCTGTTCTCTTCCACCCCTTTATATATCTTTTGCATAAGGCGGGAACCCTTTGTTCCTCTGGGTTTCCACCCCCTCCCCTCACTGGAAAAGCACCAGGTTAAAGATGGATTCCAGTTCAGGTGACATGATCACATGTCACTGCAAGACTTCATTACTCACTTGCCAGCACACACATATACAGGGAGACTCACAGGTAAACAGCCATCTGCAGACAATGGGAGTCATCAAGATTCCAAACCATCATTAATGGCCCACACTTTACATAATTACAATAGGCCCTCAGAGTTACATTTTATATTTCTAGTTTTAGATACAAGAGTGGTACATTTCTACAAATAGGATGATCACACTCAGTAGCTTATGAGCTTTGTAATGGTACCTTACAAGAGATCTTTTGCACAAAGCATATCCCATTTGCATTATAGTCACTTATTATCAAATTTTTTATAAAACTATCCCAGTTACATTATATTCACTTATTATCATGTTTTTATAAAACCATTTAGACTGCACAACGTCACAGCTTCATGTTCGTTCTTTCTTGTTTGGTAGTTTTCCTAGGGCTGGATGCCAACACATTGAATAGCACCTTACCCACTGGGTGGTCCTATTAACTTCAGTTAAACTAGTCACAGAGTGAAAGCAGACTATGCTGCTGTGGTTTCTGCACAAACATTCTGCATAAGAAAAATATAGTCCGTGATTATGACAATCACAGATAGATGTTTAAAAGGAAACAAATATTAGATATTGTGAATCCATAAAGCATTCTCCATCAGATCTTTGTTACCAACAGAGGCTCTAGTACTATCAGCATAATTCCACTGAAGTCAATGGAGCTATGCCAGATAACACCAGCTGAATACCTCCTAGAATCCTGGAAATGGAAAAGATGTAGAATATTATTACTGTATATCATCTAGTCCATTCCCCTCCCGACATAAGAGTGTTGCCTACAGTCTCTTTTCCAGTGTTTTGTCCAGTTTAAAATGAATCGAACTGGGTCTAATTTTACTTTTAAACCACCTTATAATTTCCCTTTAAAATTAGTTTTTTATTAGCACTCAAAAGCCCATGTTAATAGTTTATAATTTGTGTAATACACCCTGGGGCTTTAACCATATTGTAATAAATTGACGAGAATGTTTACACAGCTCTTGGTTTTTGGCTTCATGCCTTGTAGCAACACCCTAGGTGTGAGTATAGTAGCAACACTGTAGGTATGAATTATTATGTTAGCATGACAGTTCACACTCTATTGTGTTTTACTGTTTCATTCCCCCCCCCCCTTTAAAAATCCTAAAATCATTACTAGGAAATAATACAATGCTAAATTTTCCCCTAAAATATTGACGCTTTCATATTACATGTCCTATTCTCTGGACTGGCCAAGCTGTGCTCCATGCAGAACTGTGTATGGGACGCACAGGGAAGATGGCATTAAGACACCTTTAGTCCCTTAAGTCCAGGGCTTCAGGGTCGGCATAAAACACAGCAGCTTTCAGACTGCCTATTTTATGTACAGATGTCAATGATCTGCGGACACAGGGGTGCTATGGCCATTCCCACTTTTACCCAGGGACACCAGGGCCAGGGATCTAGGGTCCTGGCATAGGAACCACTGCCCTATGCTACTGGAGGATTCTCCCATGCTGGAGGGAATCTTCAAAAGGTTGATCTCATTTGTGTAGGGGACTCACTCAACTTTCCAGAGCATGGCACAAGGTCAAGATTCTCTTCATACTGAACTGTAGACCCACAATCACTCCTGCTGCCAGGGGTGCCTCCAGAAATTTTTTATATGTTACTCCCCAGAGCCCCTCTCCTGACCAGCTGCCCTGGGTGGGCACTCCCTGGGAGAATGTCACTCAGCAAGTGCAGTGGATAGAGCAGAGGGGACACAGGCTGCTGGAATTGGGACTAGGCTGGGTAGGCTTCCAGAGGGGATTCCTGGTGCAGATGCAGGCCTCACAGCAGCAGCAAGGAGGAGCAGCACTGCCACTCCACTGCCCACCCAGATTTGGCCTTACTGCCCTTCTGAGGCTCTGTCATGACAGGAGGTGGCAAAATTGACCCCATCCATCCCCTCAAGGCCAAAATGGAGTGAGTGGCATTGTGACCTGGTGCACAATGGTCACAGTGCCATTGAGGTGTGAGCCTGCAGCCCTTCCATCCTGATGGGTGGGAGGGAACAAAATTGAGCAGGTGGCCTTGTGACTCAGTGCACGGGGGTTGCAGTGCTGCTCAGGTTCAGATGCAGGGTCCGCAGGGGAAAACCTGAGCGCTACTGCAACCCCTGTGCACCCACTTGCAATGCCACTCACTCAATTTTGGCCCTGAGGGGACGGAGGTGGTGTGGGCCCAAATCTGAATGGTCAGTGGGGTGACCAGCACTGTTTCTCCTCGCTGCTGCTGTTGGGCTGGTGACTTGGCTCCCTTGCCAATGCAATGCACTGTGTGTAGGGCTGTGGGTGCCACTGCCTGCTGGTGCCACTCTCCTGTTGTCGCTCGCACCTTGGAGCTGTAGTCAAGAGGTAGAAGTGGCTTGTGCTAGCGAACTGTTCAGCTGAGAAGCAGTTGAAGCATAGGGAGTTGATGGAGAAGCTGAGAGGCTCATGCAGCAGGACCCTGGCAGTGAAGGAGACAGGTGGGATGTCCCTGTGATGAGCAGATGTCCCAGGGTTTTATTAAAACTCAAACAGATTCCAAACTTCCCTGAGACTGCCATTGCCACTTGAAAACTGAGACAATCCCAGTAAACCAGAATATAAACCACACTGGATTAGGGTGACTAAGGCTATAGTTTCGTTGCTGGAACTGGCAAATGCTCTTTTCTCAATGAGTTTCCTGCCAGCCTGTCGGGCATAATTTTTTCCCCTTGGTGCTGTGTCTACATGTGCTATTAAAGTTGTTTGACGGTTGCTTTTCCCTGGCTTGGTTCTTTTGACATTTTCTGGTCCTGCTAATGTACTGTAGGGATACTTTTTCATTTGGCTGAAACTTGCAGGCACGACACCCTGTTTCATAGGGGCCGTAAGCTAGCAGGATTTTCTGAGCAGGAACTTCCCCGTGCACTGTGGGGGAGTTTTGCTCGTCCCCCTTGTCACGGTGGTATTTTCCATGTCTCTTAATGAAAGGCAGAGATGGGCCTGGGCTACAAAATGTGGATGCAGATCTGGATTTTGAACCCATTTTCTGAGCAGGAACTTCCCCGTGCACTGTGGGGGAGTTTTGCTCGTCCCCCTTGTCACGGTGGTATTTTCCATGTCTCTTAATGAAAGGCAGAGATGGGCCTGGGCTACAAAATGTGGATGCAGATCTGGATTTTGAACCCAAAGTTCAAGGGTGTTAAGTTTTAGGGTTTGGATCTGGCTCTTCAGAAACATCAGGCCTACTTGAGTGATGACTACTATCTTCGCTGATATACTAGAGCTTAAAGCATGAGTCTCTACGGCATGAGCTAAAGAACCACCTCTGTA
This sequence comes from Emys orbicularis, assembly GCF_028017835.1. Lineage (NCBI taxonomy): Eukaryota > Metazoa > Chordata > Testudines > Emydidae > Emys > Emys orbicularis. The sequence continues at coordinate 118,454,982 of NC_088684.1, forward strand.
GCTGAGGGTGTAACACACATCCTCCAGGGATCAGGCACAGAGTGGGGGACACAGCACACTCTGAACAGTGGATTATGTTGGCAATTGTCAGATCCAGATTTGGTTTCGGATTTTGAATTTTCTGAAAGTTCGTAGGATATTCAGATGTAAGGTGCTGGTTTGGTCTTATCGCTACTAACTACATCATCACTCCAACATAGACCTCTAAAAAGAGAACACCCCCCTCCAACCCTCACCCCCACCTCGTTGTGGAATTTAGTTTCAGCTCTGAGTAAGGAGCAGTGCAGAGCCACAATGTCCCAGAAGCATTTGGGGAAGGATTGTGCCGCAAGGTTGCACAATCCTTGCTCCCTGGCTTGCAAGGGAAGTGTGTAGACTGCTCCATTAGAACAATGCAGCTGGCTGCCTTGACATACATGGCCCTCTTTGTAAGCCAGTGCAGAGTTGGGGTGGGGGTGTGGCCCTGCCTTCTTCTGTCCTTCTCTGCTCTTGTTGGGATGCCATGCACCTTCAGAGGCACTGGGAAGGATCATTCTCTATGCTTCCCCAGGGATTGTGTTGCCTACACTTGTGTGACGCACGCAGAAAGGTGAGGAAGGCTCCCATGCAATGGCTGCAGATGGTCTGGCTCACATCAAACTTGTAGCTCTGTTGTGCAGACTTTAAAAGACAATGATTTTTTTTTTTTTAATAATCCCTGGGAAAATCAGCTGGGACCACTCTCTTTGTTCCCTTCAGTGACCATGTCTTGAACCCTTCTAGCAAGGATTCCCTTGAGCAGTGAAGATGGGGCTTTACTTTTCTGTGCATTATATAGTCAACAATCTCTGTTTCCATTGGTCAGGGAAATGGTTCTAGAAGCCTGCTATCAGTAAGCCTGCTTTAAACACAGTGGTTGCTGGTCCGGCTGCCACCCAACTGTCATTTATTTCTCCATGCTGGAGGCAGAGTCTGAGCCTGTGTAGCTGCTCTATGGTAGTGAGGGAGCCTGCAGATATTTTCAGTTCAAATCTGGCAGGAATATGTGTTTGGGGACAAAGTTCCAAGTGATCTGGCTCTTTGTGACTCTGGGCATGAGGTCACTCTGTGGCTAATAAAATTTACAGCACATCTTTTTGTTTCCTTAGCAGTTCATTCTGGCTTTAAAATCTATGAATCCTGTCCTCAGTTACAGCTGTGCAACCCACTGGCTAACTGAGGGCAGGATCTTCAGAAAGGGGGGTCATGTACTGATGTGATCTACACCATGATTGCCTTACCTGCCTAGAAGGAGAGAGTTCACAGCCGTGTCCAACCGTGCGCTTGGTGTTGAACTGAAGGGGTTACTCTTGGTTAGAACGCTGTATTAGACCTGTTCTAGCCGAGTCTATTCCTCTCTGTTAGAAAAAAGCCGACATCTTAAACAGGGGACTCTGAATTCTGTGTCCACTGTATATTGTGACATTTGCCATCAGTGCTCGTGACTGATGTATTTGTGATGTTGCAAGTCAGGGCAACATGTAAAAAGATTCTCCCCTCCCCCACTTTTGAGGAAATGCATTGTGATTTAACTCTTTCAGTGCTACCCCTTCTGGCACCAGAAGTCTACCCTTTCCATTTTAGTCAATGCCGATTGTTAGACCTGTTTTTAATAATATTTATAGAATAATTTATTTGGTGAAATTGGCAATACTTCAGGTAACATTCAACAATTTATTTTTCTTTATTTGTGTCTTACAGAGGCAGGACTCAGTGGTGACATGGGGAGGGGCATGCAGGGTCGTGTGCCCCACTCCACGGATTTATTGCTTGGCTTGTACTGAGCATGCTCAGTAACACTGCTGAAGCGGCTGCCCTCATTCTGCCACGCCAATATTGGCAGGCATCTGTGGCGGGACTTAATTCTCAGCTGCTATAAATGGTTGTAGCTCCATGGAAATCAATGGAGTTGTTATGATTTGTACCAGCTGAGGATCTGGCATATGGCAAATAATTGCAGATAGAAACATTTTGACATAGAGAAAAATAAAATATTCACCAATAGTTTGTTTCATTATTTCTCCAGGTCTAGTAAGGATCTAGGGCATGGGCTCTCAACTGGAGAGGGGGTGGTTAAGTACCCTAGTTTCTTTAATAGGAGAGAGGTTCTTAAATCACAGGATGGGGCTGTAATGGTGTCCTAAAATACCTTTCTGTTGTCAGATGGGTAAAGATTGAGAACTACTGATCTATAGCATAAAAGGCCATGTGATAGGGTAGCTGAACGCTTTAGGCCAGCAGTTCTCAAACTTATAGCATGGACCACATCTTGATTATTAGGTGAACCACCTCTCCTCACATTTGTGACCTCAGAATATTCCTGTGACAACTACAGCAATTGCTGTCATAGAAATGCAATAGGAAAAGACTCCATGTATTCTTAGTGCCACAAGCATTCAGTCCTTTTTTCTGTAAAAATAGTTACACTGCTTTTGCTCTTCATTTCATCTCCCCCCTCCTGTTTGCTCTCTTTCTCTCACCAGGAAACCGGGAGAGCCAGCACCAGGTAACCAGCCAGCTCTCTGCAGATCACCAGCCAGTGCTTTAGAGGTATACAGAGCTGCATTTTTCCATCTTTTTCCAGGTACCCATTTTGTCAGATTGCACCTGATTAGCACTGTCTTGCTACCGTGCTGTATGCTTTAAAGATATTGATTTATTTATTTCTATAACGTGCTGTGGGGACTTCAGTTTCAGATTAAATTGCAAAACAAAACCAGAAACAGTTAATCAAATGCTAAACAAAATAAATGAGATTTGGGTGGTGCTCTGAAGGTCACTAGACTCAAGGTCTGACTGATTGCCAAGAGGAGCGAATTCCAGAGGCAGTCATCTGAGAAATCCCTGCTGCTGGATATGGAGGGGTCAGATTTAGGTACTGAGAGCAAGTGCCTCCCAGCTGATTTTGACTGCCATGGAGTGAGAGTCTATCTCATAACCCATGTTCTGAGACAATTCAGGTCTCTAAAGATAATCAGGAACACCTTGGGCCACACCCAGAAGTAAACAAGAAGGCAGTGTGGAGACTTGCCTATTGCCCACATGAGTTACTTGCATTCTGCACTAGCTGGAGCTTCTGCGTGGACTGTTGGGGTAGCCCTAAGTAGGGCACCTGATACTAGTCAAGCTCGGTGGTAAGAAAGGTGTAGATAACAGTAGTGAGGTTTGCAATTTGAGAGAAATGGCCAAAGTCTCCTAGTGCGCTATATTTGGTGAAAGGCCCTGTTGCTTAACAGAGCCTGGGAGCAAGGCTGGAGCCAATAGGACCACCAGGCTGCAAACCATTGTTAGAAGGCAGGTGTATCTTCAATAGGTAGTGCAGGCAGCATCTCTGTCCATTGCACTTAAAGCTTCCTCTACCCACAAGCATTGCTTCAGTCTTACCCAAGCTGAGTCACAGTTAGTTCATTTTCAGCCAGGTTCCTGTCTCATTCTGAGGTAGTAAGAAGGCCATAGGGTCTGGGGCCAGTGAAGAGGAAACGCAGAAGTGAGCCTCGTCAGCATGTTAATGTCAATGCATCTCAAGGCCTCCTAGTCTCACTTTCTTCTGTTGGCATCAAATAAGCCTTGACTAGAAAAAGTGATCAGATGAAACTTTGTGGGACTTCACAAGGGCGGGACTTCAGGGAGGATGGATAAAGATCAGGATGCACACAGGTATCAGTGTTCGTGAATTACAGCTTGTTATAACCTTCAAATACACATATGTATAAGTCTGTCTCTCTCGCCTACATCATTGTTCACTGATTCACTACATATCTTTAGGAATCCTACCGTAAGACAGTTAAAAAATGGTCTAACAGTGTATGAATCACTAAGTAAATCAGATGGAGAAGTTGGGTGGATCAGGACTGACAGGCATGTTATCTTCAGAGGAGAAGCTTGTACAGAGGAAGCTGATGTTGCAGACATCCTCCATTCAATCTGTTTTGGTGTCTCAAACTTGAAGACACACACACATGATTCAGTATCTGTTTCATGGACACATTCTTCCTATTTCAGTGTCAATGCATAAAGATCTTGAAAACAATAGCTATTGGCAGTAGCCCAATGCAACACATTTAATAGGTCCTTTCCAGTTGCAAAAGCTCTAAATAAACATGCCCAAATGTAAGAATGGTTGGTGGAGTCAAACATTAAATTGACTTGTCAGAAAACAGTGAAGCAAACTGTGTGCTGGGTCAATATGGTTTGTAAATCAGCAGAGGAGAGAAACTTAAGGGGGGGGGGAATCCTCATGGTTTGTTATTGGTTAATATTTACAGAATCTCCAGCTTAACAGTAACAGTATCTGAAAGGCTGACATTCATTTGCCAAACCTAAAATGCCGTTTAGACTTTGTGTTTACATTGGGACCACTACTAACAATTGTCAGCGTAGCACATTCATGCCTATAGTCAGCACAGACTCACTCACTAGTGAAGGCTCGGTGGTGTCTCATGGTCCTGTGTAGAGTGGGTCAAAACTTGGAATTTCTGTTTTTGCAGGAAATGTTGACATTTTGTAAATTGTTTGGGTTTGTAATTGAAACGTGACTGAACAGATTGAAACATCTTATCTTCTTCTCTAAATCCAAGTGTCTCCTTGCTGCAGGGGTGCTGGAACAATTTGAATACTGGGGGTGCTGTGAGCCATTGATCCAAACTGTAAACCCTGTATACAATGGAAACCACTTCAAGCCAGGGGGTGCAGCAGCCCCTCTAGTTCCAGCACCTATGCCTTGCTGTGTTGTAATGAAACAGTTTGACACTAGATCTAGACAAGAAGATAAGCACTCAGTATGCAAATTAGAGGAACAGCTCTTTTCAGTATCCTTGTGTTACCCTAGAAAAGTGATTCCAGGTAATTTTAAACAGCTGTTCCTCCTGTTAGTACACTGATACTTCTGAAGGGAACATGTCTGTTTCAACAACGATCTTCCAACTAGCTCTACTCCTATGTTCCTGTGGCTACCAGAGGAATTTGTTCTTTTGGACAAAACAGGCTATCTGACATCTTGACTTAGTTCTTTGGCAGGTTTTGATCTATTCCAGCGGTTCTTAAAAGTGGGTTGCAACCCTGTTTTAATGGGGTAGCCAGGACTGGCTTAGACTTGCTGGGGCCCAGGGCCAAAGCCCGAGCTCCATGGCCCGGGGCCAAAACCTGAGGGCTTCAGTCCTGGGCGGCAGGGCTCAGGTTACAGGCCCCCTGCCTGGGGCTGAAGACCTTGGGCTTTGGCTTTGGCCCCCCTACCCGGGGCATGTGCTTAGACTTTGGTCCCCCCTCCTGAGGTGATGTAGTGATTTTTTTGTTGTCAGAAGGGGGTTGCGGTGCAATGAAGTTTGAGAACCCCTGATCTATTCCCTGTATACACCAAACTGCTGATGACACTGTAAGATATATAAACTACAGCGCCAACTTGCACCTGCAGTGAGTTTAGCACAGTTCCCATGGGCTTGAGCAGAGGGAGGCTGCATTCTGGTTCATGTGATAAAACTGTTGCCTGTGGATCATGAGAGTTCTAGGTCAAGGAAATGCAGTGATGCGTAGTGTGTGCTCACAGCAAGTTCAGCCATTGATAAGGCAGTGTTTCTCCACGCGTGGGGTGCATCTCCCTGAGGGGCATGAAGGACTAGATGGGGGACACAGAGAGACTTCTTCGTTATTTTCCAGAGTCTCAGCATTTGTTTTTATAAGTGAATCTGTCGCTGTTATAGTTGCAGAGGGAACTTTCAAAATGTGAAGCATGTGTAACTGATGCAGATATGAGAGAGCCTTGAAACAATAGGTTTGAGCTATGTACTGTCCCATTAATTTCAATAGGTGCTAATGATGATACTTTAGCTATCAACATTGTTAACTATTTTTCTGCTCCTCAAAGCATGGAAGAAAGGGGAGGATTATTATGGAGATTTACACCAATGATTCCCAAAGTATGTTTGAGGCTGGAGCGGGGTGCAGAAGGTGTATGAATGAAGATTGCAGTGGGGGTGGGCGGTGATGATTGGTTTTATTTTCCTGAAACAGGGCCCAGTTTTAAGAGTGTGGGAAACACTGAGATGGAGGATTCTGCTAACTGGGGAAGTCTGCTTTAGTGTTTGGCCAGCAGCAGGTGCCATGTCACTCCTGGTACTGAAGATACAGGACTTAAGCCTGATCTACACACCATTTTTGTACCAGTATAACTACTGTGGTTAGGGTTGTGATTTTTTTTTTAAACCAGTATAGTTATATGGGACAGCCTCTAGTGTAAACATGCCTCATACCAGTAAAATTTATTCTCTTACCTCTATATAACACATTTATACTGGTATAACTGCATCCACACAGGAGGTGTGGGATTTGGGGTGTACTGCTCAACTATACCAATATACTATACCAGGATAGTATACAACTTTTGTGTGTAGATGAGCCCTTAGTTATGTTTTTATTTAATAAATTTCTACTTTGACATAGAGTAAAAACAAAATAATATGCTATGTAGGCAGCAGTCTCAGGCATCAGTGCGTCTGAGTGAAGCTGGAAAGCAAGAAGCCTTAAGGCTCAGCCAGCCATCCACAGCACTAAAGCAGATGCTCTTGAGCCTATCTCTGATTGGACTAAATAAGCTTTTTACAAATATCTCAAATTACTACTTGATCTTTAACGGCACTATCCAATGCCCACTAAAGTAAATGGAAAGACTTCCACTGGCTTCAGTGGGCATCTGGTTGTGTCCTTTGTGAATTTAATGCTCCAGGAACCATGGAGACTCAAGTGCTGTTTTAAAAATAGACTAGATATGGCATGTGCAGTGTTATACAAAGAGTATAAACTTCTCTGCCAATGTCCATAATCCTCGACTGGAGGGACCACCTCTAAGACAGAGGGGATAGTTCATTCTCCTGGCCCACTCAGTTACTGCCCTGTCCAGAAGGGTTCCAAGTTGGATTTTGTTATTTGAGATTCCATCCATTAGAAATGTCACTTCATACTTTTATAGGTGCGATTCTTCACTGCCGCTGAAACGCTCCCAAGCTGACTTGCACAAGTCTACACAAGGTGCCAGGCAATGGCAAATCCCCGTCCTCCCCTCCATCTGTCTCTCCTAGTGATGTGCTCGGTACCCAGGTACTTGAGAGAGCTGGTAATCCTGCATTTCATGATAAATGTTTTTATCCTGAAAAGTGAATGTAATGCCAATTAAGATAATTTTAAAAGCAATTGTCTCAAATATTCTGTAGATACACAATATGCACCCATAAATGTAATCCTATAAAATCATTGAAGTCTGGCCCATACAGCCTGAAAAATTGGAGTGGTGCTTCTGTAGAAGTGTGGTGGGTGGTGGTTGGGGGTGGAGGTATGAGAACAAGGGGCAACAGCATCTTATTTCTTGTAGGAATTGTTTGTATAGTATGTTTATTTAGTGACACCAGCAGGACCCAGTAGGAAGCAGTGGTGTGGCAGGAACATTAGGGGCATTTCATGAATATTCATGTTTCCTTCACAATTTTCTGCACCCCATAGCTTTGCAATGGGTCTGGGCCTTTTTATTGCAAGTTTTAAATTAAGATATCTGGATCTTTGGCCAGCATCTGTGGATGCCATTATACTAGTAAAAAGGTGCTTTTACTGTTACAGTTTATTCCCATACAGGAAAGGGAAAGAAACTATACTGGTGTAAGGTACCTTTATACCAGCGTAACTGCATCCACACTAGGGGTGGTATTATACTGGTGAAAGTTTCAAGAGTAGAACAGGTCTTAGATTGTTATTGGCATCAGTGATAGGCAAACCACTTCAAGAAAAAGAAGAACAAAATGGCCCAAGCTGTGCTTGAGATTTATAAAAGTTTTGGGAACTTTGTTTTAAAAATTAATTTTAATTTTTATTTGCCTCACCACTTCGAGTTGTTCTAGTTCCAGTTGAAACCAGAAGTAAATGAGCTGAAATACAAGAACCACTATGCGCCTTAGTAAAAGTCATGCTATCACTGAACCTCTGTTGCTCAGGAATCTGCAGTGTTTTGTTTTTTTCTCTCTCAGCATATAAGTCTCTTCTGTGTTGTGCAAGTCTTGTCTTTCATTCTGAGATACTGGATTCTTGTCATTGGGAAATATTTTTCTTTAGGCAAAGATTTGTTTTTAGATGTATAGACAGTAAAATTGTCACTAACCAAATATGTATACACTGAAAATGCTTGGAAATCCTGTCTTTCATGATGCATGTATTGAATACCGTGTAGTTCACCGTATGGTGGTGGCGGTGGCGGGAGGCATGTTTTGAATGAGACCTTAAAAGGCCAGGTGCTGTATACTGTCCATGAATGTGGAAGATGGTTTGAGCTAGTGTTCTTGGCAAAATTTCATTTCCCCTGTTGTGCTCTATGGCTTGTCAGCTGGCTACTGCCCATACTCCCATACTATTACAGTAGTACCTAGAGGCTTCAACCAGGATTGGGCCCCATTATGCTCGGTGCTGTAGAAATCCATGGTAAGAGACAGTCCCTGTGCTGAAGAGTTTATAATCTAAGAGCTTGTCTACACTAGAAACGCGGCAGTGGCACAGCTGCAGCTGCGCTGCTGTGTAGGCATTACTACCTATTCTGACGGGAAGGGTTCTCCCGTCGCTGTAGTTAATCCACCTCCACAAAAGGCAGTAGCTAGGCTGATGGAAGAATTCGTCCAGTGACCTAGGTCTGCTTAACTACGTCACTCAGGGGGGTGGATTTTTCACACCTCGGAGCAATGTAGCTGGGTCAACCCAACTTTTTAGCAGAGACCAGGCCTAAATAGACAAGAAAGATGGACAAAGAGCAGAAAGGGTAAAAGTCTGGTCTACACCTAAAGCTTAGTTTTACCTAGCTACATCGCTCAGGGGTTGTGAAAATCCTTCTGTTGACCTACCTATTGCCTCTCGGAGAAGCGGATTACTTACAGCGACAGAAGGGGTTCTTCCGTCACCATAGTGCTGCAGATGTGCTGCTGTAGTGTTTCTACTATAGACATACCCTCCGGCCTAGTCTACACTAGGAAATTAGCTTGGTATAACTACAGTGCTTAGAGGTATGAAATATCCACACCTCAGAGTGATGCAGTTAAACTGACCTAACTTCTGGTGTAGACAGCACTAGGCCGACAGAAGAATTCTCCTCTTGACCTAGCTACTGCCTCTTGGGTAGGTGGATTACCTACGCCAGTGGGAGAAGCCCTGCTGTTGGCATGGGTAATATCTTCACTGGAGTGCTACAGTGCCGCAGCTGCAGTGGGGCTGCTGTAGCATTTCAAGTGTAAACAAGCCCTAATAGGAGTCTTTATCATCCTTTCAGTTAGAAAGTATTTATCAGAAACCCTTGCTAACTCACAGTATGAGTTGACCTATCATTCGTAATCACAGGCCTTACAAACCGGTAATTAAATGTAGCAATCTGCCCGGGCAGTTCTGATCTGAGATGTTTACAGGATGGAGTGCAGAGACCTTGGGTTTTCCTTCCCAAAATGAAAAGGTTTCAGGGAAAGTGAAGGAAGGCTCCCAGATCAGTGTTGAATTAACCAGGCACCTGCTTCTGCCAGTCACCTGGTGTCATGAAAACTTGTAAACAGATTGTGATGGGTGGTGCTGAGAATACCCACCAAGCAGGCTCCTCCTGCACTGCTGATGCTTTGGCTGTGAGTCTTGGTTTCAGGCCACACATTGATTCAGTCATCTGTGGCCAGGATACTGAAATAGCTTTACTCTCAGTAAACTGATCTAAGTATGGACTAGTGCACAGTGATTTTTAACTAGGGATGGGCCTGTGCCCAAACCTCAGCTCCAAACACCCCTCCAAACTCTGGGGGAAGTTCAGATCCAGCTGTGTGTTTTAACTAAAGGATGAACATAATGTAATTGCAGTTACACATGCAGTGCCAGATCTTCCATGGGTGTAAATGATGTAACTTCTGTGATTTCAGTGGAGTTGTTTGATTTATGCCAGCTGAGGAGCTGCAGTATTGCCAACCCCAACTCGAAGCATTCACAAACCATAAGTCAGGGACCCAAAATCATGAGATTGGTTTAAGGAGGTGGCCCTTTAAGAAAAACACCAATATTGTGAGATTTGTGATAATATTGCAAGGGTTGGCAACACTGGATCCAGTCTAGAAGTGCAGTGAATTTGTATGTAGTGAACCTCCACCTAAAGCCAAAGAAAATGAAAGTCCTGTATTATTCCACGGTAATGCACTTGGCAAACTATAGTTCTGATGACAACAAAGCTCTGTGTTTTATAGTGGAGTTGTTCTGTGACGAAAATGACTTCACTAGATTAGTGCAAGAATGATAGTGTTGCACTAGTAATGCCATAGTTACTGCTGAGATTGTGAAGGCACTTTTATTATACAGTAAACCGTTATTTCCGGCTCTCACTAGTTTGATACAAATTGGCCTTTATCTAGTCAAAAGTGATTTAGGAAAAAAAATTGAGGAGGGAGGCAGATTTTGGGCAAAGTTCCACTGAGTTCATAACATGGAGGTTTCTCCCCCCCCCCCCAGATTATGGGCTAGATCCTCATCTTCTGTCAACTGGTGTATGCCAATTTCCAGTAGCCAGTGATCTGGGCCTCTATTTTTAGTAAGCTAATTTTGGTCAGAGAAACCAAATGTTTTAAAATAATAATAATAAACCACTTCAAACTTGCTCTGGATATGGCAGTGCTAACTTCACCTCCCTTCTCCATCAAAATCTGGTTAAACTTGCCTGGTTTGGGGTTTTGATGGAAACACACAGCTCACAGAAGATTTGGGTTTGGATTTGTCTGGAACTGTCCCATGACATTCTCTACCTCACTTTTCCACAGGAAATCTCATGAGGGGAGTATGTGGTTTTTTGTTGTTTTGTCCTGTCCCTCTCCTCCCCAGTCTGTCCTCCAGATTGGGAAACACTGTTTTAAAGAGACCACCTACATTTTAAAGAAATAAAGAACTCAATGAAAAGTACAGGCCAAAGCTTATATTTAAGGGTCAGATCTCCACAATATTTATGTAGTTGTCTGAGCTGGTGTTGGGTGTAATTTTAACTACAGAGAAGAAAAAAGCATTAGCATGTGAGGGCTGGGAAGGTTACCTCTGTAAAACCTAAAAACAACTGGAGGAGTGCCAGCAACAGGAAGGGAAAATGCCTGGGAGACCTATGAGGTATGGTAAGGAACAGGGCAGAGAAAGAGCACTATTTGTAGAATGGTGGTGGGACAGAGCTAGCCTTATATTTGGGGGCTGCATCTAGCATCATTTCAGAGATTTCTCCATGTTCCTAAAGGGGGAATTGAGACTTGATGAAAAGTGGAACTCTGACAAGAAAATGCACTTTCCCCTTCAAACTACCCCAAGGTTCCTTAGGGCTTTCTGCTCTTCTAATTTCACATTTGTGTAAAAAGACAAACTAAAAAAGAGAGAAGGAAAAGAAACCCAGTAATTTGGAGCAAAGACCTCCTTTTCTCACCAATGTACTGAACTGGAACATAAATTATAGGCTATCTGTTTCAGGGCTCTTTCACTACACTGCTCTCCCAAGAGCACCAATGTAAGATAATCCTCTTGAGTTCACAGGCAGTGTGTTGTTAGCAAAAGCACAGAGGTTACATTTTACTGGTGTCTTGGGTACCCTTGTCCTAAAGAGGTAGTACCAGCTAGGGACCATGTAATCTCTCTCCTGAGCCTAATTATATGTTCATTATCCAGACACAGGTTATTCAACTACACTTAATTAATATTGAAGATCTGATTTAAAACCCTCAAAAGCAAGGAAGATTAGAGTTAAGGGTGAAAATTCAAGCTAACACTCTAGCTTTAAGTGGCACCATTTAAAAACAATTGCATGAGTTATGGTTAGAGAGTCAAATTCTGATCTGTTACATTGGGGTAAATCCAGAGTTACTACTGAATTACAGTGGAATTAATCTTGATTTACATAAGTACAACTGAAAGCAGAAATGGACACAGTTTGTGTCCACCTGGATTTCAGTCCTTCAATCAAATTTCCTTTGTCTTGTGGGCTTAATAGTTTTTTATTTTTAAAAATGTCTGTACATATTTTAAAAATTCTTGTTATGGGACATCAGGTAAATTCCTTAAGACTTGCTTTTAAAAAAATGTATTTACCAGACTGGGATTATAACTAAGGTAAGGAGTTACTTAAACATAATTCATAAAGTTTTTTCTTCTTCGAGTGCTTGCTCATGTGGATTCCAAGTAGTTGTGTATGCGCTGCGTGCACAGTCATTGGAAGGTTTTTCCACTAGTGGTACCTGTCGGGTTGACTGTGGAGCCCCCTGGAGTTGTGCCTTCATGGCAGTGTATATAGGTCCCTGCCGACCCGCCGCCACTTCAGTTCCTTCTTACCGCCTGTGATGATTGTTGGAGATGCATTCTTTCTCTCTTGCCTCGGCAAGGGTTCCCCTAGTGGACTCTCTTGTTCAATTCCTGTAAATAGTTAGATTAGAGTTAGTGTTTGTGTAGTACTTTAGATTAGTTAGTAAATTTTCGTTTGGGGTTCCCTCCCACAATGATTCCCTTCCCCGGGACCGGGACATGGCTCGGACCCAGGGTTTCAATCCATCTGGGTCCTGCCACAAACCCATGCCAAAAGGTGATCAAAACGACTCCTGCTTAAAGTGCCTGGGCAAAACCCATCAGACCAATCACTGCATGATTTGCAGAGGTTTTCGCCCTAGGACCAAAAAGGAGAGGGACTTTAGACTGAATCAACTGCTCATGTAAGCAGCTCTTCGTCCCCAGCCGGCCACAGGCCACTTGGATCTGGCACCCAGCACTTCGGTGTAGAGTGGGCCAGCCTCAATTAGAGAGGCTACGGCGCCGAGGAAGGACTCTGTACCCACTGCCCCTCGGCACCACCATTCTCCAGCACCGAAGCCTGCTCTGCCAGCCCGGCACCGTTCCCACTCACTGGTGCCTCACAAGAGGCACAAGAAAATGGACAAGGGGTGCTCGCCCACAACAAGAAGGTCCAGGCACTCAGCGCTAGTGAAGCGCCTACCGTGTTGGGGTACACAATGCTTGTGTCACCAGAGGTGGCACTGTTGACTTCAGCCCCGCAGAGGGGTCCATCGAGTCCAGCGCCTGTGGAGTCCCCTGTCAGGGAATGCCAGGTGGAGGAGCTGGACCTTCCCTCACTTCAGACACCTTTTGAGGCAGCCAGGGACTTGATAGCATGACAGCACCACAGTCCCCTGCCAGAAGAGAGGGAGCATCAGATGTAAGACCTCCATCTAGAGGCAAATCGGCCATGTTGCGCCACTGTTCGCCGTCTTCCCAGCACCGCTCCCCGGCACCGTCCCGCTCAGTGCCACCGTGGTCTCCACTTTCGGAGTTGCAGTCTCCAGATGAAGCTGGCACCGGTTGGAGCAGCGCCACCATAGGCAGGATGCATGACAGGTCCCTGCCATGGTGCCCTTTGGCCAGAGCAGTGTAGGATGACCAGATGTCCTGATTTTATAGGGACAGTCCCAATATTCGGGGCTTTTTTTTATATAGGTGCCTATTACCCCCCACCCCTGTCCCGATTTTTCACACTTACTATCTGGTCACCCTAGAGCAGTGACAGATGCCGGTGCAATGGCCATTCTGGACCCTGTGGGTATATCACCAGGCCCAGGGGCCTCTCTCCAGAAGTTCCTGGTCTGTCGCCTTGGAGGGACGGGTTACTCTACCCGGAGACTGCGTACCACCCCGCGGCACTGAAGCTGACACCAGGTTCGACACCGGAGCTGACCTCGGCATCGAGCTGGAGGTTGCGTCACAGGGCGAACACGGTGAGCCGGAAGGTCAGGAAGGCCCGGTGCCGCCAAAGGCGTCCTCTTCGTCCTCCCCAGAAGAAGCGGTTGCGGGGACTTCATCAGCTCCAGTCCCCATGGTCAACAGGGCTCACCAGGAGCTGTTGCAGAGAGTGGCCCAGAATCTGAGGCTCCAAGCAGAGGAGGTGATGGAGTCAGTGGACCCCATGGTGGACATTTTGGCACCAGAGGGCCCCTCAAGGGTGGCACTGCGTCTCATAAAGACTATCCAGGCTACCACTAAAACTCTCTGGCAAATGCCTGCTTCTATTCCCACAACAGCTAGGAGGACTGAAAGAAAGTACTTTGTACCCTCTAAGGGATATGAGTACCTTTTTACTTAACCGGAGCTGTGAATGAGAGGGAGAGGGCAGCAGGGCCTGACACCCAAGTCCAAGGACTCAAAGAAGCTGGACCTCTTCGGCAGGAAGATGTACTCCACTGGAGGGCTCCAGCTTCGGATTGACAACCAACAAGCAATCCTGAGCCGTTACACCTTTAATTCATGGGATACCATGACAAAGTTTAAGGAACTGCTCCCCTCCAACCCCAGGTCAGAGTTCACAGTGGTCCAGGGCCGGCTCTAACTTTTTTGCCGCCCCAGGCAAAAAAGAAGAGCGCCGCCCCGCCGTAACACCCCCCCCCCAGCGCTGCGCCGCCGACCCCCCCCCCCCCCCAGCGCCGCGCCGCCCAAACCCCCGGAGCGCTGGGCTGCTCAAACCCCCGCCCCCCGAGCGCCGCGCCGGGCTGCCGAAACCCCCTCCCCCCGAGCGCCTCGCTGGGCCGCCCAAACCCCCGGAGCGCCTCGCTGGGCCGGCCAAACCCCCGCTCCCCCCGAGTGCCTCTCCGGGCCGGCCAAACCCCCTGGAGCGCTGCACCGGGCCGCCCAAACCCCCGCTTCCCCCGAGCGCCTCGCCGGGCCGCTCAAACCCCCGCCCCCCGAGCGCCGCGCCCCCCCCCCCGAGCGCTGCGCCGCCCAAACCCCCTCCCCCCTCTCCGAGCGCCGCGCCGCCGAAACACCCCCCGCACTGCCCGGCCAAAACAAAAACAAAAAACCCTCGAGCGCCGCCCTGCCGAACAAAAAAAAAAACAAAAAACACCGCGAGCGCCCCCTGCCACCCCAACATTGGCTGCCCCTTCTAAGGTGCCGCCCCAAGCACGTGCTTGGTCGGCTGGTGCCTGGAGCCGGCCCTGCAGTGGTTGTGGCGGAAGGCAAGGTGGTGGCAAGAACTGCCTTGCAGGCTGCCCTGGATGTGGCAGACTCGGCTACTTGCACAATGTCCTCTG
This sequence comes from Emys orbicularis, assembly GCF_028017835.1. Classification (NCBI taxonomy): domain Eukaryota; kingdom Metazoa; phylum Chordata; order Testudines; family Emydidae; genus Emys; species Emys orbicularis. The sequence goes on from NC_088684.1 coordinate 118,470,077, forward strand.
CCATCTCCAGGAGAAGGTCATCATAGCTACAAGCGTCAGGTCTCCTCCCAGAGGTCCAACAGACCATCTAGAACTTGCCCTTTGAGGGCTCAGGTCTGTTTTCAGAGCAGACTGACTCCAAGCTCCATAGCCTTAAAGATTCAAGGGCAACATTGAAATCTTTGGGGCTACATACACCAGCCTCACAGAGGAAGCACTTCAAACCCCAGCTGCCGCCTCCTCGTTTCTACCTCACACAACATAGGCAGGACTACTCTAGGAAGCAGGGCAGGAACAACAGACGAAGGCCTCCTCCCCATCTAACGAGGGCCAGGGTTTGGCGAGGCAGTCCTCCGGCTCCAAGCATGTCTTTTGAAGGTGCGACTCACCAGCCCAGAGCCCGGATCCTTCTCCCTGCTTCCTGAACCGTCTGTCTCACTTCTATCGTGCATGGGCCCAAATAACCTCAGACTGCGGGGTGCTGCGCATGGTAGAAGTGGAATATTCTCTCCAATTCTGTTCCTCCCAGCCCCCTTCCCCATCCCTCTTCAGGGACCCCTCTCAAGAGCAGCTTCTTGTATAGGAGTTGCAATTGCTCCTATGCATAGGAGCAGTAGAGGAGGTTCCTTAGGAGCTAAGGAGAAAGGGATTCTATTCCTGATACTTCCTAATCCCGAAAGCCAAAGGGGGTCTCAGACCCATTCTTGACCTGCGAAATCTCAACAGATTCATGAAGAAGCTGAAGTTTTCCATGGTATCTTTGGCCTATTCTCTCCCTAGATCCAGGGACTGGTATGCCGCCCTCGACTTGAAGGACGCATACTTTCGTATATCGATAGTCCGGCCCACAGAAGATTCCTCAGGTTCATGATGAACTGCACTCATCATCAGTTTACAGCCCTCCCTTTCGGCCTCTCAGCAGCCCCTCGTGTATTTACCAAGTGCATGGCAGTCGTTGCCGCATTCCCGAGGAGACAGCAGATGCAGGTTTTCCTGTATCTCGACAACTGGCTTGTCAAGGGGAGCTCCAGGGTGCAGTTAGAAGCACATGTAAACCTGATACAGGTGACCTTCAGCAGACTGGGTCTATTGTTAAACGTGCCCAAGTCTACTCTGCTCTATCCCCTACCCAGAGGATAGAGTTTATAGGAGCAGTTCTAGACTCCACTCAAGCCAGGGCATTCCTACCGGAGTCTCGCTTCTGAGCCATTCGTGCCATCATAGAGAGCTTCAAAAGTTTTCCGACCACAATGGCACGGAACTTCTTGAAGCTGCTCGGTCACATGACTGCATGTGCATATGTGGTTCAACATGCAAGGCTGTGACTCAGACTGCGGCAGGCATGGCTGGCGTCAATATAAAGACCAAACAGAGACAACCTGGACAAGATAGTTTTGCTTCCTCCCCTGGTTATCAAGTCCCTCCTGTGGTGGCTCAATACCCAAACAGTATGTGCCAGAGTCCCCTTCTCCAGGCCCCAGCCCTCACTGTCTCTAGTCACAGGCACATCAGCGCTGGGGTGGGGAGTACATCTAGGGGATCTCAGAACTCAAGGCCTCTGGTCCCAGGTGAAGCTCTCACTTCACATCAAGGTGAGGGAGTTGAGAGTGGTCTGCCTAGCCTGCCAAACCTTCCAATCCCATCTGGAAGGCAGGTGTATTGTCCATCATGACTGATATACAACAGCGATGTTTTATATAAACAGACAGGGTGGAGGACGCTCCTCTCCCCTATGCCAGGAAGCCCTCAAGCTGTGGGACTTGTGCATAGCTCTCTCAATACACCAAGAGGCTTCTTACCTTCCGGGGCCCTAGAACGAGCTGGTGGACCATCGAAGAAGATCTTTTCACAATCACGAGTGGTTCATTTGCCTGGACATCGTCAACAGCATCTTCCAGCGGTGGGGAGTTCCCCAGATAGATCTGTTTATGATGAGACTCAACAGGAAGTGTCAGCAGTTTTGCTCCTTCCAAAATCATAGCCCAGGCTTGATTGCGGATGCGTTTCTCCTCCCCTGGAGGGACCATCTGTTTTATGTGTTCCCACCCTTCCTGCTTGTTCACAAGGTTCAGAAGGGACAGAACGTCAATCATTAAGATAGCGCCCACTTGGGCCCACTAACATTGGTACACAACGCTCCTGGAACTGTCAGTAGCCACTCCGATCACCCTGCCATTGGTACCGGATGTAATCATTCGGGATCCCCGCCACCTCCAGCATCCTAACCTCGAATCTCTCCAACTCACAGTGTGGAAGCTTCATGGCAAAACCCCATGGAGTTGGCATGCTCGAAGCCTGACAGAGAGGTCCTCCCTGGCAGCCGCAAGCCGTCCACTAGAGCTACTTACTTAGCCAAATGGAAGAGATTTTCGATTTGGGCAGTACAGAAGGGCATGTTTCCGATGCAGGCATCAATACCCTTAATTTTGGACAATCTGTTGCAGCTGAAGCAGTTAGGTCTAGCGGTGTCGTCCTGAAAGGTTCACCTGGCAGCGATCTCAGTGTTCCATCCAGGGGTTGATGGCTGGCTAGCCCAATGGTGGGCTGCTTTCTCAATGGACTAGACAGGTTATACCCTCAAGTTCACCACCCAATACCTGCAGGGGACCTTAACCTCGTGCTCTCCAGGCTGATGGGGGGAGGGAGACGGGGGACTGCTTCGAGCCCTTAGCAACTTGCTTGCTTCTCTACCTCTCCTGGAAGGTAGCATTCCTGGTTGCTATAATCTCGGCCAGGAGGGTATCCGAGCTTAAGGCCTTGACATCCGAACCCCCGTACACGGTATTCTATAAGGACAAGGTCCAGTTACGGCCTCATCCAGCCTTCCTTCCAAAAGTGGTATACCATTTTCATACAAGCCAGGACATTTTCCTTCCGGTGTTCTACCGAAGCCACATGCCAACAGTCGGGAGCAAAGTCTCCACTCCCTAGATGTAAGGCGGGCATTGGCTTTTTATATCGAAAGGGCAAAACTGTTTAGCAAATCAAAGCAGCTCTTTATCGCAATAGCAGATAGGATGAAGGGCCTCCGGGTCTCGTCCCAGAGAATTTCATCATGGATCACATCCTGCATTTGAACTTGCTATGACTTGGCAAATGTGCCGTCCCCGGCTCTGACTGCACATTCCACGAGGGCACAGGTCTCTTCAGCCGTATTCCTGGTGCAGGTCCCTATTCAGGAGATTTGCAGGGCCGTGACTTGGTCGTTGATCCACGTGTTCACCTCGCATTATGCCATCATTCAGCAGGCCAGGGACGATGCAGCTTTTGGCAGAGCAGTACTCCAATCAGTGAATCCATGAGCTCCGACTCCAGGGAACTGCTTGGGAGTCATCTACTTGGAATTGACATGAGCAAGCACTCGAAGAAGAAAAAGCAGTTACCTACCTTCTCGCAGCTGCTGTTCTTCAAGATGTGTTGCTCATGTCTATTCCAAGACCCATCCACCTGCTTCTCTGTTAGAGTACTCCAGCAAGAAGTAACTGAAGAGACGGCAGGTCGTCAGTGACCTATATACACCGCCATGAAGGCGTTACTCCAGGGGCCTCTACAGCCAACCCAACGGGTACTGCTAGGCGGGAAAACCTTCCGATGACTGTGTACACCGTGCGCACACACCTACTTGGAATGGACATGAGCAACATATTTCGAACAACAGTTACGAGAAGGTAGGTAACCGTTTTTTAGCTCTTGAAAATATATGCTGCTTTTTTTTTCCCGATTCAAAATATCATAATATTTTTTTTAAAAAATCTTGCAGGTTTTTTTGAGCCACAATAAAGTCATTATTATTTATTATTGTTTGTTACGACAATGTGGCTGCTTTAAATTAAAATGTATTTGAGCCACAGCATCATTAACAGAACTGGTAGTCAGGAGATCTATGCAGTTTCTCCCTCTGCCACAAACTTACTGTTTTACCTTGGGCAAGTGATTTTAACTCCGATTTTCAGAAGTTGCCATTTGTTCCAGGTGTCTCAGTTTTGGGAAACCTGATCTGAAGCCATTTGGTTCTGATTTTCTGAAGTGCTGATGAGCACCCACATCTCCAGATGAAGTCTAAGGGAACAGGATCTGCAGCTACTGAGCCCTACTGCAAAAGCCAGGGACAAGATGTCTCAAATTGGGCATCCAAAAAATGGAGGTGCCCAAAATCAATGACTACTATCAAAAATGTTGCACCTTACTTTAGCTTCCCTGCCTGCAAAATGTGGATAACATTTTTCCGCTTTGCAGGGTTGTTGGGAGGCTAAGTTTATCTGTTTGTAAAGCACTTTGGGCTCCTTGGCTGGAAGATGCTATAGAAGTGGGGAGGATAATTTTATCTAGTTATTGCAAAAGATATAGGCTACTAATTTGCATTTACTATTTACCTATATAGTACTTTGATTTTAAGTTAAACCTTGCTAGAGAGGCTGGAGGAAGGATTCTTGTGTTAGAATTTAAAGGATCCTGGATCAATCTGGGAGATGAGGATACAGTGGAAGCAGAGCCTGCCCTGGACCAAATGGCGCCCTAGGCGAGGAGCATCTTCAGCACCCCCCATCCATTTGTTAAACTTTTGAATATGGTAGCTTATTTTTTTAATGCATTTGTAGCCTTTTTCATATCTTTGATGCACCATCTGCGTGGATGATTTCTCTTTGTCAGATAAAACGATAAATTTGCACACTAGGATCTGTAAATCTGTTTTTACATTTTACTTCAAACAGTCTGTTTTCCCTTTTGTCATTAACAACCAAAACAGCACCCCGAGCCCGGCGCCCCCCCACGCCTGGCACCCCAGGGAGTCGCCTGGGTCGCCTGCCCCTAAATCCGGCTCTGAGTGGAAGGTGCAAGGATGGAAGGAGAATGTGAGGCAGAAAGGAAACAACAACCTCCCCCCCCCCCAAAAAAAAAAAAAGCTGAAAAGAGGTGAGAGTTGAAATTCAGCTTCCAGACTAGAGGGCAGGGTTCCAAATTCATTTAATGAGACTCAATCCTGGCCTAACAGTTTACTAACGGATAAAGCATACCAGGGCAGACTGAGGATTGGCCATCCCATTGGGGATGGTTGATAGTGATATTGGACATCCATCACTGGCTAGTGACAGAGGTGGCACTTCTGTCACTGCTACCCTATCTTATAGGAGTTGCACGTGACTATCCTGAGAAGGGTGCAAAGGTAGATTGGCTCTGTTTTCAAAGGCTGAAAATCCATTACTATTTCATTCTGAAAAAAGATAGAACCTAAATGAAAGCAGAGTAGGAAATAAAGGACTTCTTGCATGCCTAGATCTGGCATACAGTACAGTTATTGTCTGGGAGCTTTTTCACAGAGCATGAATTGGTCCACAGTGTATTCCTTTAACATTTATGAGAACCATCATATGCCTCCATATGCAGTGCATAGAGTTTTCTGTTTGTGCAATAGATTTTTTTTTAATTCTCTATGAAGTAGCTGTATGAAAGGAGTTTCAGATACTATATGTTCATGAGACATGATTGTGGTCTTATGGTTAGAGCAGGGGACTGAGAGTCAGGACTCCTAAGTCCTGATCATTCCATCAACTGTACTTGCATGATGTCTGTGTATATGCAACTCTCATTGAAATCAATGGGAGGTGTGTGAGAGAGACGGATGTGATATTTGGGCACCCAGAGTCTGTTCCTAGTTCTGCTAGTAATTTGCGTGGGACCCTTGACACCTTTAAGATGCTGAGCGCTCATGGGTCCCATTGACTTGATTTCTTAGCAAGTCTGAGGCTTAGCTCCCCCTAAACTCTGTGTTGCCGTTTACCTATCTGTGTAACGAATGTCATAATTCATAGCTACCTCACACACTTGAGATGTGTTGAGGCTTGCTTAATAAATCATTTCTAAAGTGCTTTAAGATCATGTGATACGAGGTGTTTATTTAAGTCCAAAATGGAACTGAATTTATTTCTGAGCTGTTTTCTCTATGGTGTGTCTGGTCTACAGAATGCTTCTTGGATCTGGAAACTTTTTTCTTTATCAGCATAAGCAACTGTCAACTGCAGATCTAATGCCTCTGCATTCTGTGTTACATAGTGTGCAGTAATGTCTGTGTGACAGAAGTCTCTGCACTAGCAAACACACTTTTATCTAGATTGTTCAACAGCATGTAGGGCTGAACTCTGCTCTGTTACCCCTTTCAGTCCCAGTGACTTCTCAGTTACACCTGTGAGCAGAATTTGCCTATAGTCTCTTTGAGGAAGAGTTTGCTTTTTATCAAGATACGCTCAAAGTGGGTTGGGCTTAAAGAAATTAGTGGATTCCCTCTTGCTCCATAGTCAGCCTTCTCCTACACAGGATTGGTAAATGGTGCAGAGGTGGAAGTAGCGAAGTTACAGTTTTAATTGTAAAAACAATCTTTGCTCCTGAAATGAGTTTGGTAACACTCCCCGAAAATGAAAGGTTATCTGAGGGACTGATGTAGCAAAGAAAAGTGTGGTTTCAAGACAAGGAGGGCAGGGAGCATGAAGCTTTTTTTGTGCTTTCTGTTTTCTCATCTTAAAGCCTCATCTGTTGGTACTGTTTATATTGCAGGCCAACACTTTCATAATGAGTCTTTAAGTCTGTTTTATCAGGCAACACATGCTTTTACTCAGAATGTGGTCAGGCTTTGTAACAAGGTGTACTCAAATAGACTTCCCACACACATTTGCTGCAAAATAGCGAGGCGATGGGGAGGCATGGGAGAGTGTGTGTGTAACTTTTTTTTACATGCTGTTACAATTAGAGGCCAAGGACAAGATTTTTTTTTTTTTTAAATGGATGCCACAAATGAGGCTCCTAAATCATTATTTAGGCCCCAAAATAAATGTGTCTGACTCTCAGAATACTGAGCTCTCCTCACCTCCTGCTCTCTTTAGGATCTGAGCAGAATCTGGCCCAATATTTTAAATTATTTTAAGCTGACTTCAGTGAGAACTGTTGATTGTCATATGCCACTTATTTAGGTGCCCAAATATGCACTTAAGAGACTCATTTTAACCACCCATGTCTGAAAATATTGGCCCTGGAGACTATAGCCTTATCTACATGTGAAAGTTGCACCAATGTAACTTCAGTTGGGTTTTAAACCCATTTAGTTAAAGTGGTGCAAAAGGCTATTTGGACACTCTCTTACTTCAGTGTAGAAGTTGCTTAATTAGTCTGTAAGCTTTTTGAAGCAGGGACTTTTTGTTCTGTGTTTGTGCAGCGCCTAGCACAATGGGGTCCTGGTCCATGACTGGGGTGCGTAGGTGCTATCATAATGCAAATAAATAATAATATTCTTGGTTAGCCACTCAAACCATAATAAGAATGTCCACATAACTTTTTGTACCACTTTAATTAAATTACGTTAAAATACTGCTAGAGCGCTGCAGGATCTAATGGGCTTGATCTAAGGTCCCCTGACTTCATTGGAAAGGCTCCCATTGCCTTCAATGGGCTGTGGACGAGGCCTTAAACACGGTAGCAGAACAGTGTCATAACTGCAGCACAAACTTGCAGCATCCTCTGGTGCTCTTTCACTTCCCTTTTTTTAAAGCAGTTAGAGGAACCGAAGCATAGATATATCATGGTATAATTTTAGGATAGCTGACTGTTCCTGTCTTGATATCATATTCTCACTGCACTGCTTCAGCCCAGCACAGTAGTGGAAAGACAACCCTTGAAATGCTGGCACGTGTTCTGTTTTCTACCTGGAACATGTTGTCGCTTGTGAGATTTCAAACAGTGTATTCTCCATTTGATGGGTTAGGCAGATGAGTCACAAGCTGAAGAGTAGTTGATTTTCTGCTCACTCTGTAAACACCAGACCTGTGTGCCGCAAAGTTTTAACTCTTAAAAACATTTCTAGGGAAAGCATAATATTGTTTCCAGGTGACCTACACAGAATAATTCTCCATCTCCAATATCTCTGTGCGTGCCCTGTTTACATCTGTGACTGACCCAATGTAATGGGTTACATCTTTGATACAACCAATACTGCACTTCCACCCAACGTGGCGTGAGGGCAGTCAGGGCTGTCTTTAAGCCCCAAGAAAGCAAGTTTGTCATGCTTTTGGGTGCCCTGCATCCTCCTATGCAAGTTCTTTCACTTCTGGGCTGGTCTTATATCCTTTTCCCACAACAGGAAAATTATGACTCTCTCTGAGATAACCCTCCTATTCTAGGGTGAAAGAACTAGATGGAGCGACAGCTCATGGCCTGGTCCTTGCATCTTCAGGCCTCATGTGAGGCCCTGCAAATAGCAAAGGAGACAATTTTCTCAATCAGGCGTATTTTAACTCTCTGGGCCTACTTGGGCCCTGGTGAAAACGCCATTGTCTCAATGGCCCAGGCTGTGTACAGCGTAAATTCAAGACATGTACATTGATACTTGTGTCATGCCCTTAGAAAGCATGTGGAGTCTGACAACTGGTTTGAATATGGTCACATGGTGACGAAGTGGAAAACATCCCTGGCTTGGTCCTCATCTGAGATCATCAGTACCACGTGGGGTCATGCAAAATAAGCCTTAGGAACAGATTATCTCTAGGGTGGATGTTTTATAGGACAGCACATTATATGATGCTGCTGTAGTACATCCATGTTGCAGCCATTCATGCTGCCAATAATTCAGTGGCCCTGGATAAACTTGTACAATGTATATTTGAGGGGTTATATGAACTCAGTCACTCAAAATATGTGCCAGGCTGACGGCATATGAGAGGCTTAGGTCAAGGTAATTTATTGGTGTACAAAATGAGAAAAATGCACTCAGGAATGGTAAACTATGATATATGGAAAGAAAAGGAAGAGTTAATAATCCAGAATGCTTTTTATTCATTCCTAAAGACTGAATTCTGCTCTCAGTGGTGTAAATCTAGAGCAATGCCATTGACTTTAACTGGCTTTACTCTGTTACTGAGAGCATAATTTGGCCAAATATTTTTATTAATATTTTAATTGACTTTTCTTTTCAGAAAGATAAAAATCACTTTGACAAATATAAAGTAAAGGCTGTCAGGGACTGAAGAAGAAATGACTATTTAAATGTTCAGATTTTTAAAGGAAAATATTTAAAAGGTCATATATCCCACCACTGATTCACATGATACTTCTCCCATTGCTTTTTATGCAGCACGCCTAATTCAGTAAATAATGCACAATCAGCAGGATTTATCAACATTGTCCCATGTTCTTCTTCGAGTGATTGCTCATATTGATTCCAATTAGGTGTGCGCGCGCCGCGTGCACAGTTGTCGGAAAGTTTTTCCCTTAGCAGCACCCGTCAGGTCGGCTGTGGAGGCCCCTGGAGTGGCACCTCCATAGCGCTCTATATATGACCCTGCCGACCCAGCGCCTCCTCAGTTCCTTCTTACCACCAGTGACCGGTCATTGGAACTGTGGCGTCTTGCTCAGCAAGCTCTCCACGGTTCCCTAGTTCTATTTACTTTAGTGTTTGTTTTTCCTTAGTTAGTTTAGTTAGTTATTAGTTAGTATAGTGTTAATAGTTCGCTGTCAGGAGTCCAACCAGCATCAGCGCGGCAGGACACAGCACCGAGTGCATCGGTGCATAGTGCCCCGGCAGCGACAGAGATGGCACCGTGGAAGGACTCTGAAAGAGACCTGGGGCACCGCCGCTCTCTGGTGCAGAAACCGTCGGAGATGACTCGGTGCCACTCCCATTCCCTGCGTCAGAAGCGGCACCGGAAACAAAGTGGTTCCCCAACTTTGGGATCCAACCCCTCGGAACCAGCTAATGGGGCACGTCCCAGGGAGGAGCCCCCAGTGCTGAAAACTTCAGAGCCAGCACTGTCGACTTCGGCTCTGCCAGGGGGGCCATTGAGTCCAGTGCAATTGGACTCACCATGTCAAGTGGTGGAGGAGGTACAACTGCCTTCCACCCCAGACACATCTGAGGCTGCGAGAGACATGACAGCACCACGGTTTCCAGCCCTTCGTGCCAAGTCCCCGATGCCACAGCGTGTGACACCATCCCGCGGAAAGCCTGCAATGCTCCGCCCCTCAGTGCCATCAGGGACAAGACACCACTTGGAGTCGCAGTGCCGCTTGGAGTCCTGGCGCCGATCACACTCGTGGCGCCGGTCTGAGTCACGGCACTGCTTCAGCTCCCACCAGCACTCTCGTTTGTGGCATCTATCGCCGTTCCGCAGCAGGTCCCGGTCCCGGCACAGTTCGTCTCAGCACTGTTCCAGGTCATTGTGCAGACCCCGCTCGCGGCACCGCCCTCCAGCCTCGCGGCATCGCTCCCAGGTTCAGCAGCGCTCGGCACCGCCTTGACCCTTGCAGTCTAGGTCCAAGTCTTCGGGCTTGGAGACGGAGTCTAAAGTCTTGGAGCGAGCCCAATGCAAGCTGGTGCGGGGCAGACCAGACAAGGGTGTGGCACCATGGCCCGCACAGTGGCAGGGGCCAGCACAGTGGTCATTTTGGACCCCTTGGGCGTACCGCGAGGCCTAGGGCTCCCAGTCCAGGGGCTCCTGTTCGGTGGCATCCGAGGCAAGGGTCCCGGAGGCAGCGGTCAGCCATCCCACGCCGAGGGGTGCAGAGGAGCTACCAGCCCTACCACCTCCCCCGGAACCCACCCCTGTTTCTGAGCCTGACCGTGGGGGGGATGACCGTGGATTAGAGGCAGGACGGGAGGTACTGGAGGACCAGGAAGGTCAGGAAGACCCAGTTTCCCCTCTGGCCTCCTCGTCTTCCTCCCCGGATGAGGCTGTGGCAGGCACCTTTATCTCTGGGCCTCCCCTTATAGATAGCTGTGCCCACCAGGAACTCGTATGCAGGGTGGCACAGAATATGAACCTGGAAGCCGAGGAGGTGGTAGTGTCCAAGGGTCGTAGGGTGGATATCCTGGCACCGGAGGGACCATCTAGGGTCGCTCTACTACTCATCAAAGCTATCCAGGCCAATGCAAAGATAATTTATCAGACTCTGGCCTCCATCCCTCCCATCGCCAAGGGGGTGGAGAGGAAATATTTCTTCCCCTCTAAAGGGTACAATACCTGTTCACACACCCGCAGCCCTGTTCCCTGGTGGTAGCTGCAGTGAATGAGTAGGAGAGGCAGGGGCAGCAAGCCCCAGCACCTAAATCCAAAGACGCCAAGCGCCTGGATTTATTCGAACACAAAGCATACTCCACAGGGGTCTTGCAATTGAGGATTGCCAATCAGCAGGCAATCCTAAGTAGATATAACTTCAACTCCTGGAACTCGATGCTGAAGTTTAAGGAATTCATACCAGCAGAGTCCAAAGAGGAGTTTGGGGCTATTGTCGATGAGGGCAAGGCAGTGGTACAGATCTCTTTACAAGCCTCATTGGACGCTGCAGACTCAGTAGCGTGCACCTTGTCCTCAGGAATTGCCATGAGGCATAACTCATGGCTGCAGGCCTTGGGGCTTCTGCCCGAGGTTCAGCAAACTATGCAGGACCTGCCTTTCAACAGGATGGGGCCGTTTGCTGAACAGAAGGACTCCAAGCTGCATAGCCTAAAGGATTCCAGGGCTACAATGAAATCCTTGGATATGCACACGCCGGCGACCCAAAGAAAGCCCTTTAAGCCCTAACTGCAGCAACAGGGGCCATATCCTCCTCAGCCGAGGCAGGATTCCTACAGATGCAGGGGCAGAAATGGCAGGCACAAGCCCTCCCATCCTCAGTCTGGGCAGGGCCAGGGCCTGACTAAACCTTAGTCGGGCTCAAAGCAGTCATTTTGAAGGTGTGCCCGAGGACAGAGCACCTGTCTCAGCACCGGATCCTTCCCCGTGTTTTCTGAACCATCTATCCCACTTCTACTGTGCTCGGTCCCAAATAACATCGGACCACTGGGTCCTTTGCACGGTAGAAGTGGGATATTCTCTCCAATTCTGCTTCTCCCCTTCCTCCCATCCTTCTTCAGGGACCCTTCTCACGAGCAACTCTTTATCCAGGAGGTGCAGTCACTTCTCGCCATAGGAGCAGTGGAGGTGGTTCCTCAGGAGCTAAGGGGAAAGGGATTCCATTCCCGCTATTTCCTAATCCCCAAGGCAAAGGGGGGGTCTCCGACCCATTCTAGACCTGCAAGAACTCAACGAATTCATGATGAAGTTGAAGTTCCATATGGTCTCCCTGAGCACGGTTATCCCCTCCCCTCCTCCCCCCGTATCGAGAAGCCCTCTAGCTCAGGGAGTTCTGCATAGCCCACTCCATTCACCTGGAAGCATCCTATCTACCAGGGGCTCAGAATGACCTGTCAGACCACCTCAGCAGGTCCTTCCACAATCACAAGTGGTCCGTCCGTCCGGACGTCATACACTCCATCTTCCAAAGGTGGGGGGGTTCCCCAGGTCGACCTGTTTGCCACCCACAGCAACAGGAAGTGCCCAGTGTTCTGCTCCTTCCAGAATCACAGCCCAGGCTCGGTCACGGACACATTTCTGCTACCCTGGGGAGGCCGCCTGTTGTACGCCTTTCCCCCGTTCCCTTGGGTGCACAAGGTTCTTCTCAAGGTTCGCAGGGACAGAGCGGAGGTAATCCTGGTGACCCTGGTGTGGCATCGACATCACTGGTACACCACGCTCTTGGAACTGTCAGTGGACGCCCCGATTGCGTTTCCACTCCACCCCGACCTGATCAGTCAGGACCACGGTCATCTGCTCCACCCAGACCTCTAGTCTCTCCATCTCATGGCTTGGAAGTTTCATGGTTAAACCCCATGGAACTTCTGTGCTCAGAACATGTAAGGGAGGTCCTACTTGGCAGCAGGAAACCATCCACCGGGGCCACTTACATAGCTAAGTGGAAAAGGTTCACCTGCTGGTGTGCCCAGCATCACACACCTCCAATCCAGGTGCCTAGACCACTCATCCTAGAGTACCTCCTACACCTAAAACAACAAGGCCTGGCAGCGTCGTCCATCAAGGTACACTTCACTGCCCATTTTGGCCTTCCACCCAGGAGTACCTGGACGCTCTGTATTTGCCAATCCCATGGTGGGACGTTTTCTCAAGGGCCTGGAACACCTCCATCCCCAGATTAGATGGCCAGTCCCTGCGTGGGACATAAACGTAGTCCTCTCCAATCTAATTGGGGGCCCCTGTTTGAACTGCTAGCAACTTGCTCCCTCCTCTATCTCTCGTACAAGGTAGCTTTTCTGGTCGCCATTACCTCAGCACGCAGGGTGTCTGAGTTGAAGGCCCTCACCTCTGACCCACCTTACATGGTCTTCCACAAGGATAAGTTGCAACTTAGGCCTCACCTGGCCTCTCTTCCTAAGGTTTTGTCATATTTGCACACAAGTCAAGACATATACACCTCTACCCCGACATAATGCGACCCGATATAACATGAATTCGGATATAACGCGGTAAAGCAGTGCTCCGGGGGGGGGGGGGGGGCTGCGCACTCCGGTGGATCAAAGCAAGTTCAATATAACGCGGTTTCACCTATAACGCGGTAAGATTTTTGTGGCTCCCGAGGACAGCATTATATCGGGGTAGAGGTGTACCTGCCCGTTTTCTTCCCTAAGCCTCATGCCAGTAACCATGAGCAGAAGTTGTACTTCCTGGATGTTCGGCGGGCACTAGTCTTCTCCATCGAATGCATTAAGCCATTCAGAAAGTCGAACCAGCTATTCCTAGCGGTGGGTGACCGGATGAAAGGACTTACGGTATCATTGCAAAGAATATCTTCCTGGATCACATCCTGCATCCGCACATGCTACGAGCTGGCCAAAATCCCAGCTCCAGCACTTACGGCACACTCCATAAGGGCACAAGCCTCATCGGCAGCATTCCTCGCCCAAGCCCTGATCCAAGAAATCTGCAGGGCAGGGACCTGGTCCTCAGTGCATACGTTCACCTCTCATTACGCCATCATCCAGCATGCTAGAGATGATGCAGCTTTCAGCAGAGCAATGCTCCTATCAGCGTTTCCTTAACTCCGACCCCACTGCCTAGGTCAGGCTCGGGAGTCACCTAATCGGAATCGATATGAGCAATCACTTGAAGAAGAAAAAATGGTTACTCACCTTCTCGTAATTGTTGTTCTTCGAGATGTGTTGCTCCTATCCATTCCAAACCACCCGCCTTCCCCTCTGTCGGAGTAGCCGGCAAGAAGGAACTGAGGAGGCACCGCGTCAGCAGGGTCATTTATAGAGCGCTATGGAGGCGCCACTCCAGGGGGCTCCACAGCCGACCCGACGGGTGCTGCTAGGGGGAAAACTTTCTGACGACAGTGCACGCGGCATGCTCACACCTAATTGGAAGGGATATGAGCTACACATCTTGAAGAACAACAGTTACGAGAAGGTGAGTAATGGTTCTTTCCATTTACAAGGCTCTGAGTGAGGAAGGAAAAGGAGCTTAGGGCTTTTCTTCTCTGTTGAAGTGGATTAACGATAACATTTATCAATCAGTTCATAAATCACCAGGCTTAAGAGTATTGTGCATCTGATACTTTTGGCAAGAAGAGTGTCTCACTCACACGCAGGCTAACTCTCTGACATTTATAAAAACAGTGCATAATCCCATCTTGACTGCCATAGAATTCCTGTCCTCTCCTGAGGCAGACCTGCCATTACACATAATGGGCTAAATTCACCCTTGTGTAACTCCACTACAGTTCAGTGAAATTATACCAGGGATGTACTAGGTATTATCACTGTCATATCCTTTACTCACATGAATGGTCATTATGGGCCAGACTGTGCTATCCTCACTCAGGTTGAATAGTGCCTTACACTCTGTTTATTGCCATTGAAGCCAATAGGGCTGCTTGTGGAGTAAAGTACTACTCAATGTGAGGAAAGGTATCACAATCTGGTGCCATGGGAGTAGTCTCATTGACATCAAGGAGACTTCTCTTACTAGGTGTCTATACTCTAGTGCTCTAATCACAGATGGAGCCTCACACCACTGTAATGTTACTAATGGCTATTCCTAATTAACTCCATGTGTGGGCACTGATTCTGGATTAACTTTAATTTAATGTGAATTAAGATATTTTTGAATAAAGCACTCTGATTCCATAGAAATAAGTGTCCACACATGGAATTAATCTGGAATAGTTAATCTGCTTTAAATCAAACCCTACTTTATTCCAGATTAACATTCATGTCCTAATATTCATACGGGCGTACTGTTTATTAGGAGCCAATCCTGCAGGGTGCTTAGTGCCCTCAGCTCCCAAAGACAATAACAAAACTGAGAACATTGTGGAACTTTCAGAACCAGGCCCAAAGTTCTTATTTCATAACCCTTCATTTACTTTAATTTCTCCTTTCAGTGTGTGTGTGTGTGTGTGTGTGTGTGTGTGTGCTTTTACATTAGTTAGCAGCATGGTGGTGGCTGGGAAATGACAGCTTTGCGACAGACAGCTGTGTGCGTGCGTGCGCCTTTGTGGTAGTGAGAACAGCAGGGTTATATGAATCCCTTTGCGTGTGTCTGCATTACAAAGCTTTAAAGTGCTAACATGTTTTATGGAATGCTGTGAGCAAAGCAAAACTGTGGCTACTAATAACTTGTGTAAATTCCAGATGTGACAATCCTTCTGCTGGTAAACAGAGCCGTTTGTCACCGTGCACCACTCACATTGAATTAGCTGCTGCTCCTAAAAGCTTGCTTAAAATCTCCCGCCTGCTGCTGGGATGGCTACATAATGGTCCTTCTTCCTTCCCTCAGGGAAGGAACATAAAGTATCTCCCAATACAAAACATGTTTTCTGAGTTCTTGGGCAAACCATGCAGGGCCCTCAAGAGTACTCTTTCTTCAGAAATTGGATCTAATTCCTGAAAGATAAGACAGGATTAGGGCAAAGGGAAAATGAGTGGTTTAAATGGATGTGAGTTACAACAAAGCTCAGCAAAATTTTCTCCCCTCCCCTCTTCTTTATTTTTGTAAGGGGGAGGAGGAAAGAGGCCTGGAGGTTGTGAAATGGGCAGAAGAGGAGCAATATTTATGCTGCCTTATTGCAGAAAGCGTATGAATTATGCTGTAGCCGGATAGCCCTCCCTGCTGCCACATGGCTGCACACTTGGGAAACCCTCCCCCCACCTCTCTTGCCACCCCTCTTGAAGGGACAGGCACTAGTTATTAGGGATTAAGTGGAACAGATACATGTAAGATGCTTACAGTTTTTTCCAGATGCAAGCCCGCTTTCCAATCAGCTCAGAGGAAACAGGGTAATTAAATGGAACAGTGGACAGAGTGCAAGTCAGAAATTAGCCTGTTACTACACCAAAAGATCCCAGGCCCACCCCTTCAACTCTTCCTGCCTCCTTCCCTTTCCCCCACCCCAGTGCTTCATGTCATTTCAAAGCTTTTTTTGGTGGAGGCAGCTGATGTCAGCTATCTGCTGCCAAACAGTCAGGCCTTTGCAGCTGAAATTACTTGTGATACTTTAGCAGGGCCATGAATCAATCATGTCCTTTAAAAAAGCAACATCTCTTGGACTTGCTACAATTTGCTTCGGGAGGCTGTCATCAAGGGTGCTGACTGGGAACTGATTATATGGGTTATATGACAGTCCCTTGGGCCATATTTTTAAAGATATTAAGGTGCCTAAAGGTGGAGATAGGCGCTTTTAAAAATCTCACTATGCACCTAGGTACCTATCTGCATGTTTAGATGCTTAAATACCTTTAAAAATCTGCTCCCTATGGATTAGGAACTAGCCTGACACCACAACTCATTTCACATACTCTGCTGAGCAGAGAGATGATAACTCTTTTCAGGCACTCCAGACCTGGGGCAGATTTGAAGCAGTGGTTAAGAGGTTCCTTGTAGCATTCATTACCAGCCTTTCCCTCAAGCGCTCACCCTGCCTGTTTAACTTTTGTGGACAGTTTGTATTGCTGTTTATCAGCAGGTGACACTCACTCAGGGGTGAAAGTAACATAAAAGTCTTACTGGTATGGGGGCCCAGCTCTGGGCCCCCAGAAGGGGGCAGAGCCTCAGGTGGAAGGGGTGGGGCTGGGGGTCAGCCTCCCCCAGCCAGCCCGCCCGCCCTTCTGCGCTGCCCGCGGCTCCAGCAGCAATTTAAAGGGCCCGGGGCTCCTGGCTGCTGCTGCGGTAGTGGCGGTGGCTGGGAGCTCCGGGCCCTTTTAAATCGCTGGGCCCCATGGCAGCTGCCCCTTTTCCCCCCCTCACCCCCCGCCCCAGTGGCTGTTGCGACAGCGCTTTAACGTTAGCTGTGTATGGGCCCGTACCGGCAGCCACTTCATACTGGTACGCCATACTGGCCTGTACTGGCCCACTTTCACCCCTGCACTCACTGCAGTGTTTTATTTTAAGACCATAAAAGGTCCCACTTCTTTTAGAAAGGCACCAAAAGCAGCATTCCCCCGTGGAAGAAATTTTCCAAGTGACAGTTCAGTTCAGGAATAAACAAGCAGCAAGAGGTTCACAAGAGGGCAGCCATCACAGCTGTAACTAAGCAGAACAGAGCTAATCCCAGGCAGGGGAGAAGGCTGACTTTCAAGGCAAACTAACTCGCGATGCCTGTTTATCTCTCCAGATTGATGTCTTTGGTTGCTCCTGATGTGCAGCACCAATTTGCACGTCATGGGTATAGTCTTCCAAGATTTACATGGGCTTCTTATATTAACTCCTTCACTTCTGCCATATGCTGTTATTGAAGTAGGAGTTTCACTTTAAAGGTCCATTCTCGAGGTGCTCGGAAATTTTCCCAGAGCACGTTTTCCTGTCAGACAGCGCTGATTCAGCAAAAGCGAAATGTGTCAATTTTGGTGAAATTTCATTTAAAAAAAAAAACTGAAAGTGTTTAGAGAAGGTCAAAATGTTCAGCCTTTTTGGAACAGAACATTTCAATTTTCTGTTTCAAAATGACATTTTGTTTCAACTTTCTTATGTTATATAACATAAGGTAAAAAAGTCAAAACCAGAATGTAACATTTCAGTTTTATCAAAACAAAACATTTCTCTTGACTCTTTACTATTATTTATTTAATTGTGTAGGAAATTTTGAACTTTTTGTTTTGGTTCCAGTTTGGAATGGAAAAAATGCAAAATTGCGGATTTTCCCATTAAATGAAAAATCCGGTTCTCATCTAGCTCTAGACCATTCAGATGGATGTAAAATTATGAAGTATCCAGGCAGTTCTTGGAGGTCTGTCTTGAGAATGGTACCTGGCACATTGTGTTTAGCAGAAAGAAATGAACAAATAGCCTCAGCCAACAAAAAAATGAGTCAACTTTGGCTATTTCACAATAAACTAGAAGTCCTAGATTAGTCATGGCTGGGTTCACAAACCACTCTCTTAAACTTGTCTATAGTTCCCATACAAGTGGTGCTTAGATAATTGATATCATCCATGTCATCTTTTATTGCCCAAGAGTCTAAGGGCTGAGTTCTGTCTAATCCTGCATGCAGTATTGCCAACTCCAAGTATTCAAAAATCACAATTCAGTTCCCAAACATTTCTGTGACTGGCTTAAAAAGCATGAGATTTTTAAAAAATAATCAGTTGGGGTCTTTTTATTTGCCATCTGGCCCTTGAGCCTTTAGGGTTTATGTTCTCCATCTTTTCTCCACCCTATGAGGGCTAGAAAGTAACTTTTTAAGAAACTGAGATTCTCATGTAATAATATGACTCCTGGAGCTGGGGCTTTAAGAAAAATACAAAATAGTATGACACTAGCAATAAAACCATGTGCGTTGGCCACACTCTACTTGTCTGTGATGGGATGGAAAGAGGGTGCAGAGAACCTCTTCCTTCCATACCTGCACAGGCTCTAGGCAAAATGCTGCCACCATCATTCCCTCACATGCATTGCGGCACTCTCCTGCCCTAAAGGAGTGAGATTTACAATCTGAGAGTATAAGCTCTTTGGGGCAGAGACCATCTCTTTGTGTTTGGACAGTGCTTAGAACGGTAGGATCCTAATCCTGATTGGGGCTTCTGGACACACATATAGGCACAATGATGGTGTGTCCAGGGCTCTGTGTGTCCCGCAGCAGGTGTGAGGGAGAGGTGAGCGTGCAAGCTGCACCTTTTCAAAACTCCTGCTAAGTGTGTTCCTTCAGTGTTTCCACACAAAAACATGCTGGTTTTCTACCCTGCAGGCTCTGTTAGTTCTTCGTGGTTCTGATAAAGATCTTGGCTTTTCCCTTCTATCCCATCATTCTGGGGTCACTCATTTACCTGTCTTTCCACTTCCTTTTATCCAGTAAGTGACAAATGAAATCCTCAAAACATTCAAAACCTTAGAAGTACAAAAATGAATATCCCAGGTGGAGACAAGGCCAGGGTGGATTTGAAAGGATAAACATAAGTGATGCACATTAAATATGTGCACTGTCAGTGGCGGCTGTGCATTTTTTCCATCTGCCAGATATACAAGATTGCAATGTAAATAAACTAATAAAATATAAGAAACGAGCTGGAGCACAAACCAAAGCAAAACTGTATTCTAGCACAGTACATTAAAAAAAAACCACCACCACACAACAGCTGGCAGTCCTTTACGTCAGACTATATAACCTGGCACGATGAATATTAAAAATAGGTCTGGCTGTCATCAGAGCCCGCTCCAGCTTTTTTGCCGCCCCAAGCAGCGGGAAAAAAAAAGAAAAAGAAAAAGAAAAACCCGATTGAGCTGCCGCCAAAGTGCCCCCAAAGAGGAAGCCAGGGAGTGAAGGACCTGCCGCCGAATTGCCGCCGAAGACTCAAGCGGGCCGATTGAGCTGCCGCCGAAGTGCCGCCGCTGCCCGCCCCAGCAAGAGATGAACTGCCGCCCCTTTCTATTGGTCGCCCCAGGCACCTGCTTCCTTCGCTGGTGCCTGGAGCCGGCCCTGGCTGTCATATTGCCAAATGGATTTTAATGTAAACTGTATTACCTAGATTGTCAGTGCCAAGTGATGATTTTGTCAAGATTAGGCAAATCTAATATATTTTATGGTCATCAACATGGTATTGGAGCACCTGATGTCCGACTGACTTCCCCCTCCGTCCCCACTTCCTTTTAGTTTCTGAAATGAAAAACTGTTCAATGCTACCGAAGCAAAGCCCTTGGAAAAAGGAGCACACAACATGCTCATCCCTCCCACTCCTTGTGCAGTCATTTACACCAGTGCAACATGCACGTAAAATGCTACCCAGTCAGAATGGTTTGGCATCAGTGATGACTTGAATGCATGTTTAAATGCTGAGTCAGGGCTTAAATCCTCACAGCCTCCACTGGTGAATAGCGCCAGCCTTGTATATGAGTCTAGGTCAGTGTTTCACCTTAGTGCTCAGTTCCCACACACAATCAGGTGGTAGCCTGTATCTTAATAAGGAAGTTACAGCATATCCCAGCCTATCATTGGTATTTGGTGTCATGGGTAGGCTCCTGTATTATTAAAGATGCTCTATATTTGTTCTCCTTCCTTTATCTGTACAGTCCTCTGGGATGGGTTAAACTTTTTATTTTAGGGGAAACCTCATTTCTAGGGTAACATGAACACATGTTTTAAGGTTATGGTAAATCCTTGGTTGGCAGGGAGATGCACTAGACCAGGGATCGGCAACCTTTGGCACACGGCTCGCCAGGGTAAGCACCCTGGTGGGCCGGGCCATTTGTTTACCTGCCGCATCCGCAGGTTCGGTGGATCGCGGCTCCCACTGGGACGGGGACGGCGAACTGCGGCCAGTGGGAGCCAAAGGTTGCCGATCCCTGCACTAGATGACCTTCAGCCATCAGGGGCAGCAGGTTTATATAAGTTTTGGTGGTGCCCAGAATGGGTCCAAGTCCCGCCCCCCCACCTGCCTAAGGCTCTGGGAGGGAGTTTGGGTGCGGGAGGGGGTTTGGGGTGCAGGCTCTGGGATGGAGTTTGGGTGCTGGGTGTAGGCTCTGGACTGGGGCAGGGGGTTGGGGTGCAGGAGGGGGTGTGGGGTCCGGGTTCTGGGCGGGAGTTTGGGTGCGGGCTCTGGGATGGAGTCTGGGTGCTGGGTGTGGGAGGGGGTTTGGGTGCTGGGTGTGGGCTCTGGGCTGGGACACGGGGTTGGGGTGCAAGAGGCGATGCAGGAGGGGGTTTGCGGTGCTGGGTGCAGGCTCTGGGCTGGGACAGAGGGTTGGGGTGCAGGAGGGGTGCAGGGCATGGGGCTGGGCTGGGGATGAGGAGTTTGGGGTGCAGCAGGCACGCTGCCCCGGGGCTGGGGTGTGCGCCAGAGAGGAGGACTCCCCCCAGCCCTCTCCCTGCCAGCAGAAGTGAGCTCCGGCATGGGGGGGCCCTGCCCCTCCCAGGCTTCCCCAGCACAACACTCACCCAAGCCCCCCCAGACTGCTGCTCAGGAGGTCCAGCCAGGATAAGCCTCCCCCTCAGAGTCACTGGCTGGTGTGTGTGGGGGGAGGCTGCTCCTCCCCTCCTCCCTCCGCAGGCACAGCAGCTGCTTCAGTCTGCCCCCAGCGCCGCTCCCTTGTAGCCGGCAGTGGCAGGTGTGGGAGCACAGCGTGGAGCTGCAGGGGGCAGCTGCCCACTGCCCAGGACAGGCAGGGATGCTTCGGGGACGGGGACAGGGGGGCAGGTGGGACCCAGCCCCGAACATTGGTGGAGGTGAGCCTGTGGGCCCTGAATTTGCTGGAGCCTGGGCTCCACGGTCCCATACAACGCGCCGGCCCTGTCAGCCATAGGTCTTTTCTGTCTCTGTTAGGATTGAGGTGCACAGGTACTATGGTGACAAATACAGTATAAGAATTTTGATATTCTTTCAAAGATAAATAATTGGTAAAATGCTTATTAAATTAGTTATTAGAACAAGGATTATTGAGACATGAGGGTAATCTATTTTTAAATGATTAAAAGTTGATTTACAGTAGCCCGACCTCAAGCATGCATAATATGAAATACTAATCCTCTTGGAACACATTTTCTATACTTCTCTTTTACCTGTCCATGCTATTATCGCATCATGGGGTTGAACCCCTTCTTCATTCCACCAGCAATGCAAATATTGATTCCCTGCTTGTTTGCTTCTCCCTTGGCACTTTCACCCTCCTTAAAACTCCTCTCTGCTGCTCTGCCTGCAGAACATTGCCATCTGTAAGTGGATATGCAGGCAATGAATTGTGCTTGCTGCTACTGATGGGATGTGAATGGTGCACATGGCTGGCGATGCTAAAATAGCCTATTATTTTTGTTACCCCATCAATCAGCCCATTTATTTGTTTTTTAGACTGTAAACTCTTTGAGACAGGGACTGTTTACCACATGTTAGTGCAGTGCCTGGCACAATGGGATAAGCTCACCTGGTTGAGGTCTCTGGGTGCTGCTGCTCTAGCAGTGCTAAATAATAATAATTTTTTCATACGTTACTAAAGAAGGAACTAGCAATTTTTGGTTATCCATTTATCAATCAATTAGTAAAGTATTTCTCAGAGTTACCTGCTTTTAAGCCAAATCCTGAGAGGTCCTGAGCCCCTGCGAACACTTCTGGGTTAGTTCTGGTTAGTTACTACTGGGAAGGTGGAACTAGGAGTTACCCAAATAGTCTGAAAATTGTCCCTGTTCACAAAGTCACATGATTCCAAATAGCATGTTGAAAAGCATTCCATATTCCTGCTCTTTGGGAAGGTAGGCACATACCAACCTGGCCTTAAACGGTAGAGGGAGATTTCCAAATCCCATGGAGCCTTTCAGACAATCAGTGGCTGAATTTAGATTCTGTCATTGACCTTCAGTATGTGACTCAGCTGTTTTGCAGTCTCTCACGCACACACCATTAAGCAGTGAAGGGAGAAGAGGAAGAAGTTCAGTTCTCTTTTTCTCTGCCTGTTCTTGTTGTCCCTCCCACCCTGGTCCAGCTACTTTGCTTCGTGGCAGAATTATTTCTATTGCACGTTTGTGACTAATCTGGAAGAGCTCCTGTTATTCAGGGACTATGAAGACAGTTCACAAAAGAACAACAAAGGCCATCAGGGAACTGCCAGGATTGATCTCTGGGGAAAGATGAAAAGGGCTAAAAATGTACATCTTTGTTAAGTGATGACTAACTGGGGGACACTGAGGGGAGCACTTAGATACAAAGAATGGGGCCAGATGCTCCACTCCCTTAGAGGCAGAGTGGAGCAGTGACTACGAGGCTGCCACATTGCATATCCTCGCACCTTACCGCAAGCCTATGTGTGGGTGGATAATTTTTGCGGGGGTATAAAGTGTTCCTCCCCAGCCAGCCAGTCACTGACTTGGGAGGCTGGTAGCTACCTGGAGGGTGTTTGTACTCTACTGGCATGGTCAGAGTTCCAGAGGGTTTGGGCTTGAGTTTCCTGCAGATCCTCACCCCTCCACCTCCCCCGAGGTAATTATCCTACTTGAGATCTCAGTCCTGCTCAGTGGCACTCTGACCTCAATCCAGCAAAGCAATTAAGCATGTGCTTAACTTTAAGCAAGTGAGTAGTCCCAGTGACTGCACTGGCTGTATTACATTCTCACATCTATGAGTGCTTCACTAGGTCAGAGCCAGAGTGCTCAGCACCTTGCATGGTCAAGCCCTAATAGAGGGAATAATATGTCAGAGAATCAGCTAAGTGAACATCATTTCAGTGGTCTAAGTTACTCTTCCCATTCTACCACTGTTTTCATGTGAGGGGGTAATGTTGCTCATGAAAAGGAATTTAGCATGAGACCAAGGGTGGAGGAGGTTAGTTAGCAGTAATTGGATGAATGAGAAGAGGGAAAATGTTGGCTAAATATCAGGCAAAACTTATGTTTTATTATGATAATATTTGCATGTCAAAATGTTTGCAGACTGAGTATGATTTGCGGAAGAAATCCATAAATAATTCTCAAGACAATTCCTATTTAGGAAAAAGGGACATTTGTTAGATAAATTAATCATTGTGAATTATTGGCTCAACTCTACAAAACATGCCCTGGAGAATATCACACTCCTTCATTTGCCACTTATGGCAGAGATGGACTGAAGTCTCCAGAGGTGAAAGGCTAGTACATTCATTAACTTACAGTGCCATCTAGCCCCCTTTCTAAGACATAAGACATTTATGAGTGGTTGCTTTTTTTGTTCCCATAATTTAAAAGCTGACTCATTTTGTCTTTAGTCCACATCTCAGATCATGTGCATGTGGACATAGGTATATTGCAGAATATATATGTGTGTGTTCAAATATATTTTTATAGCTGTATGTAGGTTTAGTTTGTCACTGCTTAAATGACAGACGGGAGCCATCACATCTGGGTAAATCATATACATTTTACAGTTATTAAAGGCGGGGCGGGTAGCAATGTCATACTTATGGTTGCCTGACACTTCACATTATAAGAGCCTGTTTGCAGTTGCTTGTAACTTTGCCAGACTTTAACTGTTTCGGCTGAAATTTTCCATGATGAGTGTTTGCCTCAGGCTGACTTTTGTGTTTTAAGAGTTTCCTCAAGAATGGTCCAGCCATTTATGAGAATGATACTGCAGGAAAAAAACGTTGTTTTACCCATGCTAAAATTTTTTTTACAACCATTTCTTTAAGGAGCTTTAGCAGCAACATGCTTTGGAGCAGGGACTTGAAATTTGGCAGGGGGACAGCCCTGGGGTCAGGGATGTGCCTTTTGTTGTTCCTGCAAAATTTCCCCCAAGTTATAAGCCTTTGACAAATCTCATTTTGCACATGCTCAATAGAGACTTGTTAGAATTTGGCAGCTAAATCATACGATTCAGTGTTCACTGAGCATGCTCTAGCCAAGAGCTTCAGGGGCTGAACAGGACTTTACTTGTGATCGCTGCTCCTAGCTGCTGTAGAATGAGCTGGGGTTCAGCAGGGAGCCTGTCTCTCCTCTGTGTGTGTGTGTGTGTGTGTGTGTGTGTGTGTGTAGGAGTAAATTGGGACAAGGAGCATGTGGGGGGTGACAGTGAATGAGACTGGGAGATGGCCTGCAGAGTGGGAGACTTGGAAACTTGGGGCTAGACGCTGGGAGGAGACTGGGACTGAGAGAGATCAGATGAGGACTGGTTGGGCAAAGAGACTGGAGCAAGGAGACGGTGATGAAGATACTGAGGAGAGAGACAGGGACTGGGAGATGGGCTGCAGGCAAGACCGTGCTGAGGACAGGGAGCCGAGAGGGGGAGATTAGGACTGGCTGGGAGAGGAGACGGGGGCCGGGATGAGGAGCCTGGAGTGGGTGGAGACAGGACTGGGACAATGACAGCCTGGAGGGAACAGAAGCAGAAGGGTTCAGACTTGGAGGTGGAGGATTGGGGCAGAAGGGTTTCCAGAGTCTGGAATGGAACCCAAGATTTCTGAGTCTCACTATTTCTTGGTTGTCAGCAAATATCTGTGAAACCCACTGGCAAAATGTGTCCCATCTCCTTCTAGTGCTCATGTTCACAGAGGATGACAAGCTAGTACTGCTGTCTGTTATGCCATTAGCTCAAGTGACAGGGGTCTGTGCAGGGGAGCTAAAGGTTCAAGCCCTGCCGATGAACCACATGGGTGTCAGTATGATGCCACATGTTGGACTTTCTGTTTTTTCATTTTTTTTTAAACCTAGGCACCCTCTCCTCCCTTTCCCCAACACTTACCTTAAAATAACATTAAGCACTCCAAAGTTAGGAAAGGTCAGAAATAAGGTTGCCTGTGCAAACATAAAAGAGCCCAGGAGAAAATTAATAATTCTGTATTCAGAGAGGGTTTGAATAGTGTGCATTAAATAAGGCTTGGGGCAGCACACAGAACAATGAAGATAAAACAAAATGTTGACTAGCTGCTCATTCAGTGAGCACCATTTGTCCTGTGCATGGAATGAGTAAGGGGTCCTGTGGAAAACATATCATGTAATTAAAGATGGTATCATAATACATACGCACAACTGGGCTGAATTAAGGCTTCACAGGAAGCCTTAATGTTCTTTTAGCACATTTGTGTGCGTGTGTGTGTGTATAATGTATACATAGGACCAAATCTTCAGCTGGTGTAATTTGGTGTGTAGCTCCTTTGACTTTAGTGAAGCCACACTGATTTACACCAGCTAAGGATCTGGCCCACTGAGTCTGAGTATGTGCATTTATGCATTTTAAGTGGTTGAATCATTGGTGCATTTGTTTGTCAACTCTCATACACTCCCATAAAGAGTTATGAAAATAATTTAAAAAATAGAATAATGATTAAAGAAAAAAGTTTTCCGATTGAGTATAATTGAATGGAAATCTAAAGTAGTTCATAATTAGTTTACTTAAGTACTGTATTTGGGGGAGTCTTTAAAATCCTGGATACCATGCGCCAGAATTATCCATACGCTGAAGTTCAGTTCAGCTCAGGAACTGGTGTAGAGGGGAGTGTCTGTGTCCCTCCTTTGCTCCTTATACTGGGGAAACTGAGGTCCAGTTTGGACACCTGGTGCAGATGTTTTTCTTTTGACCTCCCCATCCTTAGTTTTCCCTCAGAAACACCATGGATTCTTTTCTGGTATTCTTTGCCAGCGAAGAGGCAAGCACGTGAAATGGGCACATAGGGCTATTTTCATTGGATTATCACCTCTGTTTGCTCACAAATACACAGGATCTATTCTGAGTGATGTGTTTGGAGTTTCAGGGAAGAATGTGAAGATTATTCTTACATCTTTTTGTTCTGTGTTTGTACAGCACCTAGCACAATGGGATCGTGGTCCATGACTGGGAGTTCTAGGTGCTACCCCAATACAAAGAATAAATAATAGGAATTATTATCATTTGTATTAAGATAGTGCCTACAGAGCCCAACTGATATTGGGGCTCCATTGTGCTAGGTGCTCTACAGACATGGAGTAAGAGACAATTATTTCCCGTAAGAGTTTACAGTCTAAATAGATAAGACAGACAAAGATTGAGAGGGAAACTGAAGCACAGAGAGGTGAAGTGACTTGCTCAAGGTCACACAGCAGGTCAGTGGCAGAACTAGAAATTGAATGAATGTCTCCTGAGTCTCAGTCTGAGTCTGAGTCCAGTGCCCTCTTCATTAGATCAGTGATCCCCAAACTGTGGGGCAGGAATGTCTGGGGTATGTGGCACAGCCCGGGCTAGCCCCCACGTGGGGGTGGAGAGAAAGCGCCACCCAGCCCCGGTCTGTCCTCACCTGTGCTCCGGCCCCACCCCATGCCGCAGCTGTGGCCCTGGCTCTGCTCCCGGTCCCTGCCTCCCACTCTCAACTGCCACCACCCGTCTCCCAGCTGCAGCTCCGCTCCAAGCCTGGGAGGGCGTGGACACATTCAATTACTGGTAAGGGGAGATGTGAGAGTAAAAGTTTGGGCACCACTGCATTAGATGATGCTGCCTCTTTAAGATTCAAGATGGGTCCAGTATGATGTGTTACCCAGGATATTGTGGTCTAAGTTTGTCCTTGCAGAATCTGAAAAGGTGCAGTATTGTTGCACTGAAATGGAAGTTCAACTCCTTGTTGAAATAGTGCTACAGGCACCGGCTTCTTCCTTTCCCTGGGGGTGCTCAACCCACACTCAGGCCCCGCCTCTTCTCCACCGCTTCCCGCCCCACCCCTGCCCTGCCTCTTCCCGCCCAGTTCCGCCCCCTCACCCAAGCATGTCCCATCCCTGGTCCTCCCCTTCCCCCAGCTCCTCCTGCACACCGCGGAACAGCTGATCTGCGGCGGGCGGGAGGTGCTGGGAGGGAGGGGAAGGAGTTGATCAGTGGGGCTGCTGGTGGGCCGGAGGCGCTGGGGGGCGGGGAAGCTGGCTACCGGTGGGTGCTAAGCACCCACTAATTTTTTTCCATGGGTGTTCCAGCCCCGGAGCACCCACAGAGTCAGTGCCTATGAGCTTAGGAAGCTGTGTATCTAATATAGTGGAACATTTTTGTGTGATGATTTGGTTGTCAAGCAGGAGTATGTCTTTTGGGGACTCCAAAGGATGCAAATACAATAACATTGGCAGAGCTGATAACAGATACAATAATTTGTTACTGCTGAGGGAAACACACCTCACATGCTACTTTTGCATGGTTTACAATGTGTTTTTACACATTGTTCTGTAAATCTCTTTCTCTGCCACGTTGCCTTCTGACAGGATAGCAATAGTGTCCAAAACCTGGCATGTGCTCATTGCCTGGAATGAGGTAGATTGCAATTACATCCTAAGGGAGCTGATCCGTGTTGGTTTTGTGAACGCACTACACTAAATACTGTGGAGTCTCCCACTGCTGCACGTGTATTTTGAGACATCCAGGTGCAGTGAAGCTGCATTCTACTTCATGTGTGCTCATAGGAATAACAAGCAGCAGTCTGAGAAATGTGTTCAGTCTGTTGGATAGTCCATCTGGCCTCAGTAACCAGAATCAAAATATATAGCGTCAATAATTCAACGGTGTGTTCTTTTACATTAACAGTTTTAACTCCTTGGCATTGAAATGCTTCCTTTAAAGGAGTGCTTTAAAGTCCAGTACTCCATGCAGGTCCAAACTTCCTCAAAGTTTTATGGTGTTTGGATCTGGGCTTTTGGTTCAGGCCCCTGTGCAGCAGTGCGTTCACTCTTCCTCCTTTCTGTCTCATAGCAGCAAGAAGCACTTCTCCAGCAAAGCAATCATTTAATCCAAGCTAGTGAAACCTGTTCTCCGGATGAACAACTGACGTGTCATTTGCTCTGTAGCTCTTCACATGAATGTATTGTTTGTTGGGGCTGCATGATCTCATTTCCAGTTTTCCATCCCTTTTCCAGGAATCCAGAATGGCATCTTCTGAGTTATGAATGTGTATGAGTCCAGTTCCATCTTTTTCCTTTGCTTCCTGTAATACTCCTACTACAGTCAAACTTGCATTAGACCTTTGCCTCATAAGCTGTTCTCAATGATTTATTACATAGGTGTGGATGGTGCTTTAAATAAATACCTTTTAACAGGCCATTCATTCTTTATCACAGTACAGTGAGCTTACAGTGTTAAGGATGGAACATGTTTGCCAATGGAGGCGGGAGATACTTAAAAGTGTGTCACCAAAACCGACAAAGGAGTGTTCAGAGTTTATAGCAGGGCTAAAGATTATACAGTTTCTGACTCAAACTGAGGAGCCTCTATTCACTTGCTACTATGCAAGGTGTGTTTGCTAGGTTATATTAAGAATTTTAAATGGCTGAATGGTCAAAATGCTGGCGGGTGGATATGGGTGTATTTTCCACAGTCACACTTGTCACTGCTTCTAGTTTGGAGGAAGGGGGAAGGAAGGAAAAAAGGAATGGGGGAGGGGAAGTTATGGAATAAACTGAAAAAAGCTATAGCAAATTGGAGCACACCATCACTGGTCTGGTTTTGTGGGTAATGCAGTGGACTGAGACCAGGAGAGATGGGTTCAATCCTTGCTCTACCACAGACTTCCTATGTGGCCATGGGCATGCCATTTAATTTCTGTGACTAGTTCTTCATTCCCATAAATGGGTATAATTATATATCCTATCTCCCCTCCTTTGTTTGTCTTGTCTATTTAGATTGTAAATTCTTTAGGGACTGTCTGGTTCTATGTGTTTGTACCCCACTGAGCACAACATGGTCACACTCTCAGCTGGCGCCTCTAGGACAGTGTTTCTCAACTGGGGCAGGGCATGTTGGGGGTTAGAATAGGTGACCCTTGCAGTCCTTTCTAACTCCATGATTCTATGTCAGAGTTTCTAGGGCCAGGCACGTCAATACTTCTACTCACTCATGGCGTTGCAACACCTAACAGAGAAGTGACCAGCCAATTTGAGTGAGTGTCGTTGCAACCTCATGCATGTGGTCACAATGCCCATTAGACCCAGAGACTTTAAGGCCATCATAATTATCTGATCTGACCTCCTGCACATTGCAGGCCACAGAACCTCACCCATGTTCTCCTGTAGTAGGCCCATACCCTCTGGCTGAGTTACTGAAGTCCTCACGTCTTGATTTAAAGACTTCAAGTTACTCTAGTTCAAACCAACAAGTGACCTGTGCTCCAGGCTGCACTAGTACTCTACTATGCTGAAATTGAGAAATACTGCCCTGAAAACTTTGTGGATATTAAGGTATGTGCATTTAAAAGGTTTCCTAGCCTATGAACTGTTAGACAGCAGGATCAAAGGACTGATTTATTTAAAGTAGAATCCTCTTTATTGGAATCAATGTATTAATGGCCCCAGTTCCATCTATATTACATTGGGAAGTCCCATTTTGCAAGGGGGGGGGGGCTCCAAGTTAAAAAAATAAGTCATGGCAGGAGAATCATTAAAACAAGGCTGAGAATCCCTATTCTGGGAGCTACCATAATAATAATAATTAATAATAATTTTGGGAGAGGGGGTATTCTATCCTTATTCTTCCTTCTCTACCCATTACATGTATTGATTGTGACAGATGTGGCAATTTCCTGCCACATCCTTGGGAGACCTTACTGAATTAAGTTTAAGTATCTTTGGGGTCCATTTTATCAAATGAATGGTTGACGTATTGCTGTGGGTTGGGATTGTATGTAACCTCAGATGTGAGGACTCTATTGAACCATGTGCCAGACAAGAATGGACTTTTGGGACAATAAGTGTGAAGTGGTTTTCTGGGGAATATCTAAAGGGAGGTGAATGTTACGCAAAAACCCGGCCTTTTGAAGTTACACCCTGAAGAGTGAGCCTCTGTTTGCTGATCACTTGTTACATAAGGCCAAGATTAAAGGCCCAAGCTGTATAAAGGAAAGGCAGACCTACTTGTGGTGGTTCTGGTTTTGAATCTGAGACAGTTGTGAACTTGGGAAAACCTAGTTGGTGTTTTTGAAGGACTGACCCCTACCGGAGCCTGAGGTTGGAGTTAGGGGTGATCTCTGGTAAGCTTTTTAGCATGTGTGTAGGTTCTTTTATTGTTTTTAATGCTTTGTCTGTCATGCTTTCACCTTAAGAACAAATGTGCTTGCTTATAAAGAGCTGTGTGGTAACTTATAACTGCTGGCAATTGCACTGTTCAGAACCTCTGGAGAGAAAGCAAAGTGCAGACACTGCCCCTTTGAGGCAAGACTAGTCTCTGCCCAAGAAAAGTGGTGGCTGAGGAGCTGGGAACCTAGAAGGAATGCCCTTGAGGGACCACAGAGGGGGCATATAGGTGCAGTTGCCCTGAACTATGACACTGATGTCACCAGAAAACATCCAAGACGAGTCTTTCCAAATTAGCTGAGCCCAACTTCTACTACTGCATGCCTAACTTATGCCCCAACTACCCCATATTTGTATGCAGTTGTGTAATTTGCACATGTACAAAGCCAATTGTGCATATTAGATGTTTGTGTGTGTAAGTTATGCATGTGCAGATTTACATTTGCTGTGTACACAGCTTTGAAAATCTGGCTTGTCCTAAATAACAGTTACTCCCACTGGGTTGCGTTTCCCAAGCTGCTGCAGGAGACTGCTGGCCCTTGTTTGCAGCTTCTCCAGTTTCAGCTTGTTATATTATGTCTTCCAGATTTTGTAACTCTAGTAGTTTGGACTACTAAAGAACAGCTGACAATCCAACAGCCCAGCAAGTGGCACACAGGAGGCACAACTTGGGGAAAGGACTTGGGTGTGCTGTCAGCTCTGGGTATAATCCCTGCAAATAGCATTCTGCACTTGGCAGGTTAAGAGAGATATAACAAAAGGTTCACATCTTTGCTGCTGTCGTGTATCTTCTGTCTGGCATAAGGAGCACAGGAACAAATGTATGGTTTAACTTCTTCAATGATAGCTTGTATCTCTGATTGCTTGGTACATTTGTGGTTCCTTCTGTAGTTGTTTTACAGTATATGAAGATAGTCAATGGGAATAGGTGTGTAGATTGAGACAGCAGCATAGATTTCTTAATATGGATTTCTGGGAATGGCATATACTGAATTTTCTGTAGGTCAGCATTGCAAAGTATGTACAGCCTATGGAAATATTATTCCTATGTTTGTACCCTAGAGCAACACAGTGGAAAAGTGTGTGCATCACATTCTCCTCCAGTGGCTGGTCCAGCCTACTACTGTTACCAGCAAATGGAGTTACTCCTTCAGCTCAAGTGACAGAGGCCTGTGTTGCAGTGTTGATGATCCCAGGTTCAATCTGTGCTGATGACCATTATAGGGAGGTTGTTATGCTAGCAAGCATGGCTACTGGGTACCATTCAATTTAACTAAGAAGCAAGGCATGCTAGAATTAATGTCTTTTGCAATTTTAGTGTGAACATATATTGAACACTGCTTCTTCCTGTCTCTAATGTACAGCTTTAGCTATTTTATCAAGTCTCCCTCATAGCTCTTTGAAGTTGTTTTTAATGAATGTATTGTATTGCTCCTGAAGGATTTAGATTGACCAGGCCTGGAGATATGAAGTCACAAACAGCACTGAGAATGAGATTCTGCACGTGGCCACCCCAGTGTGCCTCATCTCTGTCTTGAAAGGATCACCTTGATGGCTGAGCGGATAGTGCAGCCTTCATTTTCATTCAGTGCTTGGCTTCTCTGCTGAGCCTGTAAAATATATTCCTGCTATAATGATATTTAACACTTTGATCGAAAGCCTATTCATGTAATTGGAAAGACACCCATTGACTTTAATGGGCTTTGAATCCGGAACTTCGAAACTTCAGGGGGGCTCTTGGGGTACACAGGAAATATAAGTATACATAAAGTACCACTGTAATACAGCCACCTCATCCAACATGTATAGTGCACAATGATGCACAGAAGGGGTAAAAAGTTTAAAGAAAATTAGTATTTTAGTCATTAGTTTTAGTCAAAATTAGTCATATTAGTAATAATTTACAAATATCACCCTGTAGATTCTATGATTCCCTGGCTACAAAATTTGCTGCAAAATCCACCTCTAGCTGAAGTTTGCGCTCCAGAATCGAAGCTTCCCCGCAGTACAAATATTATTTCTCTCTCTTATGGTTGTGCAGAAAACCTTAAAAACACTGTTGTCTTCCTGTGTCTGCAGACATCTGGGGACAGTAGCTTGCAGAGGTGTGAATTTTCCCATTTGTATAAATGGGTTGTTAGCTCTAAAATTAAAATATGATGGGTCTGATTCTCTTTTATACTAATGTCACATCTATATCACTCTGGCAGTATAAAGGGGCCTTAAAAGCATTTGGCCCCATTACACTGTTTGAATGGCGTAGATGTGACCTTAGTGTAAATGAGAATCAGGCCCAACAATTCAATGTCAGCACTGACTATCACATTGCTGCTAATTTTGCTAGACACATCCCGCTAAAGTGCTTACCTTGCAATCTTCCCAGACCTCCTCCCGTGCCTTTTTGGTTGCAGAAAACCCAACTGTCTCCTCCCCAGCTGCCAAACTTCCTGCTTTCCCTCCCT
Source organism: Emys orbicularis (assembly GCF_028017835.1). NCBI lineage: Eukaryota > Metazoa > Chordata > Testudines > Emydidae > Emys > Emys orbicularis. Next base: position 118,503,286 of record NC_088684.1, read on the forward strand.
GGCTTCCAAAGGCTATAGAAGTTGATGGAAAGACTCCCATTGATTTCAGTAGGCTTTGGACCAGTCCCTGATTTTGGGGCCCATTAAAGTCCAAGGCAAAAGTTCCATTGGAAGAGAGCTTTAACCCTACAAGAGCAGTATCTGAGATAGATAAAATCATGTGGTGAAATTATGCCAGAGCTGAACCCTGGTAGTTTGAGTAGCTCCTTTCATGATAGGAGGGTAAAACTAAAGGAAAACATATTCCTGTAGTTCTGGTGACAAATTCCAATACTGCCACAGCTGGAGCAGTGCTACTTTTTAATATTAGAACAGGAATGATGAAAACAGCTAGTTATATCTGTTATTTTTTATCAGCATTTTCAATTTACATCGTCACTTTTTGCAGAGGAGCTGATCTCTCTTCTCTAGTCTCAGCGTTGATTCTGGCTGCATCTACCCTCAATTGGTGAGCCTCTACCAATCCTCCAAATGCTGTAGCCCAGTAGTTGCTACCTATCTTCATGGCCCCCAAATCGTAAAATCATAGGACTGGAAGGGACCTTGAGAGGTCATCTAGTCCAGTCCCCTGCACTCATGGCAGGACTAATTATTATGATTCTAGACCATCCCTGACAGGTGTTTGTCTAACCTGCTCTTAAAAATCTCCAATGATGGAGATTCCACAACCTCCCTAGGCAATTTATTCCAGTGCTTAACCACCCTGACAGGAAGTTTTTCCTAATGTCCAATCTAAATCGCCCTTGCTGCAATTTAAGCCCATTGCTTCTTGTCCTATCCTCAGAGGTTAAGAAGAACAATATTTCTCCCTCCTCCTTGTATCAACCTTTTATGTACTTGAAAACTGTTATCCTGTCCCTTCTCTTCTCTAGACTAAACAAACCCAATTTTTTCAATCTTCCCTCAGAGGTCAAGTTTTCTAGATCTTTAATAATTTTTGTTGCTCTTCTCTGGGGAAAGCCGACTGCTGCAGAGGAGCGTGTGGATCGGACACAGACTTCCCTTAGGGGAGAGTCTGATGATAGAGAATCTCCAGGTTATAGTCAGGAGCAGAGGACTGAAAAGTATAATGTAAGGGCCGGATCAGATGATAAACAGCCACATAAAAAAGAATCTGGCACATCAGAAAAAGACAGGCTAATAAACAGGGACAAGTTTTTAAAGTGCTTGTACACAAATGCCAGAAGTCTAAATAATAAGATGGGTGAACTAGAGTGCCTTGTGATAAAGGAGGATATAGATATAATAGGCATCACAGAAACCTGGTGGACTGAGAGCAATCAATGGGACACAATCATTCCGGGGTACAAAATATATCGGAAGGACAGAACAGGCCGTGCAGGGGGAGGAGTGGCACTATATGTTAAAGAAAGTGTAGATTCAAATGAAGTAAAAATCTTAAGCGAATCCACAGGTTCCATAGAGTCTCTATGGATAGAAATTTCATGCTCTAGTAAAAATATAACATTAGGGATCTATTATCGACCACCTGACCAGGACAGTAATAGTGATGATGAAATGCTAAGGGAAATTAGAGAGGCTATCAAAATTAAGAACTCAATAATAGTGGGGGATTTCAATTATCCCCATATTGACTGGGAACATTTCACTTCAGGACGAAATGCAGAGATAAAATTTCTCGATACTTTAAATGACTGCTTCATGGAGCAGCTAGTACGGGAACCCACAAGGGGAGAGGCGACTCTAGATTTAATCCTGAGTGGAGCGCAGGAGCTGGTCCAAGAGGTAACTATAGCGGGACCGCTTGGAAATAGTGACCATAATACAATAGCATTCAACATCCCTGTGGTGGGAAGAACACCTCAACTGCCCAACACTGTGGCCTTTAATTTCAAAAGGGGGAACTATACAAAAATGAGGGGGTTAGTTAGACAAAAGTTAAAAGGTTCAGTGACTAAAGTGAAATCCCTGCAAGTTGCATGGGCCCTTTTTAAAGACACCATAATAGAGGCTCAACTTCAATGTATACCCCAAATTAAGAAAAACAGTAAAAGAACTAAAAAAGAGCCACCGTGGCTTAACAACCATGTAAAAGAAGCAGTGAGAGATAAAAAGACTTCCTTTAAAAAGTGGAAGTCAAATCCTAGTGAGGCAAATAGAAAGGAGCACAAACACTACCAACTTAAGTACAAGAGTGTAATAAGAAAAGCCAAAGAGGAGTTTGAAGAACGGCTAGCCAAAAACTCCAAAGGTAATAACAAAATGTTTTTTAAGTACATCAGAAGCAGGAAGCCTGCTAAACAACCAGTGGGGCCCCTTGACGATGAAAATACAAAAGGAGCGCTTAAAGATGATAAAGTCATTGCGGAGAAACTAAATGGATTCTTTGCTTCAGTCTTCACGGCTGAGGATGTTAGGGAGATTCCCAAACCTGAGCTGGCTTTTGTAGGTGACAAATCTGAGGAACTGTCACAGATTGAAGTATCACTAGAGGAGGTTTTGGAATTAATTGATAAACTCAACATTAACAAGTCACCGGGACCAGATGGCATTCACCCAAGAGTTCTGAAAGAACTCAAATTTGAAGTTGCGGAACTATTAACTAAGGTTTGTAACCTGTCCTTTAAATTGGCTTCGGTACCCAATGACTGGAAGTTAGCTAATGTAACGCCAATATTTAAAAAGGGCTCTAGGGGTGATCCCGGCAATTACAGACCGGTAAGTCTAACGTCGGTACCGGGCAAATTAGTTGAAACAATAGTAAAGAACAAAATTGTCAGACACATAGAAAAACATAAACTCTTGAGCAATAGTCAACATGGTTTCTGTAAAGGGAAATCGTGTCTTACTAATCTATTAGAGTTCTTTGAAGGGGTCAACAAACATGTGGACAAGGGGGATCCGGTGGACATAGTGTACTTAGATTTCCAGAAAGCCTTTGACAAGGTCCCTCACCAAAGGCTCTTACGTAAATTAAGCTGTGATGGGATAAAAGGGAAGGTCCTTTCATGGATTGAGAACTGGTTAAAGGACAGGGAACAAAGGGTAGGAATTAATGGTAAATTCTCAGAATGGAGAGGGGTAACTAGTGGTGTTCCCCAAGGGTCAGTCCTAGGACCTATCCTATTCAATTTATTCATAAATGATCTGGAGAAAGGGGTAAACAGTGAGGTGGCAAAGTTTGCAGATGATACTAAACTACTCAAGATAGTTAAGACCAAAGCAGATTGTGAAGAACTTCAAAAAGATCTCACAAAACTAAGTGATTGGGCAACAAAATGGCAAATGAAATTTAATGTGGATAAATGTAAAGTAATGCACATTGGAAAAAATAACCCCAACTATACATACAACATGATGGGGGCTAATTTAGCTACAACGAGTCAGGAAAAAGATCTTGGCGTCATCGTGGATAGTTCTCTAAAGATGTCCACGCAGTGTGCAGAGGCGGTCAAAAAAGCAAACAGGATGTTAGGAATCATTAAAAAGGGGATAGAGAATAAGACTGAGAATATATTATTGCCCTTATATAAATCCATGGTTCGCCCACATCTCGAATACTGTGTACAGATGTGGTCTCCTCACCTCAAAAAAGATATTCTAGCACTAGAAAAGGTTCAGAAAAGAGCAACTAAAATGATTAAGGGTTTAGAGAGGGTCCCATATGAGGAAAGATTAAAGAGGCTAGGACTCTTCAGTTTGGAAAAGAGAAGACTAAGGGGGGACATGATAGAGGTATATAAAATCATGAGTGATGTTGAGAAAGTGGATAAGGAAAAGTTATTTACTTATTCCCATAATACAAGAACTAGGGGTCACCAAAAGAAATTAATAGGCAGCAGGTTTAAAACAAATAAAAGGAAGTTCTTCTTCACGCAGCGCACAGTCAACTTGTGGAACTCCTTACCTGAGGAGGTTGTGAAGGCTAGGACTATAACAATGTTTAAAAGGGGACTGGATAAATTCATGGTGGCTAAGTCCATAAATGGCTATTAGCCAGGATGGGTAAGAATGGTGTCCCTAGCCTCTGTTCGTCAGAGGATGGAGATGGATGGCAGGAGAGAGATCACTTGATCATTGCCTGTTAGGTTCACTCCCCCTGGGGCACCTGGCATTGGCCACTGTCGGTAGACAGATACTGGGCTAGATGGACCTTTGGTCTGACCCAGTACGGCCTTTCTTATGTTCTTATGTTCTTATGACTTTCTCCAATTTGTCCACATTCTTCCTGAAAGGTGGTGCCCAGAACTGGACACAGCTGAGGCCTAATCAGCGCGGAGTAGAGCGGAAGAATTACTTATCGTGTCTTGCTTACAACACTCCTGCTAATACATCCCACAATGATGTTAGCTTTTTTCGCAATAGTGTTACACTGTTGACTCATTTAGCTTGTTATCCAGTATGACCCCCAGATCCCTTTCTGCAGTACTCCTTCCTAGGGAGTCATTTCCATCTGGACTGCTTTCCCCTGTCTCTACACCCAACTGATACATTATTTTTAGTGCCCCCTTCCAAAATTACCCACCCTGGCTCAAGTCCCCCACTCGTCCACTGCTTTTCTCCCAGCCCCTAGAAGTCATGGTTATCACCTTCTGTCTGCTCCTCCTGCCTAACCCCTCAGAGCTATGTTCCAGGCCTGACATCCTGTCTTCACTATTATCTGTAACTTTCCTCTAAGCCTGGAGAAATCCTTACCCCTCTCTCCTACCAGTTCGCTAATCAGTATAGACCACAGCCTTTGCTACAGCTCTGCCTCCCCACATGCTGCTTTCCTCCTGATTCTTCAAAACACTGCTTTGGGCTGAAAGTTAAACTCCACTCCATCAGTTGGCTGTGATCAGCGTTAGAACAATAGGACGATAATCACAAGTGTCGATGAATGCTTGCATTCAGTGCTTGCATCAGGAAGATATAAGCATGCTCATGAGTTAGGCTGCCCAAGTGGGAGGATGTCTGATGCAGCCACAGAGTTGCTGCATTGATGTCTGGGTGATTTTAACTGCAGGAACTATTCTTTGAAAGGCTTGGAGGAGTTAGGGAGACACTGTTAGAAAATGTATTTTTTAAAAATTCTGTTCCTTTTTGGGCATCGGTACTGGCCTTTTAAATAATTATAATAAAACTGTGCTTCCATCTGAGCACTTCAAAACTCTTTTCAAATATTAATGAATAAAGGCCTCCCGGAGTCTGGACATGGTAGATAGGCATTATCCCAGCATCACAGATGGGGAAATTGAGTCACAGAGAGATCAAGTGACTTGTCCAAGGTCAAATAGGACATGTGAAGCAGAGCCAGGAATAGAATCCCAGATCTTCTGACTCAATCTTGTATTTTAGTCACAAACTCAATGTAACTCCCTTCTCCCTCTTGGAAGCAGAAAGATTTAGAAGTGTAACATTTGCATTTGTTCTCTGGGGCCCACTTGGAATTGTTCATCTTTTTCTCCTTTATATCATTTTTACCGTCATGCAATAAGGATGTGAGTAAATCTTTTTTGATGTTTCTTTCCCACTGGCAGGTATTAAAGAGGCAAAAATTGGTGCTCCTGCAAAGCAAGATTAGAAGCACAGAATTATCTCTTTCCTCCTCACATGCCTCAGAACCAGGCATAACCGAGTTGTAACCCAGCTGTCTAAACCACAGAAAGGGATGCAACAGGCTGCTTAACCCTTTGCTCTGAAGGGTGGGGAAGACAATGGAGGGATCTCTTTGTACAAGTATGAGCATGAACCTTAGGAAGAAAGATGCAATTCTAGTTGTAGGAAATATTAAACTAAAATAAAGTGAAGCAGCAAAGACAACATACTAGTACAACGCTGGAATCTTTGACTGTAGCCAGGGCCGGCTCCAGGGTTTTGGCCGCCCCAAGCAGCCAAAAAAAAAAAAAAAAAAAGCCGCGATCGCGATCTGCGGTGGCAACTCAGCGGGAGGTCCTTCGCTCTGAGCCGGAGTGAGGGACCGACCGCCGAATTGCCGCCGAACAGCTGGATGTGCCGCCCCTCTCCAGAGTGGCCGCCCCAATCACCGGCTTGACAAGCTGGTGCCTGGAGCCGGCCCTGACTGTAGCTGCAGTCAGCTGAAAGCTGAACTTTCCCCAACCTTGCACCTCCTGCTAATACAACTCCATTGGTGGTAGCAATAGCAGGAGAGCTAGTGTAGAATTGCAGTGTTGCCAACTCTCCTGATTTTATTTTGACTCTTGTGATATTTGGTATTTTTCATAAAGCCCCCACTACGGGAGTCATGAGTTTGCATTAGAATCTCAGCTTTCATTTAAAAAAATAGCACATTTTCTAGCCCTCATGGTTGCAGAGAAGAGGTTGAAAACATGAAGCAAGTGCACCCTGAAGGCTCAGAAATTGGAAGACAAGAAGAATCCAGAATGTACTATTATTATTTGTTTTTGAATCTCGTGATCTTTAAGCCAATCTCATGCTTTTTGGGGCAAGACTCGTGATATTTGAATGGTTGAAGTTGGCACTCCTGAGAATGGCTGGTGATGCGTTTATTACTATACCACCTAATGCTGCTCTGAGCAGGCCTAGCTGACACAGTAGTTGAAATGCTGGCAGCTGGATTACATTAGCCCTCCCACTGGTGCAGCAGTGGGAATTTTTAAGAAAAAGTTCAGGGCAGAAGAGGATTTTGGGTAGTGTTGGACTAACTTGTGCCTCTTCATTGTTTTGTTGTTAGAAGATGTTGTAGTTTTATTCTCCTGTTTAATGACTGGCAACATCACAGCCCAGCATATTTTGAAAGGGATACTGAACTCATAGCTTCAGTATTCTGACGGTCACCCCCACCTTTTGAACTGACTGGAAATTGGTGAATTGTTCTGATGACACACAAGAAAGAATAGAATCCAGCTCACTGTCTCTTAGTGGTGTTGACTCTGCAGGGCTAACGGGAAAAGAGGAGTGAAAACTTATTTTGGCCACAAATATGAGCAGATATGACTCTGAATACACTTAGGGCTTGTTTACATGACAGATGCTACAGTGGCACAGCAATGGTGCTGCAGTTGTGCTACTGTAGAGCCGTAGTGTAGACCCTTGCTACAATGATGGAAGGGTTTTTTTCCCCATCACTGTCGTTAATCTATCCCCTCAAGAGGCAGTAGCTAGGTTGACTGAAGAATTCTTTCATCAACCTGGGAGTGTCTATCCCAGGGCTTAGGTCATCTTAACTACATCTCTCAGGGGTGTGAATTTTTCATGCCCCTAAGCAACATCGTTAGGTTGACGTAAGGTTTAAGTGTAAACCAGGCCTCAAAGAGTAGATTTGATGAGTAAGAAAGTGCTGTGTGTGCATGTCACTTCTCAGCGTAGAGATGCTCTTTAATTATCTCCCCTATGATTAGATAATTATCGCCCCTCTCACAGTTTTTGGGTGTCTTCCAGAACTCAGTTGATTTCTCTTTCTAAAGTCTGATAGGACTGATACAATCTTTAAAGTATTATTATTAGAAGAAAACCCAAGAGTGAGCCCAAAGATGATTATGTTTGAGGTCTTGATCCAATGTCCACTGAAGTCAGTGGAGGTCTTTGCATTGATTTCATTGAGCGTTAGAGCAGGCCTTCAAAGAGGAAGTTTTTCTGGCCTCTCCTTGAAATGTTACTGTTGGGAATCTCATCTTTCAGTTTCATTGGTTTGATTGCTACTTCTTTGGAGCAAAGAATTTGTCTTCGTATGTGTTTGTGCAGCACCCAGAACAAGTACTCCTGGGGGAACTCGGCGCCACTGTGTGCATGCAGAATTCATGTCCCTCACAGATTTCTTTGCTTCTCCACAGAAAAATGACTTTCTGATGGGGAAGCAAAGGGAAGCTCCAAGAATGGTTACGTGCCGCTCCCCAGCAGCGCAGGCATGTCGTTTTGGGCGCCCGGAGCAGCCGGTGGAGAGGTAAATAACTGCCGGATTGGAAGGGTGGGCTGCGGACGCCCAGCCAGTGGCTCCTACCCAGCACTGGGCTCGGCTGCTTGTCCTGGCTGAGCTGGGGGAGGAAGGGACTTCTCTTCCCCTGCAAGGAGTGGCCAGGGCCAAGTCAGACTCACCCCCAGAAACCTCCCCTGACTTCAGGAATCTCCATACACCTCCCTCTCTGCTTCCTGCCCCCACCACTTCCCAGCTGTGGGGGGAGCTGCTCCCCCGTCCGACCAACCTGCCTGCACCTGGAACTCCTCTGCATCTGGACCCCGACCCCTGCACCCAAACCGCCCCCCGCACTCGAACCACCCCACCCCTGCACCTGGACTACCCAATGAGCCCCCCGCACCTCCCTGCTGAGCCCCAACCACCTTCACTTGGGTCTCCCTGCGGAGTCCCATTCCCCCTTCACCTGTAACTTCCCCCCCCCCATAAGCCCCTGTACATCTGGATCCCTCCCTGCATCCAGACCCCCCACCGAGCCGCCCGCATCCAGCTTGCCCCATACAAAATCTTCTCACTCCACATCTGGATCCCCTTATACTAAGCCCCACCACACTTGGATACCGCTGGGCTGAGTCTGCCTGCCCCACACCTGGATTGGGGGCCAGAGGTGGCCATGTGTGCGACACTCTGTCCGTCTCACTCACTATCACAGTGAACCTGGCATGGAGGGGCAGTGCCCCGGGGTGTTTGAGTCAAGCCCGGCCCTTGTGCTGTGTCAGGGTCAGGTGCAGCCTCACTGCCGAGCCCGTATCCCAGGGGAGGGAGGGCTGCAGACCGATCTCCCACCTCCATACAGCCAGTGGCCTGTGCTCCCCCCTGCCATGCTGGAGCCTCCACATTTATTTATTGACAAAATATGCAGAATTTTGCAGAATTTTAAAATATTGTGTGCAGATTTTTTAATTTTTTTGGAGCAAAAATCCCTCAAGAGTAAACAAGGGACCATGATCCCAACTGGGGTTTCTGGGTGCCATCAGAGTACAAATAGAAAACAGAATTAAAATATACCAGGAATTACTTGCACCTTCTCAATGAGGCAGTATATTCTATATGCATAGGAAGGCGGAAATAACAGGACTCATGAGTGACAGAGCAATAATCACAGTGATTGCTATTTGGCATATGATACTCAAACATTGTAAGGCTAGGCAAGCAGTATCTCCTCTGTGGTCTCTGACTCACAATTTAAATATGCCAAAAGAACACAAGAGGGTTGGGTTTGTTCTTTATGCAGTGAGAAAAACAAGGTTTTAATTAATCACGGAATACATGGGCATAGTTTGTGGCTGTTCTATTGTTCTGCTTTTCTTTGAGGGACTAGGAATTACCAGGAAACTAAATTGCATTTAAACCATTTTTAAAAAGTCCAGGCCTGACTCTGACCTTAGCTAACAAAGGTTTAATAGTGGTGTAATTCTGTTGATTTCAGTGACGTTACTTCTGACTTACACCCATAGAAGTGAGATCAGAATCAGGCACCCTACAGTTTGTTCATGGCATAGCACATCTACATTTTTAATTTACTAGCTTGACCAGGATATACTATGCCAAGAGCTAATGGTCCAGATTCACTGGTATCCTCTGGCCACTCTGCATCACTTTGGCACAAAACCCATTTTAACTGGCCAGTTAAACCAGGTTTACAGCTGCTGTGTGTCATCAGAGCAGTGCAAAGCAGATGGAATGTGCTGGCAAATCTGGCAGCATAAATGCAAATCCTTGTCTACACTAGAAAGTTGCACTACTTCAACTCTACCTGTATAGGTAAAGCAGTACAACCCCCCTGCAAATTATACCAATATAAAAGTGCTGACAGCAGTATAACTTAGTCTTGTAGGAGGATGGGAATAACTATACAGGTATAAGGTACCTTTATACCAATATAACAGCTTCCACGCGTATAACTATGGCTATGTCTACCTTTAAAATGCTACAGTGGTGCTGTTAAAGTGCTTCAGTGTAGACACTTACTAGGGTGACCAGACAGCAAGTGTGAAAAATTGGGACTGGGGTGGGGGGGTAATAGGCGCCTATATAAGACAAAGCCCCAAATATCAGGACTATCCCTATAAAATCGGGACATCTGGTCACCCTAACACTTACTACAGCGACAGGAGGAGTTTTCCTGTTTCTCTAAGCCCATGTCTACATTACAAACTTTGGCTGACGCAAATTACAGCAGCATAAAGCTGCCGCAGTTAGTATATCACTTGTGTGTGCATGCTTGGCTCACTGTGTTGGTGCTCCTTGTACTCACACCGAGTGTTTGTGTCATTGCACACTGTGGTGCCCCATAGGTAGGTATTCTAATGTGCACCTGCCAGTGTCCAGCACATTGTCTTTTGGGAAGTTTTGACAATGCACGATGGGGCAGAAATGAGTCACGCAAGTGTGACTGGGAGCAAGGAATCAACTTCCCAGGGTGCAACTGTCTCCATCCCATAATGCCATCTATATCCCATCATTTTCATGCCTTTTTAAAAAATCCCATGAACCTATGCGGCCCTTCTCACTGTCCGGCATCTCTGATTCACAGCTCTGCCTATTGTGGTAAGTGTTGCAAGCACAGGATGCACATTCCTCCGGTATTTGCAGAGCCTTAAGAAGAACAAAATCAGTGGGGGACATGATGATTCCTTGGAGGACAGATTGCTGTGGGATGTAGTGAGAACCAATTGAAGGTTGTTAGTGGTGTTCACAGAGCAGCAGCAGATGGTGGAGAGCTGCTTCTGGGCCTGAGAAATGAGCACTGACTGGTGGGATCGCATCATCATGCAGGCTTGGGATGACAAGCAGTAGCTGCAGAACTTTTGGATGCACAAGGCCACGTTTTTGGATATGGGTGCCGAGCTCACCCCAGCCCTCCAGCAAAGGACACCAGAATGAGAGCTGCACTGATGGTGGAGAAGTGAGTGGCAATTGCACTGTGGAAACCTGAAACTTCGAATTGCTACCAGGAAGTGGGAAATCACTTTGGAGTTGGAAAATCCACTCCGGGGACCACTGTCCTGCAAGTGTGCAGGGCTGTTAATCATCTCCTGCTACGCAGGACTGTGACTTTTGGCAACGTGCAGGACATAGCGAATGGATTTGCAGCAGTCGTGTTCCTGAATTGCAGTGAAGCAATAGATGGCATACACATCCCCATTTTGTCACTAGACCACCTTGCCAAGAGTACATCAACAGAAAGGGCTACTTTTCTATGGTTATGCAGGTGTTCATAGATCACCAGGGACACTTCACTGACATCAACAACAGTGTTGGCTGGTCAGGGAAGGTGTGTGACACTTGCATCTTTAAGAACACAGGACTGTTCAGAAAGCTTCAAGCATGGACTTTCTTTCCTGTCTGGTGTATTGCCATTGGAGATAGTGAAATGTCAAGAGTGATCTTGGGAGATCCAGCCTACCCCTTGCTCCCCAGCTCATGGAGCCGTACACTGGCCATCTTGACAGCACCAAGGAAAGATTCAGTTATTGGCTCAGTTGGTGCAGAGTGACTGTTGAATGTGCTTTTGGTAGGTTGAAAAGATGCTGACATTGTTTACTCACAGGATTGGTGCTCTCTGAAAAAAACATCCCAATAGTTATAGCTGCCTGCTGTGTCCTGCGCAATATCTGTGTAGCAGAAGGGGGAGAATTGCCGCTGGGATGGAGGTGGAGTGGGTGAGTTTGAACAGCCAGACACAAGGACTATTAGAAAAACTCAGTGAGGAGGAATAGGCTCAGGGAGGCATTGACAGAAGAGGTTAGCAGTGAGCCACAGTAATGCATTGTGTACTGTGCTCTACCTGGCCCTGCTGTTTTGGGGCCTGTTAAGAATTGTGTGGTGCTTGGTGTACATCGATGAACATAACACTGTCCATGCACCTATTAATTTTGTGGTGCTTGCTGTAAATTTATTATTATTATTACACTGTTTGTCACTGATCCTGTAAGTTGTGTCACACTGTACAGCAACCAGTAAGTGGGTGCTTTCAGCACTGCTAGGCACTCTGCAGCATATGTGGCGAACTAATCAAGATGAATTATTTCCCAAATAATGGAATTTTATTCAGTAACAAAACCAGTGCAAAGAAAAATCTGTGCAATGTAAAAGCAAATACGTTAAAACCTTAATAAGTTAATGGAACAGAACTTAACAAGGGGGCAGAACATTCCCGTCCATTTTAGTTACTCATACAGCAACTGTGGCTTTCACAGGTCAGTGCATATGAAGCTGTAGTTGTCCCTAGGAGTAGGGTGGTAGGGGTAGGGATGCAGCCCCTGATGCCACATGGAATGTTGAAGGGGGGTGAAGAGAGGTGCCGTAATGCTGTTCTCCATGGACTGCAAAGGGAGGCGAGCCTGTGACTGTTGAACATGTAGATCGACAAGAGGCTGCAGCATCTGTGCTTGCTGCCAGAGAAGCCCCATTATGCCCTGGTGTATCTCCCTCTCCTCTTCCTTCTGGGTCTCCTGGGCCTTTCTCCTGTCTGCTCTTTCCTTCTCCAGGCTGTCTGCAGCGTTCACCCTCTAGGCCAGGAGTGGGCAAACTTTGTGACCCGAGGGCCACATCGGGGAATAGAAATTGTATGGCAGGCCATGAATGCTCACAAAATTGGGGTTGGGGTGCGGGAAGGGGTGAGGGCTCTGGTTGGGGGTGCGGGCTCTGGCGTGGGGCTGGGGATGAGGAGTTTGGGGTGTAGGAGGGTCCTCTGGGCTGGGACTGAGGGGTTCAGAGGGCGGGAGGGGGATCAGGGCTGGGGCTGGGGCAGGAGTGCAGGAAGGGGTGCAGGTTCCGGCTGGGGATGCGGGCTCTGTGGTGGGGCTGGGGATGAGAGGTTTGGGGTGCAGGAGGGTGCTCCGTGCTGGGATTGAGGGGTTTGGAGAGTGGGAGGGGGATCAGGGCTGGGGCAGGGGGTTGGGGCGTGGGGAGAGGCTAAGGGGTGCAGGCTGCAAGCGGCGCTTACCTCAACGGGCTCCTGGAAGCAGTGGCATGTCCTTTCTCCGGCTCCTATGCATGGAGTGGCCCCCGACCCTGCGCCCTAGAGCAGGGCCATGCTGTGGCTTCCGGGAGCCGCGTGGTGCGGCCCCTGACCTGGTGCCCTGGCTGCAGCACCGGAGTGGGGCAAGCCCCAGACCCTGCTCCCCAGTGGGAGCTCGCAGGCTGGCTTAAAACAGCTCGCGGGCCGAATCCAGCCCGCGGGCCGTAGTTTGCCCACCCCTGCTCTAGGCTCTCTGTTCATGGTCTGATGCAGCACTGGATTGCAGGATCATATTGAACATGTCATCCCAAGTCCTCTTCTTTCTTCTGGCTCAGATGATCCGCGGGTGTGGAAAGGGGGCCCCTCAAGGCCGCAGTGGCAGCAGCTGCAAATAAAACACACAGAAGTGCCATAGTCAGTATAGTCACAATGGAAAGTGAAAGTTGAGACTCAGAATTCCCGTCCCTTGCTCCCGTAAAGTTTTAAACAAGACATGCTTATTGACACTTCTGCTTCAGAGTGCTTGTGCACAGTGCCACTCACAGCACCAGCAATGGTGAGTATGGCCTGCCAGGGGTGAAGGAAACGTGGAGGGAATTGCTCAGCTACATAAAACTCTGAGTACAGGGCAATGGCACTGAACACTGGCACCATTTTCCGCAGGCAGTGGTGATTTTAGCTATCTCACCCCTGAGGGTAACAAAGACTGCGTACTGGGGTGATGCCTGTCGAAATCATCACTGACTGGCATGGGAAAGTGTCCTGCCGCGGAGGAAGGAATAAGGCTGCCATGGCTAGAAACCTTCAGGAGAGGATTGCAGAGTACTGTACCTCCATGAAAGTTTCATTGAGATCTCTCAGGAGGATTCAAGGGATAGCCGTGTGTACATAAACTGACTGCGCCTCATAACCCACCTAATTCTCCAGAAGAATCAAAAGCAGATCACAACTCTACCTCTCTTTGCTGTACTGCTACCTCTTCTAGTATGAGTAAATTAATGATAAGTCGATAGCTCTGTCCTGTTAAGTTGGGGGCAACATCAGTACTGTAATGGGAAATACAATTACACACTTACCCGAGGTTCCTTCCCCTGCATCGGGCTCGCCCTTGCTCGACTGCCGGGACGGACTAGACTGTGGTGGAGTTTGTGGCATAGCTGAACCCACCAGCTGTACGTCCCCCATCCTCCTCCTATACCTCCTTGACCTTGCTGTTTATGCCAGGGGCCTGTGACTCGGGCTCCTCGGAGGTATCCTCCGTGCTCTACAGAGTGCTGGTGAGGTATCTGCTGAGTATGGCATGCAGCTCTTTAGAAAAGTGGCCAGCCTGCATCTCAGCACTGGATTGATGGTTTACCTCCCTGGCCTTCTGATATGCCTGCCGCAGTTCCTTTGCTTTCATGGGGCACTGCTGCAGGTCTCTGTTGTCCCCTTCTCCTGCATCCCCCATACAATCTGCTCGTAGATGTCCATGTTTCTACAGCTGGTCTGTAGCTGTGCCTGCACAGCCTCTTCTCCCCACAGGCCCCGGAGATCCAATATCTCCAGCCTACTCCAACCCAGAGTGTTTCTGGAGCATGTAGCCAGCATGGCTGGTTGGGCAGTTGCACACAACAAGGGAGAGCTGCTAGGTATGCTTGCCAAACTAGACAATCACGAAAAGGCATTTCAAAAATTTATGGGGGGGTGTGTCTTCTGGTCTCCGTGACCCCTGGGCAGTGGCGTTCACAATTGTGACAAGAGCTGTCAGTATCGGGCATTGTAGAACAGCTGCTGGAGGACTGTTAGGGTCGAGATAGATAACGCAGTGTATACACTCATGCTGCGTCCGCCTCAGCACATTTACCATGTCTCAGTGCTGCTTGGGGAGGTGGTGCGACCATGTCACCATAACGGGGTGCTTACATCAGTGGGAGACAAATTTAAGTGTCGCCATATGCACAACAGGTAGATGCAAGGCAGCTTATGTCAGCCTAACTTTGTAGTGTAGCCCAGGTCTGAGTTTCTCTGGAAAATTCCCCCTCCTGAGCAGTGTGTGGATTTGGCTGCAGTTATTAAATCATAACTGTAGTGTATTTTACTGTTTATCAGCATTCACTACTGATAGAGAGGGAGAGTAGTGTAGTGGTTAGGATGCTAGCCTGAGACTTAGGAGAGCAAGGTTCAGTTTCCTGCTTTGCTACAGGCTGCTTGTGTGACCTTGAGCAAGTCACTTAGTCTCGCTTATCCCATCTGCAAAATGGAGATAATAGTGCTTTACTACCTCATAGAGGGTGTTGTGAGGAAAAATATTTGAAAGATTGTGAGGTGCTTTGATACTACTGTAATGGGGGCATATAAGTACCTTGGGTATATGAAGAGCTTTGCTTGTAATTATTTTTGGTTGTATGCTTACTTGAGATCTCTGTATGGGGAGGATGATAGGTTTTGGCTCGACTGAAGAATAATTGAATAATGGTTCTCTTAAGCTGAGCTTGTTTGGGGTTTTTTCCCCTCTAATTTTTTTTCATACATATACTGAATTCTAGAGACTGGTAAGAGCAGGGTGTTTTTTCATGTAAAATGTATAATTTTGTAAGTGTTGTAAAGTTATAACTAAATGTAAAAACAAAAACTACAACCCCTTTAAGCTTGACATGTGTTAAAACTACTTCAGGAAACATTATTGGGGGAAAAAAAGTGCAGACTGGTCCTTAAAAAGTTGCAAACTTCACTAGAAATCTGTGCGTGTGTGTTTGTGCAAACAAAAGGTCTGCCAACCCTAGAACCTCTGTTAACTTGTTAATACGTTTTATTCTGGCTAATTCCAAGTTTGTCCCACTGCCCGGCAGCAAAAGTGCAAATAAGCGGACAGCTGTGATTAAGTGCCAAATATTTAAACACATCATGACAATTCAGGCCACCCACACTCTTATGTAAATACAGCTTCTGCAGAGTCGCTTCAGTCAGGACTGAAGCACAGACAAGTCACTTTAACATGATTCTAGGTCAATCAGTGCTATACAAATCCGCAGCCACGTTGAATATTTGGGGCCAAATTTAGCCCTCTGTTACACCCATGCAACCCCATTTATTCCAGTGGGTTTACATAGGTGGCAAACTTAGGGCATAATTGTCTCTTGATATTGATCAGATTTTTGCTAGCTCAGTAGAAACAACGGCATGTACATTTGAGCATGTACACCCACTAATCTGGACTCGATTAGTTCCCTCGTCCTTGACAAAGGCTGTGATTGGTTATGCGATCATTTTTTGTTTTGTTTCTGCTTTTATTTTCTGTGCATTTTAAAACCAGGTTTTTTTACAGGCAGGTAAAAGAAATACATGAGCAAAGATTATACCCCCATAAAAAGTCAGAGGAAAACCCCTTCCTTCGCCCTCCACAAAAATACTTGCTCACCTGCTGCAAAGCTAACTATTAAACCTAGGAGTTTCACACATTGCAAAACCACAGGAGCTGCCAAATGTTAGTCTGAGGTATTTTGCAATTGAGGGATTTTTCTGATACAGCCAAAAGATGACACATCTGTAACTAGTGTGCAAGGCTAAGTAGGCTCTCATGGTGCTATTCTTTCCCCCTTTGCAGGACTGGGTGTGTGTATGATGAGGCAAAGACCTATTTGGGGATATGTGTGGTACTTGTACGGGAAGAAATTGTTAAATGTGGTAGTGCTGACCAGTACCCCTGGCTGTTTCATCTTGGAACATATAACCATGCTCAGGTTATTGGGACATGGGTCATACACATACAATGTTGCCACATGCACTGATACATACTAACTTCTGATGTCTGGTAGTTTCCAACACCAGCTGGGAAATAAAATTAGAGAATGGAAGAGCACTGGGGATAGGGGAAGGAGTATTCCTCCAGGGTTTACTCAGAGGACTCCCAAACTGGAAAGTCCACCATGGGGAGGTAGAGGCCACACAAAGCAGCTATAAGTCATCTCTTGCACTAGAGGGGCTTGCAGCGGGCCAAGCCAGCCCCAAAAGTAAGTGGGCATGGCTAGAGCTCAGACCACCCAGGGATGTGCTGAATCAACATGGTGCTTCAGCAGCCTCTGCCAGCTGGACTGTTGTGGAACATTTATAGTATAAATGGGACCGAAACATTTAAAACTTGTGTGAGACTTGTATATGGGAAAAAGCCGGATTCTGATGTATATGAATGCAATTTTCAATACTACATTAGGGCTTTTTAAAACCCACTTTTTAAAAAAAAGTTCAGCTAACAAGGATTTTGTGTAGAGTAGCTGGGCCTTTGACCTTAGATGAAGGTTCAGTATTTTTTTATTTCAGCCCAATTGGTTCATCCATCCTGCACTATTTAATCAGGCATGTGACTTATCATTAGAGTGAGCAGGGAACAACACCTATATGTAGACCAATTAACACTTTCCATGTTACAATTTGTGCAGTCTTATTGAGAAGCTCTACTATTGCCATAGCTTGCAGGAGTCCTTTGAAATTCAGTGGGGGGAATAACCTTAGGCCAGACAAGGGCCTTTTCTTTGTTCCATGACAAGTATCACAACCTTAACTCTGCTCTGTAGTGACACTCTGAACCGGGGGGAAAGTATGGAAAACAAATCTAATGTGTCTTTAATAATCGGCTGATCTAATTGAGGACAACAAACACTAAACTGCCTTAATCATAATCGGGGTGAAAGTAACTGAGGACACTTACCAGTACGGGGGGAGGCTGGGTCTGGCCCCCGGAAGGGGTGGGGCCTTGGGTGGAAGAGGCGGGGCTGGGGGTCAGCATCCCCCCGCCAGCCCTTGGCCCGCGCCGCCCGGGGCTCCCATGTTGATTTAAAGGGCCCGGAGCCCCGGGCCTTTTTAAATTGCCGGCTCCAGGGCAGCTGCTCCCTTTGCCCCCCTCCCCTCCGGCCACTGACGGGCGGGGGGGGGGGAAGGGGCAGGGACGTTAAAGCGCTGCAGGGTCCTTTTCCACGGCACCGCTTTAACGTTGCTGCGGCTCCCTCCCTCCCACCCCCCATTGGCAGCCCTGCCGGTATGGACCCTACCGGCAGGGCCCCCGACAGGGGAGGCAAAAGGGGCAGGGACATTAAAGCGCTGCCGCGGCAGCACTTTAATGTGGGCTGGGTATGGACCGTTGCGGGTTCTTACCAGTACGGAGTACCGGCCTGTACCGGCTCACTTTCACCCCTGATCATAATGGTGTGGTTGTGTGTCACTGCAGAGCAGAGTTAAGGTTGTTTGTGTACCTTGGCTGTGCATTTCTGTACCTTAGCCTCTTTGGATTTTTTTTAAGTGTAACTTTAACTCTGAATTTCCTAGGCTTGTAATGTTTGGTTTGGGAATAATTGCAACATCCCCATAATGTTAATTGCCTTTAAATTACTAAAATATACTGTCAACCTTAACTTCATTTTAAATTGTTTTATATGGGTTTATTAGAAACTGAATGTCCTTTCCCCCAAAGAGTTTACAATCTAAACAGACAGTACAGACAAAAGGTAAGAGTAAAGGGATACAGTATGCATACAAGCAGAATGATGACTGATGGAAGGCAAATTCCATGATTACTTCCAGAAATGTGTGGATGTATGGGAAGGGATACTCACACACACACACACACACACACACACACACACACACACACACACACACACACACTTTCAACTGATAATTATTTTTTAATTAAAAATATAATTTAAATATTTATTTGTCAGAGAGGAAAGTTTCACAGAATCATAGACCCAAATTCAGCTCTCTTATACAGTGTGAATGCAGTTACTCCACTGAAGTCAGTGGAACGATTCCAGATTTACACCGGTGCAGCTGATAACAGATTTTGGCCCATAGAATCTGGAGACAGAATATCGCTATTCAACAGTGGTGATGGAGTGTATATACCTCACACAGATAGGCAGGGAGGGGGTTAATTGCATGCAATGAAAACCAGGCAGAAGGTCTGTCTCACACTGCTCAGCCCAAGAAAGGGTATTAATAGAAAGGGGTGGTAGACTAGGGAGCTCTCGGGAAGGAAGCAGTGCACTGTCCATTTTTATGGTGAACAAAAATCACAGAGTGTTGGTTACTTCTAAAACTGAACAAGGAACTTTATTAGAATAAGGAAAACAGTATTAGCTGTGTAGCTATTCTGCCTTGCCCTCTAGTTGGCTCCAGCCTTCTCCAGCTCCCTCCAGCTTGGCTTCTTGCACATTTAAAAATACAGTGCACATTCTCTCTCACACACATTCTCTCTCTCTCTCTCTCTCTCACCCACACATATCCTGCCCTGGGTAAAGTGAAGTTGTCTTTGTTTGGCAATTGATTCTCCCATGATTCTCCCAGGGGCTAATGAAAACCTCAACCCTCCTGACTCTCTCTCTCTCTCTCTCTCTCTTTCTCTGTTGGCCCAAGCAGAGCAGCTCTTCACAGACAGCCGTGTTGCTTTAAAGCAGCAGGATGCCTTATTTTGTTCTTAATTTTGCACTTGTTTTCCTTTTTATTTGGTGCAGGCTACTACCACCCTGGATCCTTTTTGTAAAGTCACTTACTGACAGTTCATCTCTCCATTGCAGGATTGTTCCCTGCTTGATATTTAGGGTCTGATCCAAACCCCACAGAACTCAATGGGAGACTTTCCATTGACTTCAGTGGCTTTGGATCAGGCCCTTCCAGTACTTGCAGTTTTATCCAGTCCAGCTTATATGTGCCAAGTGATGAGGCTTCCAGGACTTCCTTTGGGGGATGATTCCAGATGCTAATACATCTCTGTCAGGAAGCTTTTCCTGCTCTTCTGCCTAAGTTTCCACTTATAAAATGTCATACCATTACTCCTACTTGTTATTTACTTTATGCATTACTTACTCTTTTGAATATGCTAAATAATCCTGTTCTCTCTTTGATGTATACACCCTTCAAATATTTGTAGACTCTTATGTCTTCCCTTCCTCTTGCAGTTTCTTAGCCAAATTGGACATACTATTTAATTGTTTTCATCTCACCTTGTAAATCAACTCCTTAACCACTTTTGTTGCTCATCTCTTTACTCTCTCCCATTGCTGTTGAGTATTTTGGATAATTGTACCCAAAGGCATAAGTTTGGCTTATTTTTCCAGGTTGAGTCTTGTTTTGTTTCCAGACCATTTTTCTAGTCTTTCAAGATCCTGTTTTCAAATTCTGTTATTTCTTTGCCCTAACTGGTAATCAGCTCCTCATAATTAACTGTCACCTTCAAACTTGGCTCTTTAGAAGCTAAGAGTGATTAAATTTGCAACAAAACCCAATATTAAAATATTACCCGCTCCCCAAGAATAAAGTGCCATTGGAGTTGAAAGGAGTAAGAGACCGCCTCTCTGTACTATACCTAATATATGACTGGATTCCATAAAGACCCTTGGGAGCTGCAAAATGTAATATGTGAAGACAAAGCACCAAATTTAAGCTTAACTTTGTGTCTGTTCTGAGCTCCTCAATTTGTCTGTGAGTTGTGGGCAGCATTCTTACTTCCACTTTGATGTAGGAAACACCCCCACCTGACACAAGAAAGCCAAGACTGCAGCTAAATGCTACCAGACAGATTCCGATGACAACTTGTAGATGACACTGGATCACTTCCTGCAGCAGATATACCACACCAAGGAGGCAATCCATGTTTTTTAGGGTGTCGTCAGCAGACCTGCAGGAGAAAAAGTGTTCCAGCATTAATCAGGGCCATCCCTAGCCATTTGGGTGCCCTACGCAGCCCTCCCGTGGGGTCTGGGTCTGGGAGGCAGGAGCTGTGGGGGGCCACTTTTGGGGGCCCCACAGGCCCAGAGTGGCCCGGGGGATTAGTGGGGGGCAGGGAGCAGCCCGCTCTGCTTCCCTCGCCCTGGCCCAAGCCGTGTCGCTCGGGGGAGGGGGCTAGGGTGAAGGGATTCCCCCCCCCCACTCACCGGAAGCGTCCTTTCCCCAACCTCCCCGCACTCACCGGCAGTGGGAAGCGGAGCACTGCGGTTGGGAGCTGGCGGAGTAAAGTGGTCTGGGGCCGGTTTGCTCTGCTTCCCGCCACTGCCGGTGAGTGGGGGGTCGCTGGGGGAATGGGGGCGGGCCGGGGCGGAGCAGGGGGGAAGGGTAAGAGGCAGGGCGGAGGGAGTTGGCCGGGGCGGAGCAGGGGGAAGGGTAAGAGGCAGGGCGGAGGGAGTTGTCCGGGGCCCCACACCCCCACTAGGGATGGCCCTGCCCCTTGCAGGGGGGGCCGGCCGAGGGATAGGGCTGGTCGCCGGGGCTGGTGATGCCGCATATGCAGGATGCAGCTGCCTAGGGCACCATGAAATTTGGGGCAATTTGGTGCCCCAAATTCCATGGTGCCCTAAGTAGCTGCGTATGCTGTATATGCCTAAGGACGGCCCTGGCATTAATAATTGAGCTAACCGTGTTACTTCCTTTCCAAGGAGGAAATAAAAAGGGTGTCAACTTGGTTACCATTTTAGACATAGTGCAACTAAAACTGCTGGCTGCAACCCACGCTACTGTCATGGTAACTGATTTTGTAATATGCAACTAACAAATTGTTTTGCCTTCAAATAATTCCACTGTGGAGAAGACATACTGAAAAGGATTCTAGAAGAAAACCAAGTAATGAGGGAGGTGGCAATACTGAGGTTAGCCATGCTGTAATACAGGATCTTTTCAAAGAGTGAGGAAGAACTGAGAGTGACTGCCAAGATTGACAGAATGTACTAGCAAATGGCTTCCTTAAAAAAAATACTGTCGTCCCTGTGGATTGTGGGACAGACTTTCAAAATAACTCTGCTCCTATATAGGCACCCAAGTTAAGTGGCTACATTTTCAAAAAAGCTCCGTAGATGGGGTGCACTTAGATGTTGAGTTCTTTCGATAGTCTGGCCCAATGGGTATGTCTACACAGCCATTAAGTGTCTGGCCCAGGTCAGCTGACTTGAGGTTGTGGGGCTCAGGCTGGAGCACTGTATAATTGTGGTGTAGACATTTGAGCTCCAGCAGGAGCCTGAGCTGTGGGACCCTCCCCCCTCACGAGATCCCAGAGCCTGAGCCTGAACATTTTCACTGCCATTATACAGCCCCACAGTCCAAGCCTCGCGAGCTTGAGTCACGTGCCTCGGGCGAGCTGCGGGTGTTTAATTGCTGTAGACCTATCCAATGTGCCACAATGGGAGCTGCTTTGTCCTGAGTGCTTTTGAAAATCTGGCTCTGTATATTTCTAGCACAAGTTACAGTACAAACTGAGACCCACGCTCCTGCAGTCAGGCCCGGGCAGACAGATCCTAGTCAGTGGTGCTTGGTGTGGGCTCTGGGGTCCACTGACATGGAGTTCATTGTGGGGTCAGGGCTAAAGAAGCTATCCTCCTTTATTATCACACCAGCAATAGAGAATAAAATAAAAAATCGCCCGTGCGTATCTTCACGTCAACGCCACAGAATCACACGAAAGAAGGGCAAATCGACAGGTGACCTCAAGTCTTCTATATGGACAGCGGACTGGGTTAGCACTCTGTCCTTTTTGTTCACCTTGCAGATAGATTAGGAAAATAGCTGGTAAAAGCTCTGAGATTCTTAAGAGTTTGGCTTTTTATTTCTGTGACAGAACTCCCTTACTTCCCATCCTCAACTACTCTCCGCTTTCCCTTAGCTCACCAGCAAAGTGCATCTGTCCAGCGTTGTGGGAGTGGGCTGGAGTTTCATCACCTTGGCATGCAACCTGGTTCTATCTGAATCATATGCAGAACAAAAGAAATCTGTGAATTACACTATGGGGCTGTAATCCCATGGAGTGGTTCGGCTGTCATCAAACCATGGGAGCAAAGATCAAGTCACCAGCCCCCCATGTGATGTGTTAGCCTCACAGTTGAAAATGTGCCAGTTAATGGTATGATACATGGCTCCAATTCCCTCTTCCACTCCCTGTTCTGCTCCCATCTTCTCCTTATGTTTCTTCCCTTCCAGGTTATTATTATACCGACTTGTCCTGTCCCCCATGTCTGTCTAGAGACTTAAATGGCAGCAATGCAGCATCTGCGTACTCTCCTTCACATTGCCACAAGAATGGCTGGGGCTGTTGGGGTCCTCTGAGGTGCCTGTGTGGGAGTAGGGTCTTCTGAAATGCCAGCTGTGGCAGCAGATGTAATCTACAGATGTGTTATGCCCCATATCGTCTGTGATTTTTGCTTTAGCTGGTACCATGTATTCCAGTGGCACCTGTGTAATGCGAGGAACTAGCACATGAAGCAGGTTCAACTTGCTATCCATGTATTACCTTGAAAACAAGCTATTCGCAACATCATAAGGAAAGAGTTTTTGGGATGGTACAACTGTTTAGGTTAGGGGTATGTTTCTTTACCTTTATGGTTATACCAGTGCAACCCGTAGTGTGGACACAATTATACCAATATAAGGGAGTCATATACCAGTATGACTTATTTCCCTTTTATTCTAGCTTTATACTGATACAACTGCATCCATACTAGGATTGTGTGTACTGCTTTAATACACCAGTATAGTTAAAGGGCTACAACTTTCTAGTGTAGACAAATCCTTTAAAAATTGAAAGCTAAACAGATCCCCCTTGCCTCTGGCTCAGTCAGACCAACCACCAAGAATAGACACCACTATAACACTTATTACAAAGATTAATGGGTAGCCTGATACTCCTGTAGCAGGAATAAACTTCACTGGAGAGTATTTTGGGGTTGTCCTGCTTGGTGATTTGAATTGTTCATTTTTACCCTGGGATCAGTGCCAGACTCAGTCTACCAGGTGGTCTGTTTGAAATCTGAATGAACATATTTAACTAGGACCATATCTGGCAATTGGATCTGTGTGAGTGTAGGGGTCCACCCACAGGGATCTAGCTGCAAGATATGGCCCATAGAAAGTCATTTTAATTTGAGGCCTTTGCTGCTGGCTTCCACAGTCTCTTCTCTGCTGCACTGGAGCATGGCAGTATTCCTTAAATGTGCCAGAGTTCCAATAGAATGTTTGCACGGCAAGGGTGACCACTCGGTACTTGGTCCAGGTGAGCACAGCTGGAGAAACGTTGTGCCTGACGCCAGGGCTGCCCAGAGAATTCAGGGGGTCTGGGGCAAAGCAATTTTGGGGGCCCCTTCCATAAAAAAAAGTTGCAATACTCTAGAATACTATATTCTTGTGGGGGCCCCTGCGGGGCCCAGGGCCTGAGGCAAATTGCCCCACTTGCCCCCCCCCCGGGCAGCCCTGCCTGACGCATACATGAGCATCTACAGCAAAGTAGTTAACCATTCAATAGAAAGCATGTCGATTTATTCTTATGAAGTTGCATCTTGTTTCAAAGTAGATTGTAAGCTCCTCAAGGCAGGGATTGTGTCTTCCTGTGGGTGCATACTGCATGTAGGACAATGAAACTCTGATCCCCACTTGCGTCCTTTGAGGGTTGAATTTGGTGCACAATGTCTAAAAACCAGAGTGATGAATGGATCACTTTTGACACATCAAAACACACAAGTGCTCCACACTGGCTTCTTCCCCATCTTATTTTCCTTTATTTCTATCCACTATCTCCTTTCCAAATTAATCTGGAACTATTTCTTTAAATGCTTCCAGAATCCCAGGAGGGAGCTTAATTACTTTAGCGTCCTTCTCATACAGAGCATACCTGGCGGCCCTGGAGTGGATGAATAAACTCTGGTGCAGTGAGAGCAATTAGCATTTGAATTAGTGACATGAGGATAACCTGGGATTATCCAAT
This sequence comes from Emys orbicularis, assembly GCF_028017835.1. Classification (NCBI taxonomy): domain Eukaryota; kingdom Metazoa; phylum Chordata; order Testudines; family Emydidae; genus Emys; species Emys orbicularis. The sequence continues at coordinate 118,527,859 of NC_088684.1, forward strand.
TTAACAGCTGTTGAGTGGTGTTAAAAAGGACACAGACAAGAAGTACAAGCAGAAATGTAGTTGATTTTTTTTATTTTTTAATAAAGGGAGGTGAGTTCCACACCTCATATGATATAAATGTTCTCTCTAATGGTTTAAAAATTAAAACTGCAGTGGAGACATCTTATTATTTAAGCCTGTTGGCTTATTATTTAAGAGTTGGAAATCCAAACATGACTGTACTGTGCCCGTGTATAAGAGCCAAAAAGAGAAAGTGCCTCCAAACAGAAAGGGAAATGGACCAGTCTAGTTTCACAGTTTAGGCCGAGCCAATTGTAAACAGTAAATGAAGTAATTACCAATATATGTTCTTTATTTTCAAGTGCTTTTGCCAGGATGCAGCTGGAGGCTGCCCACAAATAAGATCAAAACTAGAGATGGGCCTGCATGTGGCCCACCTCTGCCAAAGCCAGATTATTTCAAGTGACAGGAAGGTCCTAGCACCAATGAAAGTATCCAAAGCAGCATAAATAAATAAATTAATGGAGATATCCCATCTCCTAGAACTGGAAGGGACCTTGAAGGGTCATCAAGTCCAGCCCCCTGCCTTCACTAGCAGGACCAAGTACTGATTTTGCCCCAGACCCCTAAGTGGCCCCCTTAAGGATTGAACTCTCAACCCTGGGTTTAGCAGGCCAATGCTCAAACCACTGAGCTATCCCTCCCCCCTAGGTAGGGATAGCTCAGTATCCTTACAAAAACCGCTCACTAAGCACTTGTCTAGACAAGGAGGAAAGGTGTGTTTTTAAAACTTGTGAGCCAACACATATTAAAACCCTAGTGTTGACAGGGCAGGTTTAACACTTGTTAGTGGGTAAGAGTTATTACTAGTATTTATTTAATAATTAAATAAATACCAGATTAGACCAGTGAACCATCTAGTGCAGTAGCCTGTTTTATATACTATTCACTATCACATGCTTCTGAACAAGGTGCAAAGATTCACAAAGTGAACAATTATGAATTAACCTGCCCATAGAAGGACCTTCTTCTTAGCCCCCACCAAGTGTGTTGGTATTACACTCTGAAACGTGAGGGTTTATATCCTTTATAACAATGTCAGGCCCTATTTAATGTAATGAATAATCTTTTTTGGAATCATACTCAGCTCTTGGTATGAATGTTATCTTGTGGCAGTGAGTTCCACAGGTTAACTATTCATGATCTTAAAAAAAAGTATTTCCTTGGATCAGATTTAAATTGGTTGCCTTTTGCTTTCATGGATGCCCCCTTGTACTTGAATTGTTAGAGTGGGCAAATACAAGCACCTCACTGACATATATACCATTCTTTAGTTTGTAATCCTCTATCCTCTCCCCTCTTATGCAGATCCTTTCTAAAGAGTCTTAAGGTGAAATACTGGCTCGGTGGAAGTCAATAGGAGTTTTGTCATTGACTTCAATGGGGCAAAGATTTCACCTCTTTTCAGTCTTAGGGCAGGTCTTCACTACAGGGGGGGTCGATTTAAGATACGCAAATTCAGCTACGCGAACAGCGTAGCTGAATTCGACGTATCGGAGCCGACTTACCCCACTGTGAGGACGGCGGCAAAATCAACCTCCGCGGCTCCCCGTCGACGGCGCTTACTCCTACCTCCGCTGGTGGAGTAAGCGCGTCGATTCGGGGATTGATTGTCGCGTCCCGACGAGACGCGATAATTCGATCCCCGAGAGATCAATTTCTACCCGCCGATTCAGGCGGGTAGTGTAGACCTAGCCTTAGTCTTCAGTCTTTACAATCTTTCCTCAAGTCTTTCCATACCCCTTTGGTCATATATCTCTCAACCTTTTCTTCTTCTGCTATATATATCTTTTAGGATGAGGTGGTGACAAGAACTGAAGACAGTATTCAATATGAGGGCATACGTAGATTTATATGATGATATTATAATATTCTCACTATTATTCCCTATCTGATAATTTTTCTATACCATATGAATAATCCTTACAGTTTAGTAAACTCAAAAAAATTAGTTTCCTATAAAGCAGTGGCAGCAACACTATTTTAAAATCATTACTTGTATCTTGACTAGTCCTTTTTTATTACCTGCATTTGGCACAGGCTGAGATGATTTTATAATTGGCGTTTACTGTGCAGTTACATACATATGAAGTAAATGTCTGGATGGTTGGGTTATACCAAAGACTACCCTTTAAAAATAAATTTACACAATACCTCAGAACATATGTAGTGTATGTGTAACTACATACTGCGTGGAAAGCAGGCTGGGTCCACACTGCTGTGTACAGCTACACATGTCAGTGAAAGGCTCTGGCAGAGGAGAGGCAGTGGGGGAAAGGCTCCAGTGCCTTTTCCCCACTGCCAGAGACTTTCCCTGCTGCTGGAGACTTTTCCTGTGGTAGGGAAAGACTTCAGCAGTGGGGAGGTGGCAGGACCATTACACTGCTAAAAATAGCAGCATAGATTGGGATGCACAGCTTGGGTAAGTAGAAATCCAGGTAGGTTATGTGCTTAAGTACATACCCATATCCTCCAGTGTGTATTTACTCACCTATTCATGCCTCACCTTCCTCCATGCTGTTTTTATCTGTACTAGGGGGACTACTTGTGTGTCTACACTACACCCCATTGAAAGAAGGGTGCAGTGGAGATGCACTGAGAGTAGTCCCATTGAAGTCTGACATGTTTCCAATACTCGTCTGTTGATGTGAATGAATGCAACTGTGAGGTGGTTGCTGCTCACTGTTCCCTCAGGTGGTATCTGTGTGGTGGATTAGAGGGATGAGATATTAGGGCCTTCAGAACTGCCACCAATTTCTGGCCTGGTTGTTTGGGGGTGGTTTTGATTAATACATTATTTACTAAGGGACGTTGAAAAGATTTTTCCAACATTCTAAGTAAGTATGGCAAGATTCCCATCCTGATGTGGCTAAATCAAATTATGCATTTTATTGTCTCTGTTCCTAAACCATTGCTCTACTTTTTCCATATTAATTTGTACATTTCTATTAACACTGAAGTGCCTCATTATAGTGCACATGGATTGTGCAATGGACCATATTTTATTTAGACAAGATTCCCATTGCAGTAAGATAAATACACAGTAATGGGAATTTTGCCTGAGTAAAAACTCCAAGGTTCAACACTTGACATTAGGCTTTGAATTCAGAATAGAGGAGCAACCGCTCCTCTGGGTCCTCTAGGAGAGGAAAGAGCAGAGATGTCTGTCCCTGCCAGCGTCTGCAGAATTGCCATCACCTCATGATCACTGGGATCAAAGGCAGCTGATGGCTCAAAAGTGCCTCATCCAATGCCTGCAGCGATCAATAGAAAGATTGCTGTTGACTTTAATGGGCTTAGGATCAGGCACAAAAAGAATCAGCATGGATGTGGTCTTTTCCATCACCATGAGGCAATCAATGTGACCAATCTGTATCCCACAAAAAAGGCTAAAACCAGGCTGCCTGGGAGCCAGGGAATCTGAAGACTTCAAGTATTGCTAAAGCTGTTTTGCCAGCTCTCTGGCCTCTTGGTTCAGCTGTGGTGGCACCTACCTTCATGCTCATCCCTCTTCTTCTGAGCAGCCGTGCTGCTTCCTCCTACTCCTCTGCACGATCTCTTGTGGTCCCTCTTTTCCTCCTCAGTGTGATCCTTTGTGGTTTCTCCTCCTTCTCGACACAATCTCTCACGGTCCTTCCTCCTCCTCCTCAGTGCATTCTCTCATGCTCTGTCCTCCTCCTCTGTGCAATTTCTTGCTGTCTCTTCTCTTCCTCCTCAGTGTGATCCCTTGCAGTAGTTCTTTTCCTTTTTCACTTCAGCACGATCCATTATGATTCTCTGTCGTCTTTCACACAGTGCCTCACAGCTTCTCCTCCAGGGATTCTCTTCCCATCCCTCTTCCTCTTCCTGGGCAATCACTTGTTTTCTCTCTACCGCACATGACACCGCCCTGTACTCTAGTCTCTTGTCATTTCACCCTCTCTCTGCAGTCCCTCCAGTCTTTCTCCATATCCCTGTCCTTGCAGACTCCAGTGGGTTATTGAGTGAACTTATACTGGCTTCTCCAAGCTCACCTTTCTCTGCTCATCTGTGGGGCTGCTGGGCAGTGACTAGGCAGGAGATGATAACATCCAGGTACTGTGGCATCTTCTCCTTTGGTGAAGTATGTCAGGGATGAGCAGTTAACATCACAGCATTGTTGCATCATCTCGTGTGAGGAGGTATACGAGAGACAGTGGGGTCTGAACGGATTCTAATCTGCCCAGCCAGGCCCGTGTGGGATCCCAGGTCACCGTGCAGATTGTTGGCTTCAGAACAAGAAAAGCAAGAATCAAGAGATGCAGTTTGTGTAGTTTCAGAGTGGTAGCCATGTTAGTCTGCATCAGCAAAAACAATGAGGAGTCCTTGTGGCACCTTAGAGACTAACAAATTTATTTGGGCATAAGCTTCCGTGGGCTAGAACCCGATGAAGTGGGTTCCTCGTTGTTGTTGTTTTTAGTTTGTGTAGTGGTGACAGTTGGGTTTGGCAGTCAGGACTCTGGCTCTACTCCTGGCTCTGCAGGTAACTCATTGTGCAGCTTGATGAGTCGCTTCCCTCTCCATCTTGGATTTTCCATCTGTAAAATGGAGCTAGTAATAACATTCCCTCAGCTCCCTCTTAGTAAAGTGCTCTGCGCTCCGGGGAGGGGGCATGGTGCTGGAACATGTCAGGCTGTTAGTAACCGGCCCAGCTCTCTTGGCCTCATGTACTGATGTCCCCGCTCCTTGCTGCTCTCCACAGATGTGTGAGGGAGGAAGCATCTTACCAGACCCCACGTGGGACATGAGAGCCTCCCAGGAGCGTCACCCCCATCCTGAACCCTGATATTGACGCATTTGCACAAGTCTGGGAACAGAAATGACCCTTTGGGTGGAAAGTCCCAGCTCCTTGCAGTTACTAAAGCTCCAGTCAGCCTGTTTGCAGGAGTTGGCAGCTCACCCTGGTGTTCTGGCCGAGCTCCAGCTCTGGGATTCCATTCCATACCCTCTGCATTCTCAGTTGGGTACAGGAGTTCTCCTCATTCCCTGTCCTCTCAAACAGTTGCTGTGTCCCAGGCCAGGGCTGGGGGACCGGATCCCTTTATTTCTCACACTCATCTCACAGGGGTTGAGGGTGTGTGAGAGCTAGTTAATGAACAATGATGGGGATATGTGCTTTGAAATCCTTGGCCAAGGGAGGGTTCAGGTCCCAGCTATGCTGGGAAACTCAGCAGGTTTGAACCCATTTTCCTTATCAATGAAAATCTGGGCTGGGCTCACTTAGCTGGGTCAGCTGCTGGAGAGGGGGAGGGGCTTCTTTTAAAAGGGTTCTGGCAAACAGACTTTTCAGGACCCTTTTGAGTAGACCCACGCGCCGTCCATCCGCTGCTCCAGCCATGCTGGTGAGAGCCACCGAGGAAATCAGTTGCTGAAAAGGATTTCAGAACACGGTCACTTTCCCCATGTAGATGGGGGGGCCAGAAGTGCAAAGAATGATTTATTCCCCATTAAAATGCCGTTCCCGGCACTGACCCCATCACACTCCATGATAGACCACTGGCTGATGGGCACACTGCCTTCCACTCATGGGCAGCGTTAATGCTGGGTGAACTCTATCCCCACTGCACAGACCCTCCTGACACCTACTCCCTTCCATAAGGGGGACTTGGGGACTGGGGAGCTGGACAGGACAGCTGGGGCAGAATTGAGTTCCTCAGACACCATCTCAAGGATCTTTTATTTTTCAGGTTTTTGGGAAGGGTGGGCGGGAGTGGGCAGGTTGAAATAAGAATGGAACATTTGGTCAGCAGCAGTGACACAGAGGGCTGGGGCACCTGGACAGTGGGAAGTAGGGGTTACAGGTGCAGCTGGACTCCATCTTATCCCAGCTACCTTTGTGCATGTAGTTGAGCAGGACTGATGGCAGTTTAGGCACCTAATGATATATCCAGTCCTACAATTGACATCACATGGGAGGACTGCTGCACCTGTGTTTACATTGCCTTCAGCGGGGCTCCATGCAGATGTGGCAAACTGCAGGATCGGAGCCTCTGATTTTTGAAGGAATTAAAATATACATTTTTGATCATGCTGTCATCGTTATGTGTGCAAACATAGTCATGCTGTTGTGAGCCTTCTTTTTAAAATGTGGCCCTAAATATATACCCACAACTCTGAACATGAAGGGCCAAATTTTCTACTGGTATAACTCCACTACAGAGAACATTTGGCCCTGTATCATTTGCATCCATAAATTACATCATTTATATCTGCAAACAGCCTTTGAGCATCCAGGTTCTGCCCTGCTGGCACAAACAGGGCCAACCAAATTGTGGGTGCAAATTTAGAAGCATTTATGAAACTGTGGCACGGAGACTATTGATTTATTACTGCGCTACTCTCAAATATTGACAGGCATCTGAGTGAGAAGGGCTGTTGAAAATGTAGCTCCTGCATCAGCAATACCAGAGCATCTCTCTGGCCAAGGGGAAAGGAATGTGGCATCTCCTGGTGATTTAGAAAGCTTGGGTGGTTTTACACATAGGAAACTTTTAAAAATGTGTTTCCTCCCAGCGTCTGGCCTTTTGTTTTTCAGCCATGCTTGATTCTGTAGTTGGAAAGCTGAACTCCCCCAAAGTGAACTTCCTCTCCTTCTATAAGCTGACCCCTTGTGGTTGCTATAGCAACTGCAAAGAGGATAATGAACTGTGTAAACACTCAGTTCCTGGTACTGTGACTTGAGAGAGACTCTGAACTATGGCATGTGTGCAGAAAAGTGGCTAACATAGAGAGTTGTGAAATGAAAACCCAACAACTTCTCTTCTTCCTCCCTACCTTCCCCGAGGGAAAACAAAAGCAGTAGGACGGTAACAGGCACAAACGTGTCTGATATTGAAGGATTTGAGCACATTGTAGAGGGCCACAGAAATGAAATCCAGACATTTACCTTGCGGCCAGGGTTTGAGTCTGAGCTAGGGATGGAAATGTATAGTGCAAGCCACAAAATCAGATTCATGTGACATTCTCACTTATTGTTGAGCTTCCATCTGTGCTGGTGAGCAGTTTGATACCGACATGCCTGCAGCTCCTTCCATTTAATTAATTCAAGCAATTAACCAAGTGTGAAATCCATTTGTTTCTGGGTCTTTGGTTACTCACTTTGATGTCTACTCTTTTTTTTAAAGTGTATTTTATTACTGTCTGTGTCTGACTCTCTGAACTGGAGAACAGTCTCCTTGCTTTCCAAGCACTGACGCTGATGTCTGACTCTGGTGCAAGGTGCTCCTATTCTTCTGATTACTGTTTAGGGGTATTAGGCAACAATAGCCTGTGGAGCACGCTGAAAATACACCGCAGGGTTGCTACCAGGAGAATATTTCACAAGCACAGCATGGGTATTTGTACCTCAAGGCCAGTACAGAGATTCTCCTGCAATTGCAGGTACTTGTTCACCACGTATCTGGGTCTACAGATTTTGAAATGATCTGTGGAAAGTGCCTTAGGGTGTCAGTTCACCAAAGGGTGGGTACTTGATCCAATCTGATCCCCAGCAACACCAATCCCCCATCACCCCCACCATTAGAATCCCACCCTACATCAGTCATTTAGCTCCCCTCATCAATCATGCTTCCTCAAAGAGGAAAAGAAAATTTACCTTTCTCAGTTGCATGCAGCACTACTTTGGTCCCAGATACTCCTCCAATTTGGCTGGATTGAGCAACTATACTCTCCTTTCCCCTGTAACCCAGTTCTGATGTTCTGCCGATAAGGCAGTAATTATTTACAGTTGCAGCTATGGAATGCCCTTATGTGATTTTGAGGTATTAAAGTCTAGCTGGCTTTATGCCATTCTTTTGCTCAGGGTTTAGTGTTGATTGATATGACTTTTGGTGTGGGTACATGGGAGAGTGAATTGATGTATTGTTGATACCAAAGAACAGCATGATTGTTGCACAGATCACACAGAGCTTTCGTTTTCAAGAAATGTCTTTTCTATATACAGATATGGTTGCAAGCTACTAAAAAAAGCAAGTTAACTTATTAGAGAGACAAGGTGGGTGAGGTAATATCTTTTACTGGGCGAACTTCTGTTGGTGAGAGAGACAAGCTTTAGAGTTACACAGAGCCCTTTTTCAGGTTTGATGTAAGAAGAGCTCAGTGTAAGCTCTAAAGCTTGTCTCTCTCACCAACAGAAGTTGGTCCAGTAAAAAGATATTACCTCACCTACCTACCTTGTCTCTCTGATATCCTGGGACCATGCATACAACAGTGGAAGATATAAAATCTTGGCATCTGAAATGGAAACTCCGCAACATGAAGAAAAAGGAAGCAAAACTTAACGATATCTACTTCCTGAGCAAATGCAAGAAACAAAACATGATCCCCAGAGGTCGCACCATCTATAACGCTCTGACCACTCATATTACTCCCAATATGCTGAACAACTCTGCAGAAGGACTTCAGAAAAACCACTTACTGCACCTCACGTACTCCAGAAGGGACCATTTCAGACAAGAAATTATCACATGCTCTCCCACTCACTGGAAGAAAAAAATAAAATAGCCAGACATAAAGGTTTGTAAAATACATCTCTTTTAGGAGACTATGGTGATTAGGCATATTGAAAGTGCTTAAAGAAATACATCTTTGACAGATCAATCTTGGAGAACATGAGTACATGAGCTGCCAATATATTTTTATATTACTATTAAAAACTTCCAGCACTACAGATCCTGGAATTATGTTACAGCATCTTTGTGTGTATGGGGATCATTGACCAAACTGATCAGAGCCTTTGATCAGACATCTGGGTTTGGTTGCAGATTCTCCAGAAGTTCTACATTTCCTTCCCTTTTCTGTCCCACTCCCACACTGTACAGAGCATCCATTAACAAAGATACTGGCAGAGCAGAGGTTCAGAGGGAGAAGGAGGTTTCTGGAAGAGTGCTTGTCTGGAATCTTAGGCATGCTCCTATGGCCCAAAGATTCTGACTCATAGCTGAGAAAAGCAGAGGGTCTACACAGCACACTAATCTGTCTCTATCACAGAGAGAATCACTACACCCACCAGGGAAAAAGATCCCTAAAACATCACCCTTGCCTGCTATAAATGATGTCAAGTGGGTAATGTATTGTACAAAGTACAGTTATTCAAATGGATTTCTATTATGCATAGTACAATACCCAGTCCCTATAATGTCTCAAACGTTACAGATGGCAGGAACTGGGTCTGATTAAACAGGCTCGCTGAATCATTTAAACAGACAGTTGAGAGGCAGACAGTAGTACTGGAGGGATGCAGGACTACAAGGATTATTGTTGCTTCTAGATCTCCACTGGTTTGCACTCCTCTGGCTCCCTGGTTGATACAGCACTTAAAAATAAATTAGCTGAATCACTTGGTATGAGTATATGGTTTCTCCTGCCTTTGTTAAACAAGCTTCTGGGCTAGCCACTCCCAGCTCAGAAAACATTCCAGCATCAGACATTGCCGTGAGCCTTGCTGTATTAATGCAGACAATTCAGTGAAACTTATAAATGTGATAATGACATGATGCTACTCTTTTCCCTGGAATTAACGGCACATGAATAAACTGCCTGCAAATCAGACATTCTTGTGAGGGCTCAGAAAGTGTGACTTGGGCCAGAAGCATTTGTGAATACCTAGAGACAGGACGACAGGGTGGAGAAGTGAGGGGGAGGGAAGCAGGAGAACATGCAATTCAGATTTGCTATGGCAACTGGGGGAGCTCCAAGCTCTAGTAAACCACAGCTCTGGCTAAGTGAGTTTATCAGTTTTCTTTGCATGAAATCGTAAGGCAGTTGGGTCATGACTAGGGATGGGGCAGCCTCAAAGATTTAGAGTTCACGTTCAGTTTGGATAAGCAGTTAAAAGCTGGGATGCTTTACAGGCTATCCAGACTTCTTAAGTGTGAATAGCTGGTCTGTAAATCTCAGGAAAACAGGCTTTCTCATGAAAGGTGTGGTAATTCTGCCTCCACGGCCAAATTCAGAGGTGACTTGTAGACCCACTAAATTAGGCTAGGCCTATACTAGGAAATTAGGTTGGTATTGACCCTGCCAGCAGGTAGGGGATCTTGGGGGACAACTACTGCACTGGTGGGGTGCAAAATAAACTTTATTAAGAAAATGCAAAAACAGGGAAAATTCAATAGTGAGGGGTATGGGGTTTGTTAAGGTAGACAATTGGGGAGGGGTTTCTTTTAGTAAATAGGATAGGGGGTTTCAATAGTGGGGTACAATACAGTGGGGTACAATACAGTTGGTAACCAATTAACACTGAAGTATAAATGTAACAGGTAGCTAACAATTTCTATGTAAAGAGTGTGTCACAGCAGCATATAACCAACTAACAGTATGGGTAAAATGTGTTAAATAACCAACAACTTTAGGTAAAAATGTGTCACAGTGGTGTAAATGTAAAATGTGAGGTGTGTTAGAGAGAAAAGGGGTAACCAATGGGGTTTTATGCTAGACTTCAGTAATACAATTGAGGTTTGGTACCAGTAGGAGCAGGGTGAGCACGTGGTGGAGGGAGATTTAAACTCAGGGAGACACAGAGAGCAGACAGGCTGCAAGTTTAAACAGCAGAGAGAAAGAGAGAGAGAAAGCAGACAGGCTGCAAGTTAAAACAGCAGAGAGAAAGAGAGAAAGAGAGAGAGAGAAAGAAAGTGGTAGAGAAGTGAGGTTGGGGGATGGGGGAAGAGGAGCACGTGGTGGAGCAGAGGCCAAAGGCAGAGGGAGATTTAAACTCAGGGAGACACAGAGAGCAGACAGGCTGCAAGTTAAAACAGCAGAGAGACAATTATACAGAACACAGCAAAATCTTATCTATGATTTAACTTAACCAGGACTACACAAATTAGCAAGTAACAAAACACAATGCAACAATTCTTTAAGCCTAACTTACAGAGTACAATGCAAGCAATTTCCTAAACCTAACTTAACCACAGCTATGCAAAATGAAATTACAATTTATCTAGACTAAAAGCTAAATCTAACCTAATGGGTGCACCTTATACTAGGGGTAGTTCCAGAGGGCAGACTGGTGTGTGCCCAGGATACAGCTCCAAGGGGGGGGGAGGGGGATTAACTAGTGGTGGCTGCAGCAGTGGGGTGGCTGTAAGCTGGCAGCCCAGGATACAGTCCAGGAAGGCACAGGCTTATTTCTAGCAGCAAAGGAACTGCGGAGCAAGAAACAGATTACAGATACAGACCAAGGAGTTAGCTTGGGTCTGCCTGCTGGGGGAAAGAAAGCCAGCAGCTAAAACAAGGGGAGTGTGCAAGAGGTTTTTCCTTACCAATCCCCATAGCAGCAGCAGGAACAGCAGTTTCCACATCAGAGGACACAGAGAGGACTCGATTCGCTTACAATAATCAGGAGATCTCCAGGCAAAGATTCGTTGTTCGTGGGAGGGGAGTTTAAAAACGGGGGTACGCTCAAAAACAAACGAGAGCGGGGAGAGGGCCCCCCAAAGACCCCTAGCTGATCAGACCAGGTGGCAAAGCAAGGACCTTCTCCGGGGGTCTGATCAGAAAATGTCTGGTTTTATAGGCAAACTCAGGCAGTTTCCCGCCAGTAACTTTGATTGGTTCCCCTTAATCCAGGGGAGGAGAGAAGGCAGGGAAACTGCAGGTAGGCACAGGACATGCCTGGGCAAGTTCTGAGTCACAGGTATGACTCATATGCTTAGCTATGTGGCCACTTTAGGTCTTGCATACCTGGGCAGAGCACCCTACACCGAGCCGGGTCCGAACAAAGAAGCTAGACAAGGGAGCGAAAAAGCCCCCACCTCCCTGAGCAGAGCAATGGCTCCAGTCAGTCTGCACAAGCCATTTTCATGAACAGGGCCAGGCTGTGACTTTGGTTAGTTCCATGGCCGGAGGGGCGGCCACACAGCACAAACAGAACAGCAGGGGGACAGCTGTAACAGACAGGTATAACTATGTTGCTCAAGGATGTGAAAAATCCACATCTCCGATTGATGCAGTTAAATCGATTGAACCACCAGTGTAGACGTCCTCCCATTGGTGTAGGTATCATTTTCACTGAAGCGCTACAGCGGTGCAACTGCAGTAGTGCAGCTGCACCGCTGCAGCGTTTTAAGTGTAGACAAGCCCTGAGACTCCTCAGTGCTTTGACTCCCCTCGGCCTACTATACCCACTCTAATGCTGCTTAAGGGACTCTAAGAGTTGTGGAATTGATATGTCAAAGAGCATATGCTTGGGTACAGTGAGATTAAGTAGGTCTAAATTTGACTGTCAGAGTTAGTGTAGGAGAGTCTAGTTGATACCACCTGATACATCACCTCTGAATTTGGCCAAGTCTCAGCTGCAGATGATCCAAGAATGCCTTTCCTGGTGTATTTTGACACTTCAGATTTTAGTCCTGGAGTGAAACTAGAAAGTATTGGGGGAGGGAGTTTAGTACAGTTTGGTTCTAAAAATGGGTAGGATGAGGATGGCCTCCTATTCTACCCAAGCTGGTGCACCCCTCTCTCTAGTAAATGTGACACTGTGGAGGAAGAGCCTCTCTTGAGCTTCTGACGGTTGGCATTTGGACACCTTGCACTGCAAACAGCTGTGTTCTGTAAAAGCAGCAGTTCCTGTCACCATTTTCAAACACAAGTTAGCAGCACAGCTCTATGAAGGAGACGTGCAGCATGGCTCATTCAGACGCTGCACATTCACAGGTGATCTTTAGACCTGCACATTTTCCAGTGGAGCTGGCAGCTGCTCGTGTTGTGCTTGACGAGCCAAAGAAGGAACTGGGCGGGTATTTATCCAGTTGAGGCAGTTTCGAGCAGCTGAGGCAAGGAGGAAAATTACCAGCTCTGACATCTGTTGCTCCCTACATGGAGGTGCATGGAGATGACCCAGAACTGTTACACCCCTTGGCAGCCCCATCCCCTTGTTGTAGGTAGCAGCAGCAGATCCCATTTTTGGCATACCAGGAAATCCTGGTTCTTGCTGTCAAGTGGTTATGGCAGAGTTACGTAACCTTTACTTGCCATCTGTAATACTTGTACAAAAAAGTTTACTCCCAATATAATGGAGCAGCATATAATAGTTCCCTTTACATGCTGTAGTGAAACCTAGTGTAAGAGGCCAGCAAAAATTAGTTTGCCTAGTAGATGTGGCATTTAACTAAAGGTTAAACATGTTGCAATGGAAATCTAGGGTGCTCTTTAAAAGTGGTTGGTTAATAGAAGGGAATGTCTCTTGGAGGTGGTCCTTATTGCAGGTTTCATTGTATTTGGGTATCTGTGTTAGTTATTAATAACTATTATTTATATCACACTGTAGCTCTTTGTCCTCTCAGAATACTTGAGAAGCCAATTCTATGTTTAGCCCTCACCAGTGTAGGTCTCCTGCTCTCTGAGAAGCAGTGAGGACCCATGGTTCAGTGGCCTGCAGTGTTTGTCAGTAGTTTGTGAGGGCAGGATTCTATTTATCTTTTTCCGAGAACATTTGTCCCAGTCAAGCTTGCCAAAAAGAATGCAATGCAGTGTAGCAGCCATCCAGAGTGATGGTAAATATTTGTTCCTTGTGCAAATGGTTCTTGTATCACATGTTGTTCTGTTGATGTACTTTTTCTGAAATGGAAAGGATTTGGGTTGTAGTCTGCTGTGTTCTACAATGCCTTGTCTTAATGTCATTCACCAGGGTATGATGCTTGAGAGAGGTAGTTTATTTGGGAGGAGTGGGAAGAATACAAATACCACCATGTCGAACGTGTTTAATGAATTAACACCACTAACTTCCCTTCCTTGCCCTACCTCCGACTCTGAGTAGTTTGAACTACAAGCAAATTTTGCAAATTCTCTCTCTTGGGAAATCCCCATCACCCACTTTAATTCTGTGCTTTAGTCATTGTTTTTATTGCCACAACCTTGAGAGAAAGGACTTTGGCTGTACTGATTTCCATCTTCTGATGTGTACCACTGGACTTCAGTACTGTGCCTTTTTCAAACCTCGCCCTTCCCCTTCCCCCCATGTTTAAATCTCATACTGGTTTTTGCTGTGGTTACATCTGCTGACTTCTCTGCTCCACTAAATCAGCTCAGCCACTGGGAGGACTAGAAGCATCTGTGGTTCCTGTGGATCAGCCGGCAAGACGCAGAATCTCTGCCAGGATCCAGTCAGCATACAGTCTGGGAGATGAGGGGACACCAGAGGCATCAAAGAAGTTTTAAAATTATTACAGACTTCTAAAGATAGGGATGATGATGGTGATGAAGGGAGACAGACGAGGAAGGGACATTGGAATGCAAAGGCAGACCAAAGAAAAGGAGGAAGGGAATGGGAAGAGGAGGTGTGAGAGAATAGAAGGGATGGAGAGCACCAGGGCAAGTGATGAAAGCAAATGAGAGAATACTCAGGAGAGAAAAGGATGAGATAAATAGGAACATTAAAAGATGAGGGGGGCGTTTATAAGGGCCTGGCTCACAGGAAAGCTGGTGAGAAACTAGACTCTTTTTTCTGGCCCCAGTTTAAAAAACTAGGGAATTTTTTAAGGGTTGTGAATTGCTCAAGTGCTTGTGCTCTGACTACTTCCTTTGTTCTCCTCTGTCTGAAGCAGGGGAACAGATCAAAGAAAGGCTGAGCTTTGTCTCTTCCCCACCTTCTCTGTTCTGTGCTCCCTCCTCCTTGTGGTTCTGCTGAGGAGAGAAGGGAGGGACAGAGGGACCATAAACTCTCCCTCTTCCTTCTCTGGGAGCCAGAACAAGGGTTTTACACTGACTAGACTGGTTCAGTGACTCACCCATGATGCAACAATGTCACCTGACAGTTATGACAAGCATTGGCTTTAAACAAAGGTTGGCATGAAACACAGGCTCACTATGTGAGGAGAGTGAAACAAGCCATGAAACAAATAATTTTATACCAGCGTAGCAATATGTCTTGAACAAACATTTTGTAGTTTAAAAAAATAGCTGGAAGGGAACATTTTGAATGAGGACATGAAAAATGAGGCCATTTCAGGCATAAGTTCTCTGGGCACTGGGACATATGGGTAGCCCAACTCTCCTGGTGTATGGTCTCTTTACCACAGTCATACAATGTGCTGACACCAGTGGCTACTGTTAAATGGAAACAGGGTGCTCCTTTCCTCACTCATCTTTACCCCTTTCCCATTCTCTATTTCCTCCTTGTATTTCCGGTCTACCATAGGGTTTTATATTGTCACCCATCACCACAGTAATTTCGTTCCCAAACTTCCCTTCACCTATTTACTCTTAAACGGCTTCAGAGAGATTTTAAAATGATCTCCCTATCCCCTCTCCTCTCTTGCTATAGCTTTTTCTTCAGAAGTGCACCTGGCACACCTATTTTCTTTGGCACAATGTTGATGAAGTGTTATTTGTAACCCAGTAGATTTATAAATATAAGAGTGAGGGTCAGGTTGACATGAATTGAGGACTGTCAAGCAATATTTCCAGCTGTGCACTACTCTTGTGTTAAGTATGAGAGAAGCAGTAATTAAGATTCACGCCAGTGCCTCCAGAGAAAAATGATCTTGCATGCTTGGAAATATCAGATTAATCCAACTCTCTGCAGTTGCTAAGATGGAAAAAAGTAAACAAAGAACAAGAATTAGAGTAGGGAGTGGTGTTTTTAACTGGCATAGTCAAGGAGGATGCTTTGCCGTCAAAGATAGAAAATGGGGCTGGAAAAGATGCCTTGGGTCTTCTATTCTATCCCCCGGCATGAAGCGGGATTGCCCTTTGCACAAGCTTTTCATCTATCCTTAAACATATAGTGCCTCAATCTTCTCCCTCAGAGGATAATTTAATTGGCTATGGGCCCAAGCTGTTAGGATTTGTTTCTAATGTTCAGTGTATTCTTCCTTTATTTTGGCTCAGTCCTGTAATGTGTTCAGCACCTCTGCTGAGGACCTTCAACTCCCAGGGGCGTCAATAGGAGCTGAGAGTATTCAACAGTTCTCCACTGATACTCAGCATATTGCGGTCATTTCAAGTTGTTAGCCCTTGTCAGGCTATTCTCAGCCACTGAAAATTCTACCCAGGGGCGGTTCTGTGTTTTTTGCCGCCCCAAGCATGGCAGTCAGGCGGCCTTCGGCGGCATGCCTGCGGGCGTTCCATGGTCGCGCGGCTTTGGCGGCGTTTCTGCGGGTGATCTGCCGGTCCCGCGGCTTCGGCGTACCCACCGCCGAATTGCCGCCGAAACCGCGGGACCAGCGGACCTCCCGCAGGCACGCTGCTGAAGGCCACCTGACTGCCGCCCTCATGGCGACTGGCAGGCCGCCCCCTGCGGCTTGCTGCCCCAGGCACGCGCTTGCTGCGCTGCTGCCTGGAGCCGCCTCTGATTCTACCAACTCTTTTTTCTAATCCCAGGGGAAAAAACCCACTAATTTGTCATCTCAGTGGCAACTTGCATTTATATTCATAGATTTATAGATTTTGAAGGCCAGACAATCTATTCTGACTTCTTGACCATAGATTTTCACTCTATAATTACTACAGTGGAGGGAATTATTCTTTTGTACTATGTAAGAGAACACTATCAAGCCCAAGCACTTGTGATTGAACAAGAGCATATCTTTTAGAAAGCCATTCATACTTGATTTAAAGACTCCAAGTGATGATGAATTTGCTAGTTCCTGATTAAATGGTCAGTTATTCTTATGGTTTAGTTGTCTGATTTTTGGTTTGAATTTTTTTTTTTTTACTGTACCTTCCAGTCATTAGATCTTATTTTGCCTTTGTCTGTTACATGAAAGAGTTCCACTACTATCGGATATCTTCTCCCTGTGTAAGTACTTATTCACTGTGATAAAGTTGCCTAAATCCAAAGGTACCAGGAAGCTGTACAGAGCATTCCAAATTAAAAGAAATGTGCTAACTTATTATCTACGAGCTGCTTATCTCAAGGCTGGAGAGATCTGTATTTCTCTTTCACCAGTTTGGGGAGAAATGAAGTGAGGCGCATGGGAGGTGGGAGTGTGATGGATATTGTAGGGGCCTAACCTCTCATTGGTGCTTTTCAATAGTTTTGGAGAATAAACTTTCCAAGTTAGGGGAATTCACTTTGAAGATCTTGTCTAAAAGATTGCAACCCACTCCTGTCATGTTGTAGCATCAATAAGAATACACGTCGTCTGCTCAAGGGATTTGAACATGAGAGGGGAGAGTGATGACTGGCCAGCCTAAGGAAACAAACAAAGCCACAGATCTGTATTTGAGCATTATGGCCATTTTACTGGGTTTTTCAGAAATATCGGTTGATTTTAAAACAGTGATACAAAATTATTCTTATATATCAAATTGTGAATAAACAACAAAACCCAGTTTGCAAAACCATCCAGGACTGCTAAACCACCTCTTTCCCTGCCCCTAAACATAATGTCTCTCTAACAGTCCTATGTGCCAATCATATGTATATCTGTGTTTCCTTTGGATAAGAGAGAGATTCTTTCCCATATTTCAGTTTTGTCTTTAATCTGATGAAGAAGATGTTCATATGGAAACAAATTCTGCCATATCAATATACCAGTCTTTTATATGTGGGAAACGAACTTGACCACCTTCAACAGATAAGCCTCAGAGCCCCTAGTCTTCTGAGTTTCTTTTCCTAATTCTGCTGCATGGCAATGTATCACTCTGCCATGAGGAAAACTTGAGTGGCTTTCAGGTTTTCTACTGGGTCACAGTTCACTTTGAATAGACTTGGCCTGAACTAAAAACTATGCATCCGGACACCCCTGAGCTTTGGGGAAATTGAAATCCAAATGGAGATCCAAACTTTGGCTTGGATTCCAGTGTAGCGGTCGTGTTGGGGGGCAGGGCCAGAGCACAACTGTGTGCCACCAGCCCAAGCTGGTTTACGGTCTCTTGGGGACCATTACCAGCTGGGTTAAGTTACAGAAGTTCCTAAGCTGTTCTAACCTATGCTGGGGTGAAGGCTGGTGCAGATATGCTATAAGAACCAGGGAGCCATAACTGGCTGCCTTATGGGCCCCCTCCTCTCCTGCACAGAGCAGACCTCAGAAGGGAATCTGGGCCACAAATCTTAGGCTGCAAGACAAGTTTCTGAAATGAGGAAAGCATGACATGTTGCTTCATAGAATCCCATCCCGTTGTGGCAACATTAAACATAAATCAAAGGTAAGGAGGGGTGGACCTCACCCACTCTGTATTTATTAGTTTGCTTTTCTAATGCTACACCAAGTGTGGCTACCCCCCAGGGAGTTCCACAGTGTGGTCTGCAGCTGTCCTCATCTGTGTTACGGAGATGCAGTCCATGCAGACTACAGGTCACAGAATGTAAATACAGCTAGGCCATTCAGCTCAAGATGAAGCATTGCACTTTGGGACCTTTGCAGACCGCACCTCCACAAGGTTGCGATACATTCTATTTTATGGAAATTAAAGGAAGGGCTTGGTCTTCTTCCTGGCAAGTTGCCAATGCAGCTGTTGGTTGGACAAAGTCTGGATGCCCCTCCATTCTAGTGATGATGGAAGTATTATTTTTTCCAGTGCAGCATACTCTCACAGTGATGATCTAGAAAGAGCTTGGTTCCTGGCAGGGTGCTGGCACAAATAGTTCATTTTGTCAGGGACCAGAACACTGGCAAGTTTTAAGGTTGTGTCATATGGGAACAGTAGTGGAGAAAAGAAAAGTGAAACCAGATGTTTGTTTCTTACAGTTGCTTCATATTCATGTACGAGGGGAAAAAAAAGTCCATAAAAATGTCATAACCCTTGATCCCTGAGACTCAGAGTTACACTGTGTGAAACCTTGTGCTATACACCCCCACCTCTCTCTCTGCTGCTACAGGTTCTGAAGGGACAGGACTGTTTGACACTTGGGTTATTTGCACGTGTGTGTGTGTGCATGGAACTTGGAGGAAAAAGTACTTTGAGAGTTAAAGCTGACATGCTGGGTTTTTTTTTATCAGATCTGCTGCATGTAGAATTTCTCCAGGGATGTATCCATGGAGAGTGCTGAGGGTGATTAGCATATTTGGAAATTTGGTCTGAAAGGGCCTTGGGTCAGATGTAGTGAGTGACACAAGAGTAGAGTTGCCAGGAAAATTCTCTTTTCACTGCACAGCAGAGAGCCTGCACGTTATATTCTGAATTCAGAAACCAGAATAACTTTGACGAATGTGAGACAACAGATGGTGTGTGTGTGTGTGTGTGTGTGTGTGTGTGTGCACGCACATATATCAAGCCAAACAGAGGTTTAAACAGAAAATGGCTAAGCACAGGAAAACCTTTTCTGTAATGCACAAGAACTACTATGTGATTCACTACAGACAGTTGTCTTTCTTGGTCTTGCCTATCTTGCTCAGAAATAGGTCCTCTGTCCTCTTGTAAACAAATAATGTTGTGAATCAGATGAGATACACAGGGAGGGCAGTCCATAATCTGATTAGAATTATATCAGCTCTCTGGTTGGCTTCTGTAATGGGTCTGAGCCACCAAGTTTGGTCCTGGATCTGAATTTTCTTCCAAGTTCAAGAGAAACCAGATCCATCTCCCTAGCTGTAATATGTCTGTGTTTTGACTTCTGATGTGTAAGCCTTTTAGGGTAAGCATGTTAGTAGAAAGTGCAGTGTATAGTTACACTACTACTGCTATGAATCAGTACTTAGAATGAGTACAAAATGAGTTAAGAAGGACATTGGGCTGGGGTTCAGGAGACTGGAGTGCTATTCCTGGCTCAGCCATAGACTTCCTGTCATTTAGTCTCTCTCTGCCTCAGTTCCCCATTTATGAAATGGGTATGATACCTCCCAATGTCACAGCGGTGTCATGAAGATAAAATCCATTAATGGTTCTGAGTGCTCAGTTATTATAGTGATGAGGGCCATATAACTACCTAGTTAGACTTGGTATTGAAAGATAATTTTTACATACATCCTAAATTGTTAATATCACTGGAAATGGGCTATAACTCACACAGAATGTTTAAAATGTTCAGTGAGGTTTGGCGAAGGAGGGTGGAAGGTGGAATTCTAGACAATACTGGGGACTCAAGGAAAGAGTCACGCTCTAGTAGAACTGGCTGTTTGTTTTATATTGGTGCTCCTGCATCTGTCTCTACTCCAGGAGAGTAGTTTGAAGCCATTAGTAAAGAATGGCCATTACACTTTTATTAGTTTTCCTCCTGGGGTTTTTGTTAAAGAGTCTTTTCCTCTCCTCTCCCCTATTGGTTTTGCTTTACGACTGCGCAGTAGAACTCCTCCAGGATTCAAAAATATTCATGCTGCAGTGCAAGTGTTGGGGGATGAGAGAGTTTGCTGTGGCAACCTGATTAGCTGGGGTGAAACGGTGGTGGGAAAGAGAGCGAGAGAGCACAATGTTCTTTTCTTTTTACGGAAAGTGATATATTACTGTAGACCACAGTAATCCAAGGTCTGCTCTTTGCTACTTAGTGATTTGCAGACAGTCCCCATTTGTGCTGTACTGACCATGTGTGCAGCTGTGGTGGACAGAGGGGTGTCAATTAATCTTGATTTGTGCTACGGGATTACATTATATATTATACATCATATTGAGTTTCAATGTATGTAGATGAACATGTGTGGGGAAAGTACAGAAACGTGCTATTGCATACAATGCACTATCTCTTATTGAAACTTAAACTGTTGTGTTATAATTGCATAAACAAAGCCCCTTTCTTCTTGAGCCCTGGTCCAGGGTTATAAAGTTGTAATAATTATCACTTTATACAAAAATTTTCCTGTGCAAAGTACTTCACAAGTACAGTATTAACCAATCCATTCTCACAACAGTATTATACCCATTTTAGAGGTGGGTAAAATTAGGTCGTCTTTAATTATTTGTATTTATTATTTTTATTATTGTTTATATTACAGCTGAAAATGTGTTGGGCGCTGTACAAACCCAGAGATAGGCAAAGTCGCTTCCCCAAAGAGCTTACAATCTGTATAAACAAGACAGACCAACAATGGAGAAACAGATAAGCAAAATGTTGGAGGTGAAGGTAGGTACACATCTTGTTTAGTTTGATTTTTTTTTTACTTCTTCCATCTACCCTTGATCAATATTGTCAACTTCAAGCTTTCAAAAATCGCAAGATTGTCTAAAAAATCACAAGATTTTAAAAAAATAATAAATTTGGGGGTTCTTTTTATTTATCTTCTGATATTTAAATCTCCTAGGTTTATGGTTTCAAGCATTTCTATGTAATCATGAGGGACAGAAACTTACTTTAAAAAAATAAAAACTAAGATTGTTGCATCAGATGATAGTGTTCTTGTGTTGTGACTTGCAACAAATAGTGACCGTTGTAGTGCAGGCGATGTACGACACAAAGTGGAGATGGGCAGGTCATGTAGTCCTCAGACAAGACAATAGGTGGACAACCCGCATCAGTGTCTGGATCCCCAGAGACCACAAGCAACCACTGGGCAGACCGAAAACGTGCTGGGCTCATTCCATGACAAAACTCTTTGACCAGAAATGGAAAGAACGTGCTCTCAACAAAATGGAATGGTGTGGCGTTGACTTGCGTTTGTCAGGAAGGATGGACAAGGACAAGCCGGACAAAGATTGTTGCATAATCACAAGACTCCAGGATCTGGAGCTTTAAAAAACCCACCAAAGAGCGCAGGACTCACAAGAGTTGGCAATGTTGCCTCCCTTCCTCTTTTCCTCTATCAAGGTGTCCAAATCATCTTGCTCTATCATTGCTCCAGTAGGCTGTCCTTCACTATGCTCTTTTTCATCCTGCCCACTCCACAGCACAGATTTCAGGCTCTCTCTGAGAGAGAGCCAGGGAGAGTACAGCCTGCCAGATGGCATCCATGTTAAGGAAAGTGTCAGAAAATTGTCAGCAGGGATTTTCTGGGGGATGGGGTTTTGCCTGGTCTCATTTGCCCTCCTGCATTCACTGGCAGCTCCAAAGATGCAACCCCTCTATCCCTTATGGCAGGGGTGGCCAATCTCCGGAGCCACATGCGGCTCTTCAGAAGTTAATATGCGGTTCCTTGTCTAGGTACCGACTCTGGGGCTGGAGCTACACACGCCAACTTTCCAATGTGCCAGGTGGTGCTCACTGCTCAACCCCTGGCTCTGCCACAGGCCTTGGCCCCACTTCACCCCCTCCCTTGAGCCTTCCGTGCCCTTGCTCCTCCCCCTCCCCCAAGAGCCTCCTGCACGCCACAAAACAGCTGATCGGGAGGTGCAGGGAGAGAGGGGGAGGCGCTGATCGGAGGGACTGCCAGTGGGTGGGAGGCGCTGGGAGCAGGGGCGGGAGGAGCTAACGGGGGGCTGCTGATGTATTACTGTGGCTCTTTGGCACTGTACATTGGTAAATTCTGGCTCCTTCTCAGGCTCAGGTTGGCCACCCCTGCCTATGGAGTAGGAAGTTGGGGGAATGTGGAGGATCTTCCCTCAACCGGGGTTACTTGTGGGAGACTAAAGATCTGTTCCTGCCCCTGTCAGTTCGGGGAAAACATTCAAACTTAAGTGCCTAAAGTTCAGCATCTCCATCTGTATTCAAGCACCTAAGTGGTCTGATTTTTCCAGAGGAGCTGAGCACCCATAATTCCCAGTGACTTCTATCCCAGCCCTTTCCATTTCCCAGATCTCAGTGCAGGGCCTAAAGAGTAGGGGCCTTTTCTACCTCCTCAAGCCTGGGAGTAGTCAGGGACAGTGGAGGGCTAGTTAATCTTCCTTGTTAGCAATGGACCACCTTCACCACAGACTTAGTGGGGCAAGGGGTTGTAGCAGCACATTTTTCTTCTCCCATCCCCAGGTTTCCGATCAGCACCGGTTCTGTTCCTCCTCTTCACCTGCTCTCTGTGCCTCCCTCCCAGCTCTCCCTGTTGAGCTGCACTGGGCAGAGGAGCAGAGATAGGGGAGGACAATGACAAGTCACAGCTGCTAGCTGCTGCTGAGCAACTGTGAGAGTGGGCCCTAGTGACCAGTGGCTGAGCTGGCTGGGTGTGGATGTAAGGGCACTCTACTTCCTTTCAGAAGGTCATGGTGCTGCTGCTTCAGTGTGTGCTCACTGGGAGCCACCTTTTGCAAACGCATCAAACCTCTGGAATAGAGAAAATCAATGGAAAATCTAGTCTGAGGCAATATTAGATTTGAAATATTAAACTAATCATTATGACTTAGCATTTTAACACGGCCAGAAAAGCTCTAGGTGTCTCCCTGTACAGATAGAAGACAAGGACCCTGATTCTGGGGTTCCCTGAATCCTCTGTACACCAACTCTGCTGGCATGTACCACCTGTAAAGCTGGTGCATGTCCCCCTCGGGTAATATCCTGGCAAAAGGAAGAGTCTGTAGTAGTACAGTAGAGTCTGATGGAACAGCCCTATGTCACCCACCCTTGCATCCCCAATGTAGGAGCGTGTTTGGTTGGGGTCTAGGACAGGTTGTGCTGGGGGGAGGAATGAAGGTGTGTGGCCAGAGTGAACTACATTCTGGCTGGTCTGAGATTTTGCTAGAGACCATAGGCGGCTACTGCAGATGAGCATAAGTTAGAGCAGCCCTTGGGACTGTTCTAAATTGCGCTGGAAACAGTTCCCATCCCAGAACCCAGGAGACGCAAATGTGGCACTAAGGGTGACCCCTTCACCCCCTTTGAGAATTCCAGGGCCCAAGGGGCTTAAAACCATGAATATTGGATTTAGCATGGGGAGTGAGGTGGGTGGAGAAGAAGGCAGGTGGGGAGGTGTAAAGGAGGAAGGAGAGCAGTAACGTTAGTAAGATTATGCAATTACTCACAGAGGCTATATGTGGCATGATGAGACAAAGACAATGTGTTTATTTTTCACATAAATGGAGATGATGAACAGGTTATAATTGGCTACATTCTTGTACAGCGCTCTTAAATTCTGTCATCAATTTCTATAGCACCTATTACATTTCTATATAGCCCTGTTGGTTTTTCCTAATTAAACTTGATAGGATTTTTAAATCACCGTATGGTTGCTATGGAACAATAACTCTGACTTTCCTTACTCTTGAACATTTAAACATTTCAACCCTACTGTTGCACTAAGACTGTTATTTTGCATGTAAAATACATTGGAAATCATGCTTCCAGGACCTGTCTCCTACACTTCCTTACCCCACTGTTACCAAGGTAACATCACTGTGGGCTCTCAGTGGCAGTTTTTCTAGTTTATTCATGAGATCTGCCATTGTGGCCTCTGGCAGGCAAGTCACCAAGTCACCAAATAGCACTGATATTTCTAATGACCAAATTGTTTATCACATAGCCCATGGCACAGACTGCAGAGAAGACAACATCTTCCTTCAGGAGATATTCAGGTTGCAGTCATTGTAAGTAATATGGCTGCCCTGAGAACAGGAGCAGTGGAGGCAAAAATACCTAACTACTTTTAAGATGGATCTTTTAATTTTATGAATGGGATTATATGCTGGGGTTGCCTGTGAGAGCAGGGCACTGGTGTCAGTGATGCAGGAGGTCCCTCTCAGTCCTATGTCCTGTGTTCCTATGAGAAGAATGTATGTTCACAAAAGTTTAACTTGTGGTGTCTCATTCAAAAAATGTACCTTACATGCAGTGAGGGCTAAATTCTCATTATATGCAAAAGGGAATGTAAAGTAGATATCAGAGTGAGCTTTCTCCAGAGGTACGCACCATAACGGGCCTACGTTCTAGCCAGTAATGGTATGTCTATATTGCAATTAGACACCTGCAGCTGGCCCGTGCCAGGTGACTTGGGCTCGGAGGGCTAGGGCTGTGGGGCTATTTAATTGTGGTGTCGTTGTTTGGGCTCAGGCTGCAGCTGAAGCTCTGGGGGCCTCCCACCTCACGGGGTCCTAGAGTCCAGGCTTCAGGCCAAGCCCAAATGTCTATACTGCAATTAAACAGCCCCTTAGCCTGAGCCCCGCAAGCTTGAGTCAGTTGGCATGGGCCAGCCATGGGTTTTTAATTACAGTGTAGACATACCTTCCATGGCAAAAATCCACTGACCTGTAGAGGGTGGGACAGGAACATCTGTAGTTTAATTATTCCACCTTCCTGAGGCAGAGGGCTTGGTGTCAGAACAAGCAGTCCTTCTGTCCAGCACAGTTGTGTGCTGCAGGGTGCGTGGGAGATCTTTTCCATTCTTCACTGGCCTCTCACCAAGCTGGGCCCTCAACTGGTGGGGGTCCTCTTCTATTTGTTCTGCCATCTCACCTGGTAGACTTGGGGTGTGGGGAGGTAAAGACATTCCAGGCACATAGTGTGCTGCTTTACTCTGTTTTGTAGTAAGTGTATCAGTATGAGGTATGTCTATGGTTATATCAGGCCAGAGTTTTTGTTTGTTTGTGGAAGAAGCTGGCCTGTGAGCTAGCCACACCTACTTTATTCTTGGTCGCACTCGCACTGTGTGGCCAGAACCATAGAACACATCTGGTATTCAAGTGTCCCAGTACTTGATTGGAACAGCATGTGGTCCCTGCCTGACATCCACCAATGTTCCTGTTAAATTGTGCGCAGTTTGTTCCTGGCTCAGTGTGTGAACAGCCTCTAGATTTAACCCATAGTCTAAAAGATTTTTCTGGGTGTGTCTGTCACTTGAAATCATTTATATCACATTATGCTACAAATCTCTGACCTATGCCCCAAAAGTTCTCAAAAATGTTGGTAATGTGATTGGGCAAATACGCTGTTTCTAGTGAGCTGAACAAAATCATTGCTTACTCACTAATCCCAGTTTATTTCTACTCTGTGTATCCTACATACATAACATGAGACACTTCACCTATGGGATTGCATGTCAGTGGGTGAAAAGAGATGGAATAAAGGAACAACCTATCACATTGACATACAGAATCCTGTCTCCTATGAACAGTCCTATCCAACTGAGGAAGAAGCAGCATTAGTCTGCATTTGTTTTATGGGAAAATGCAATTGTTTACTTATTTGACAGTCTATTAATACAGTACTCGGAGCATGACACACCTCTTTAGCAGCCAAGCTGTCAGTGTCAGAACTGGATTGCATAAAGCAATGAAGATTATATCCAGGAGGTGCAATCAGGTTTCATTGCTTCTTGTAAAACAAATAAAGTTGCAGCCACAAGTGTCCCAGTTAATGCCTGCCAGGGTATTTCTTTCTATTTTCATTACCTGAGCCCAAGAAGGAGCTATGGAGTGAATATTTCACTGAGGACATCCATTCAGCCATTAAGCCAGCGGTGTTCGCCAGCGATCTAATTCTCCCTTATATCTTAAGGAGCTGGGGAAAGGTGGTGGCTGGCTCATCTAAAGATAAGACATTACAGCATTTTTATTCCTAACACGTGATGTTGTATGACTGTACTCTCTGTGAGTAGGTGCTTAACTAAGAATGGCTTTTCTAGTGGGAGATTGTTCTTTCCTTTTTTTAGGTTTCCTCAACCCTTATGTTTTTGCTTATTGGGACATCCTGTAATCTGAAAGAAAAACTGTTAATATGTGTGCTAGGTGCATGCTGCCCTCTAACGGCCAGTTCTGGCTATGAGCCACGTAACCGTGTATTGTTTATATACGCAATGAAAAATCCATCTAGCCTAGGGTTTTCAGACCTTTTCATAATGTGGACCACAACTTTACAGAGAGAGTATTGAGGAACCTCCTTCCCTCCTATTTATGCTACTAAGGACCTCTTTCTTTCCCCCCTCACAACAGCACATACCTCCCCTCCCATTGACTATCACATAACATCCCTGTGGCACCTACCATATGGTAACTGCTTGTGTTTCCTATTAGGAAAATTTAATGTGTTTTTAGCTGCCTTTTAATGCAGTTTAGAAGCTGGAAAAAAGGAGCCAAGCCAGCACCTTGAGACTAATCAGCTCTCAGCAGACCACCAGAGATACATGGACCACAGTCTGAGAATCACTGGGCTAGCCAACGTCTTGCAGAGAATTCAGACATATCTATTTGTGAAACTCTTTATTGTGATAACTAACTTACACAGAAACAACTTCTTCTAGTTTACTACCAGACATGTAATAATGTCTGTTCAGTTCTCAGAAAGCTATCAGTGCCCTGTCTGACTTGTAGATTTAGAGGGATTACACTTCTCACCGAGCAGAAGAGTTCTTCTGCTGTTATCTTGGAGTAAGGTACAGTGTGTTACTCTCTTCAGAACACACTTCCACAAACAAACAGTGCCTGTGGAAAGCTTCATCAACATTATAAAGTTCTTTCTGTTTTCTCAACAAATAGGAAAAGCTTTTAAGACAGCGTGGGGGTATCCTGACTACATAGCAGAAAAAAGAAAGATACCAGAAAGACATCTGCAGAGTTAATGATTGGTAGAATATGAAGAACAGTACTGGACTTAGTCCGCTCCTCTTTGATGAAGAATTCTGTATCCCTCTGTGGAACAAAGTTCATGAGTGACAGAGAAAACAGGGCACTAATTCTGGTTAAGGGAACAAATGGTTTGTCTGAAAGTTGTGGACCAGAGAGTACTTGGAGTGGAGCAAAATTGTGGGGGTCTGATTCTAATTTAATTCACATCAGTCTAACTCCTTTAACTTAACGATGTCACTTTTTTTTTAATCCCCATATGAAATCAGAATCAGTACCTGTATTGGGTCCTATTCCTGGCTCTGCCACAGACCTGCTGGGTGACCTTGGGCAAGTCACATCACCTCTGTGTGTGTCAGTTTCCTCACCTGTAAGATGGAGATCATGATACTGACCTCCTTTGTAAAGCCCTTTGAGATCTGCTGGTGAAAAGCGCTATATCAGAGCCAGGTGTTTTTATTTATTTATGTATTTATTAGGACTGTCAAGCGATTAAAAAAATTAATCGTGTGATTAATCGCACTGTTAAACAATAATAGAATACCAGTTATTTTAAATATTTTTGGATGTTTTCTACATTTTTAAATGTATTGATTTCAATTACAACACAAAATACAAAGTGTACAGTGCTCACTTTATATTTATTTTTGATTACAAGTATTTGCACTGTAAAAAAAAAGTAACAGTATTTTTCAATTCACCTAATACAAGTACTGTAGAGCAATTTCTTTATCATGAAAGTTGAACTTGCAAATGTAGAATTATGTACAAAAAAACTGCATTCAAAAATAAAACAATGTAAAATTTTAGAGCCTGCAAGTCCACTCAGTCCTACTTTTTGTTCAGCCAATCACTCAGACAAACAAGTCTGTTTACATTTGCGGGAGATAATGCTGCCCGCTTCTTCTTTACAATGTCACCTGAAAGTGAGAACAGGCGTTCTCATGGCACTGTTGTAGCCAACATCGCAAGATATTTACGTGCCAGATGTGCTAAAGATTCATATGTCCCTTCATGCTTCAACCACCATTCCAGAGGACGTGTCCATACTGATGACGGGTTCTGCTCGATAACAATCCGAAGCAGTGCAGACCGACCCATGTTCATTTTCATTATCTGAGTCAGATGCCACCAGCAGAAGGTTGATTTTCTTTTTTGGTGGTTTGTGTTCTGTAGTTTCTGCATCGGAGTGTTGCTCTTTTAAGACTTCTGAAAGCATGCTCCACACCTCATCCCTCTCAGATTTTGGAAGGCACTTCACATTCTGAAACCTTGGGTCAAGTGCTGTAGCTATCTTTAGAAATCTCACATTGGTACCTTCTTCGCGTTTTGTCAAATCTGCAGTGAAAATGTTCTTAAAATGAACATCATGTGCTGGGTCATTATCTGAGACTGCTATAACATGAAATATATGGCAGAATGCGGGTAAAACAGCAGGGGATATACAATTCTCCCCCAAGGAGTTCAGTCACAAATTTAATTAATGCATTTTTTTTTAATGAGCATCATCAGCATGGAAGCATGTCCTCTGGAATGGTGGCCGAAGCATGAAGGGGCATATGAATGTTTAGCATATCTGGCACGTAAATACCTTGCAATGCCAGCTACAAAAGTGCCATGCAAATGCCTGTTCTCACTTTCTGGTGACTTTGTAAACAAGAAGAGGGCAGCTGGTAGCGAGGTTGACAGAAGAATTCTTCCATTGACCTAGTGCTGCTTACACTGGGGGTTAGGTTGGCTTAACGATGCCGCACAGGGGCATGGATTTTTCACACTCTTGAGCAACGTAGCTGGGTCAGCCTAACTTTTTAATGTAGACTAAGCCTGAGGGATGTACGGTAACCCCTTCTACAAATCAGGTCTAAACCAATAGGAGTGTCCACACAGAGGTTTGCAACACTTTAACTGAATCAGTTTAAAGTCATATCTTTAGTTTAGTTCAGTGTGTGTAGACCCGACCTAAGACTTTGACTATACGGGAGAGTTTCACCAGTTTGGCTAAAGGAGTGATTAAAACTGATTTGTTAAACCAATACAAACATCTTTTTGGACATTTATTTAGAGTTGGCTTAAGTTGATTAGGATCAGGTCTGAGCTAAACAAAAGTAAATCACTTTTAAACGGAAATGCAAGTGTCCACCCAGGGGTTTGCACCGCTTTAACTAAACCAGTTTAAAGTAAAATGGTGCAGTTAGTCTGCAGACAAGACTTGACACTGGCACAAGCACATTGACTTCAATGGAATTGCACTGGTGTCAATGAGGGCAGAATTTGTCCCAAGGCTCCATATTCAGACTCCCTCATGTAGGCCTCTGAGGGTGGAGATATAAATCAAAGTTTATTTTTGTCTGGCATAACCCCTCCCTCCCCCTACCCAGTTCAGAACAATGAGTAGCCAGTGAAGTACTGAAAGATCACTGTCCCAGGCATAAGATGCTAATATCATCCTATTTTAGGCTGGTCATACACTTAAAGTTACGTCTGCATAGCTACAGTGCTCAGGGGTGAAACCTACTGTCACTCAGGGAGGTGAGTTCCTACATTGATGGAAAAATCCCTTGTGTCACTGTAGGAAGCGTTTATTCTACATGTGCTGCTGTAGTGCCTGTAGTGTAGATATGGGTTAAGAGACATTGGGTTTGATTTTGTGGGCCCTACTCAGGCAACACTCCATTGAAATCAGTGGGAATTTTGTCTGAGGGAAGGCTACAATGTTTGGCACTTGGTGACTAAAAACTGAAATCGCGGGGGCAGTTTCTCTTTATTTTTCTTAAAGCAAATAAATAAATAAACAAACACACAAATCAGGGACTGTGTGCCAAGCATAACAGGCTTAGCTCAGTCAGGACACACCAGTGTGAAGTTTGTTCAATCGTGCCAACAAGATTCTTATGGCCGTAATTAGCTGCATACGAACAGTGTGTGGGACAGCCCACTGGCCTTTCCTACTGTGGCTAGCACAGCTCAGCACTGAGTGGAAGAGGGGGGAGATGGGGAGATTTCCCTGCTGCTGTTCAGCTGTTTGGCTAGGAGAAGAGCTGTTTTCTACTTGGGCTTGCTTTGGCTGAACAGCCCCTCCTGCCGCAGTATCAAGTTACATGCTATTATGCAGTACTATCCTGTGTTACAAACAATGGCAAGAGGAACCCAAATCATGTAATATAAAGACTATAATTAAGAGGGAAAAGTGCTTATTTTGCCCCACCACCAATTCAGATTAGCTGAACTAGCAAATCACTTGGCATATCCTTAAGGAGGAAAACACTTGAACTAGACGAAACTTTGGCTGTCTCACTGCGTTGGGCCAAGACAGCCTGCTGTGATTTGAATATTACTGTCGAGCTCAGATCTCAGGCAGTTAATTCTCTGCACAACAGGGATATGATTTATACCTCAAATATTACAGGTGCACCCATGGTGTAAGATTCTCATCCAGATTTCAACCCCCCCCAAGCTCAGAGGTATTCAGATCAGGGGTGCTGCTTCACGCCCATCTCTGGCAAATGGTGGGCTTGGGGATGAGAAGTAGCACCGTAGGAATGTTGCTAATCTTTCTCTGTTTGCTATCATTGCTGGTGCTAACTCTAGGACCTGTGTGTGTAAGCAGTAAAAGCTTTCCCATGCTTGGCTCTACCCCACCAGCTCCCTTTTCTTGCTCTGTTGTGCCTCCGTGTGGCTATTGAGTATTTAACAAAGAGAGCTTTTCTTCCAAGTGTTCTTCTCCCGTAGGGCTGTCCTCTCAAAGGCCAGAAGGTATGCCTCTACATCATCCTCCCGTGTCATTTTCTGCAGCCAATGGCTGGCCCGTATGAGCCGCGTCCCATCATGGCCGCGATTCAGCTCTGTAAGGGACTTTACCTGGTTTACCAGTTCCCGCAACATAGCTCGGTCTTGAGCAGCCTGGTCCATCAGCAGGCGATTAGTCTCTTGCTGCAGCCGCACTGCCTCCTGTTGGGCGGCTGCCTGGACACGGGTAGCCTCCTGCTGGGCCGCCGTAGCTTGTATCAGTGCCCGCACTACGTCATCCATTGTGGTGAAAAAAAATAAACCCTCTCCCTTTTTTGTTTTGTTTTTTGGATTAAATAGGAGTTAAAAAACAAAAGGCCTGATACTCTTTTACCTTGTATCACTTTTGCACTGATGCAATTCCATGGTTTTCAGTGGAGTTCATTCTGATTTACACCATGGTATATGAGAGGAGAATCAGGCCCCAAAGAGTTTTAAATAATCTGAATAAAAATCACTTCCTCTCTCAATTAATCACCTATTGCTGCCTTGGGTATCTGTAGAGTCACATACCTACTAGCTCTCTAATTGTCCATAGAGACTTATAGGAAAAACAAGAACCTAATTTTTTAATATAAAATATAAGGAGAGTGAGCCAGCATTGAGTCTGTGGCCTAGCAGAATAGGAAGTGTTGTCACTGTTCTCATACCCATTGCCCCACTCTTCTACCTTATCCTACACCTTCCTGCTTTTCCTGCTACACTCTTCTTTCTCAGCATGCATGTTACACTCATTTTATGCACCACTGAATGCCAAACTAGTTATGCTAGTTATATTGCCCCTGAACCTGGACAAGCAGGTCAGCTTTTTCATTATGGAGAGTTTAATGGAAAAAAATTATGATGAAAAAGGTGTAAAACTTGCATATTATTTGTATACATCTGTGGTTGTACAATGAATGTGTTCTTGTCCCAGTGCTGCCCCAATAATCCCTATTTACCCACCCCCACCCACACTCTACAGCCATAGGCTTGCCTGTCTGACAATTCAGGGAGTTTAGAGAACAGGAAGAGGAAGCACTCACTGTTTTCTACATGCACTCAGACTCCTTGCAGTTAGTTCCCCATGGTTAAGACGGTTTTACACTGGTGGAGTGAAGGATGTAGATCTAAATTTAACGTATCTGACTTGGATAGTATGCTCCCTGCCTCACCACCGGCACCTGCATGATAGTGGGTCAGTGCATTCTTTACCTGTTTTAACACTTCCACATTATGGACTCGGTTGTGGCTTTGCCACAGACTCTGTGTGTGGGGCAGTGCATAGTTGTGCTGCCCCAGCTGCAGGCCAGGAAATAAGGCTTAGGTTATGTGTACACTACAGTTTATGCTGGCATAATTTATATGAATAAACCACCCTCCCCAGTGACATAAGTTACGCTGATATAAGTGCTCGTGGGCACAGCGCTATGTTGGCAGGAGAGCTCCTGCCAACACAGCTTCTGCCATTTGTGGAAGTGGTTTTATTATATCAACAGGAGAGCTCTCTCCCATCAGCATAGAGCCTCTTCACCAGATATGCTGCAGCGGCACAGCTGCAGCACTGTACGTCTAGACCTGGCTTTAGCCTCAGAGTGTCATAATCTGGTCCATGGTTCCTCCCTTGCTCTTGGGAAGGTGTGGGAGGGAAGTCATATGTGCCAGCCTGACACGGATTACTGCCCCTGTGTGCTAACTCAGCTGCACTGGCTGGTATGTTGTAAGAGGAGGAGCCAAGGCTCCATCTGCTCCCTGCCCATCTGGGAGGAAGGGAGAGCAGGGACTCTGCGGAGGTTGCTTTCTTTCCCATGTCACTACTTATCATGGGGGAGAACAGGGGCACCTTAATCTCAATTCTTCCTCGGCAGGGGCGCTTAGAGTGACTGACAGTCTCACTCTGCATTATTAAAACACGCTTCTTCTGGGTATTTTGATCCAGACCGATGCTCTTACAAAAGTGAGTTCTCTGTGATGTTGCCTGTGCTGGGGGGAACAGCAGTTCATGCAATACAGTAATAAGGCGTCCCAGCAGCTGTTCACATTACAGGTGCAAAGACATTGAAAGTATTTCCATGGATAACAACCCTCCCCTGAGGCATTATGAAGTATTTGAAGTATTTGATATTTCTCCAGAAGTCACATATTTACAAAGTTTGGCACTGACATCAGCAGCTTGGTAATTTTAGAGAAAGGAAATGCCTGACACTGGTGGATTCATCAATTTTGAGTAAGGGTGTGGGGGCGGGATTACATGGCCTTTTCCTATTTTAATCCTTTGATGTTGTGAGCCAGTCTACCCAGGTAGTCCTGTTTGCAGCCTCATCTTCATTGCAGCCAAACATTCTCTTCTACAAAGTTTAAATCCAAAGGTTCTCTCTTCTCACTTGAATGCTTGTAACTTTCTCCCTTGCTTCAGATCTCTGTATATCATATTTTCAGAAGGAATCAGACTTATAGTTGATACCATGTGGAGAATAAAATCCTCTTTTATTATGATTTTAAATAAAAAATAGCTGCCGTGGTGTTTTCGGGATGATGCCAATCTCGTGTTTGGCTGCTGATGTTTCAAGGGAACCAAGTTATCAGTTAGTCATAGTGTTTTGCTAAAATCAGACCGATCTGCGGATTGAGAGGCAAATATGTTCCCACATTAAACCTGCTTTTGGGAATGGACTCTCCACAGGCACTAAGCAGTTGAAATAGTAAGGAAAGAGATCAGCTGCAAAATATTTTGCAAGAATTGTTTCTATTATTAACTATTATTATTTCATTTGTTTGTTTGTTTTGTGATAGTGCCTAGGACCCCTCATCATGGTCTAGGACCATTCTTTTGGGCACTGTACAAATACAGAACAAAAAGACGGCCTCTGCCCCAAAGAGCATATAATTAAGTTATGCTGTTTTAATTAAAATTGGTTTAAATATTGACTTAGTCAAATCAGGGGAAAACCTTCATGGCCACATGTATGTCGGTTTACAAATAGCCGATGCAAGCTAAATTGCCATAAGCCAGTTGTAAACTCATATAAGCCTGGTCACACAGGTTTGGGCTGGTTTAACTAAACAGGTTTTTAACAGAGTTGGTCAAAGGTCAAAATTTCTGTACCGCAGAAATTTCAAAATTCTGAAAAAAATTCACTCTGTTTCAGGGGAAAAAAGTATAAATTTCGAAGTTTCCCATGGAAAGGAAAATCTGGGGGGGGAAACTGAAATAATCGAAATGTTTCATTTTGGAAATTTTGGAACAAAATGGAGTTTGGGAGCCCGAGCTCCAAGGCTCCCTGCTGAGCCCTGCCTCCAAGCTCTCTGAAGCTGTGGCAGCCGTGAGGGATCTGGGAGCTTGGAAGCCAAGCTCCTAGTCCCCGTGTGGCAGGGAACAAGAAGCTCTGGGAGCTCCAGCTTGAGCCCAGGTTCTCAGGGCTTCCAGACTGCTGGCTGGCAGGCAGGGTGGAGGTCTCACTGCCTGTGTTTCAGTGGAAGTTCGCTGAAACTGATACATTTCTGCAAAACATCTCAGTTCCACTGAATTGACATTTTCTGATGGAGAAACTCTTTTGCTGGAAAATTCCTTTACATAAGTGCAAAGTGTGTGTAAAATTCTACCAAACTAGAACGGCACATTTTGTACCCAATTTGCACTAGCATATAAGGCTAAGCCAGATGAAAGGCAACGCCCTGGTTCAACTGAGCTTTGTCTAGAATAGTGTTTAAAAGTACTATACAGTATGTTATTAAATCCTGTTAGCTGCTGTTTTGAGCTTATTTAACCCATTCTTAAGCTCTAGTCAAGACAAAGGGCAGGTCTGCTCTAGAAGTGCTACATCAGTACAGCTGCAGCGCATCTGGTGAAGATGCTCTATGCTGATGGGAGAGCGCTCTGACGTCGGCATAATTATTCCACCTCTGCGAGAGGCGGAAGCTATGTCAACGGGAGAGCGTCTCCCACCAACATAGTGCCGGTGTGGACAGCACTTAGGTTGCTGTAACTTGCGTCACTCAGAGGGGTGTCTTTTTCATACCCCAGAGTGACATAAGTTAGATTGATGTAAGCAGTAGTTTAGACCTGCCCAAAGCAAGTTTCCCCGCCCCCCAGGACTTAGTTTGACCTGCTAGCACATGATAAAGTACAACTTGCTTGTCTTGACTAAGGTTTTAGAAAGTGTTAGATCAAGCCAGCTAACATGACCTAACATCACCCCTTTAAATCTAGACAAATCCTTAGGAATAGTTGAAGTCTCTAGTGTAGACTTTTAAAGCACGTTGAGATGCTGAGATGGAAAATACAAAGTAGTATCACAATTTGGATAACTGCCAGGGAACTGATTCAATGCAATTCATTTCAATGACTGTGTAAAATCGATAAAAGCCACACCTGTCTAGTTACCTGGTACTGTCTGTTCAAGCGGCATCTGGGTAAGAAATTGGTATTTGCTGATGTAAATATCTGACTGTACAGTCTTTGTTCACTTGGGCCTTAATCATGAGCAATCCTGCAAACTCACACAGGAAACTGGGGTGGCTGGGGATTAAGGACAAAGGAGAATTTACCCGCATCACTGGATCCTGCATAGGTTAGGGAGAGTAGTGGCTGCTGGGCTCCCTCTACCTTCACTAGGAGCCAACTGCACACTGGAGCCAGTGCAGAGGTAGAAGTAATCTGCATCAGCAGAAGGGCAAGCACAATTAATTTCCCCCTGGGGTAACAGGGAAAGAAGAACCAGATTGTGACTCTGAGGGTATGTCTTCACTTAAAATGCTACAGCAGCACAGCTGCAGCACTGTAGCGCTTCAGTGTAGACACTACCTATGCTGACGGGAGGAGTTCTCCCATCGCTGTCCTGCTCTTGGGGCAACACAGGTACATGTTGCTATTACTCAGATTGGACTGGGTACAATTCAGTCTTCCAGGTTGCTTCTAATAGCTGCTACACTACTCAAAACTTCTACACTTTTATGGTGTCTTTCACTTGTGCATCCTAAAATACTTTCAGATTCTAAAGGGAAACTTGATTTCTGGATAAGAGCATAAGATTGGGACTCAGGAGACCTGGGTTCTATTCCTGACTCTAGCACAGGTATGCTGGGTCACTTTACCTCTCTGTGCCTAGGTTTCTCCTTGTGTAAAATGAGGATAATGATGCTGATCTTCTTTGTAAAGTGCTTTCAGAGCTACCGATGTAAGATGCTGTTTGTTTTTGTTTAAACTATTGAACTCCGATGGCTAATAAACATGTTGGAGAAAGATTTTATTGAGCATTCATCACTCACACCCTTCATTTAAGGTGTGAGAGCTCTCATTACACATCCTCTGAAACCTCTGGTTCCTTCAGCAAACCCAGAGAATACTGCACTTATAAACTTGATATTTCTAAACTAAAAAACAAGCAAGCTTCTACACCCTCTTTTTAAAAAAAAAAAACCAACAAAATATACCTCCATAAACCTCTCAGGCCACCTATGCCCACCTTAAAGAAGAAAGAGTATAAGCCCAATTTAAAAATAAATGCTTTACAGATCACCTTTCAACACAAACTTGACAACATTTAGGCAGGCTGCTGGTGTGCTAAGACCGCTGCCTACCATGCTGACCAACATAGTCTCATTGTTTCCTTGAAAAAAGAACAGGAGTACTTGTGGCACCTTAGAGACTAACAAATTTATTAGAGCATAAGCTTTCATGGGTTACAGCCCACTTATAGATTCATAGATTCTAGGACTGGAAGGGACCTCGAGAGGTCATCGAGTCCAGTCCCCTGCCCGCATGGCAGGACCAAATACTGTCTAGACCATCCCTGATAGACATTTATCTAACCTACTCTTAAATATCTCCAGAGATGGAGATTCCACAACCTGCCTAGGCAATTTATTCCAGTGTTTAACCACCCTGACAGTTAGGAACTTTTTCCTAATGTCCAACCTAGACCTCCCTTGCTGCAGTTTAAGCCCATTGCTTCTTGTTCTATCCTTAGAGGCTAAGGTGAACAAGTTTTCTCCCTCCTCCTTATGACACCCTTTTAGATACCTGAAAACTGCTATCATGTCCCCTCTCAGTCTTCTCTTTTCCAAACTAAACAAACCCAATTCTTTCAGCCTTCCTTCATAGGTCATGTTCTCAAGACCTTTAATCATTCTTGTTGCTCTTCTCTGGACCCTTTCCAATTTCTCCACATCTTTCTTGAAATGCGGTGCCCAAAACTGGACACAATACTCCAGCTGAGGCCTAACCAGAGCAGAGTAGAGCGGAAGAATGACTTCTCGTGTCTTGCTCACAACACACCTGTTAATACATCCCAGAATCATGTTTGCTTTTTTGGCAACAGCATCACACTGTTGACTCATATTTAGCTTGTGGTCCACTATAACCCCTAGATCCCTTTCTGCCGTACTCCTTCCTAGACAGTCTCTTCCCATTCTGTATGTGTGAAACTGATTTTTCCTTCCTAAGTGGAGCACTTTGCATTTGTCTTTGTTAAACTTCATCCTGTTTAAC
Source organism: Emys orbicularis (assembly GCF_028017835.1). Lineage (NCBI taxonomy): Eukaryota > Metazoa > Chordata > Testudines > Emydidae > Emys > Emys orbicularis. Next base: position 118,565,420 of record NC_088684.1, read on the forward strand.
TCAGACCATTTCTCCAATTTGTCCAGATCATTTTGAATTATGACCCTGTCCTCCAAAGCAGTTGCAATCCCTCCCAGTTTGGTATCATCCGCAAACTTAATAAGCGTACTTTCTATGCCAATATCTAAGTCGTTAATGAAGATATTGAACAGAGCCGGTCCCAAAACAGACCCCTGCGGAACCCCACTCGTTATGCCTTTCCAGCAGGATTGGGAACCATTAATAACAACTCTCTGAGTACGGTTATCCAGCCAGTTATGCACCCACCTTATAGTAGCCCCATCTAAATTGTATTTGCCTAGTTTATCGATAAGAATATCATGCGAGACCGTATCAAATGCCTTACTAAAGTCTAGGTATACCACATCCACAGCTTCTCCCTTATCCACAAGACTCGTTATCCTATCGAAGAAAGCTATCAGATTGGTTTGACATGATTTGTTCTTTACAAATCCATGCTGGCTGTTCCCTATCACCTTACCACCTTCCAAGTGTTTGCAGATGATTTCCTTAATTACTTGCTCCATTATCTTCCCTGGCACAGAAGTTAAACTAACTGGTCTGTAGTTTCCTGGGTTATTTTTATTTCCCTTTTTATAGATGGGCACTATATTTGCCCTTTTCCAGTCTTCTGGAATCTCTCCCGTCTCCCATGATTTTCCAAAGATAATAGCTAGAGGCTCAGATACCTCCTCTATTAGCTCCTTGAGTATTCTAGGATGCATTTCATCAGGCCCTGGTGACTTGCAGGCATCTAACTTTTCTAAGTGATTTTTAACTTGTTCTTTTTTTATTTTATCTGCTAAACCTACCCCCTTCCCATTAGCATTCACTATGTTAGGCATTCCTTCAGACTTCTCGGTGAAGACCGAAACAAAGAAGTCATTAAGCATCTCTGCCATTTCCAAGTTTCCTGTTACTGTTTCTCCCTCTTCACTAAGCAGTGGGCCTACCCTGTCTTTGGTCTTCCTCTTGCTTCTAATGTATTGATAAAAAGTCTTCTTGTTCCCCTTTATTCCCGTAGCTAGTTTGAGCTCATTTTGTGCCTTTGCCTTTCTAATCTTGCCCCTGCATTCCTGTGTTGTTTGCCTATATTCATCCTTTGTAATCTGTCCTAGTTTCCATTTTTTATATGACTCCTTTTTATTTTTTAGATCATGCAAGATCTCGTGGTTAAGCCAAGGTGGTCTTTTGCCACATTTTCTATCTTTCCTAACCAGCGGAATAGCTTGCTTTTGGGCCCTTAATAGTGTCCCTTTGAAAAACTGCCAACTCTCCTCAGTTGTTTTTCCCCTTCTTCGGATGTAGCCCACGAAAGCTTATGCTCTAATAAATTTGTTAGTCTCTAAGGTGCCACAAGTACTCCTGTTCTTTTTGCGGATACAGACTAACATGGCTGCTACTCTGAAACCTATTGTTTCCTTGTACTCCCCCGTCTGTCTATCCATCTGTTGTTGCTTGCCTTGTATTTACATTGCAAACTCTTTGGGGCAGGGAATGTCTTATTGTTCTGTTTGTACAGTGTGTAACACAGCGGGGTCCTGGTCCATGACTCATAGGCTCTGTAGTAATACAAATGACCATAACGATAATATTTTAATTCTAACAACTAACTCTAACACAATTAAACTTTCTGAAAATATATGCAGGCGAGTCTCATCTTACGCGGGGGTTCCGTTCCGTGGTTAGCGCATAAAGCGAAAACCGCGTATAGTCAAAATTACATTGAGTTGAATGGCGGGCGGAATTGCCCGCACTACAAGTACAGCATTAAAATTGTTATTTTTCTCTCTTTTTTTTTTTTGCGGACCGCATAAAGCTGAAATCACGTATGTTAAATGTGCGTAAGATGCGACAGACCTGTATTAACACTGGTCCAATTCCTGAGATCCTTACTGCATATTTGATTCAGTTTTGTATTTGGTTCTTACTCAGAGAGACACTCACTGCAGTCATTAGAAGCTTATCTGAATTAGGACCTCAGGTTCCTTATCAACTTTTTTCAAGAAAACCAGTATTTTGGGCTTAATCTACTGGATCATGTTTCTTTAGCTAATTGAGCTTCCTCCCACTTCTCTATGGAAGGTAATGGACGTATAGGGATTGTTTCATCCACTCCTGAAGTGCAGTCATTCTAGGGCAGCACACAGCAGCCGTTAAACAGTGGACAACAACACTTAACATCAGGTTAGGCCAAGGAGTAAACGTGACTTGGATCCAGCTCCTATTGAAGTCAATGAGAGAGTTTTCTATTGATTTCAATGAGTGTTGGATCAGGCCCAACTAGTGTATTGAAATGAAACTGCAGATGGTATTTTAAGTAAGCAGAATATAATTAACTTCCTTGACTTGGATTTTGGCCAGAACACCAGGGACAACCCCTCTTCTTTTACCAGCTTGAAAATGTCTTAATGCTATGTACATTGATGAGATTTAAAGTAATTAATACCTTAATAGTAAATATCTCCCAGCACATTATATTCCTATGAGTCTCTGATAGTCAAGAATGATCTCTTAATTGGAACACTTCTGATATCACCAGGGACTGTACTGGTAAACTACAGCATGTAGGTTGCAATTCCTCAGACTGGTTGTTTCTGTTGCTGTGGTAGAAAAGAGGACGTGGGGGAGGAAGAGGCCAGGTTTCAGGGAGAGTGACTGACTATGGGGACTTTTAAATAAATAAAAGAAAATTTAGGCATTGCAATCTTTGCTGTGATTTGTATAATATCTGGGTCGCTGTGTGAAAGGGGCGGGCTGAGTAATTGCTGAAACGTTTACAACATTCCCACTTAACTGAAAAGAAGTGACACATTAATGTCATTTGTAGAATTGTTCAAGCACTGGAAAACAGAATTAGTGTAGGCAGGGGATTCCCATTCTGTGATCCGGACTGTTGGTTGTCCACAGTGCATTTGCTGGTGGTCTCTTAGGAGAGCTAGTGAGTCACATGGTGCTAGCTCCTTCCTCCCATTGTTTCTAGCTACTAAATTGCATACACAAGAAGCTAAAAATACATTAAATGTGTTCCCAATATCACTACTTTGTAGCAGCAGTAACCACAAGGATACTTTTTATTTGCCAGCGGGATGGGAAGTGATCTGTGCAACTGCAAATGGGAGGTGGTCCCTGGAATGGTGAGCAAGAGAGGAGGTGGTCCACACAATGCTGAATGGGGGATGATCCCCAGGATGGTGAATGAAATGTAGAGGCGTTCCCTGTGATGCTCAGTGGAACGGGGTTTGGGGGGGGGGGTCGGGCCCCATGATGGTGAGTGCGAGAGGAAGTGGTCCACAAGACTGTCGAGTAGGGTTTGGGCTACATTATGAAAAAGTCTGACAAGGTCAGGTGTAAGGGGATTTCAAGACCACTTTTGCTATTTTTTCACAGCACTTTTTTTATACACGGACTCTGTGTGAGTTTGGGATACAGAGAAGTAAGAGACCTTTTGCTTGTAAAGCTGAAAACTTGTAACTATGCCATGTTGTCATGGTACCTAACTGAGAATGTAAGATACTTCGCTACATGGAACATGCAATCACCCTTTCACCAGACATCCACTTGAGAAGAGAGGATCTTTTATGTATTGTGTTTGGGTGCAGTGAGGATGTGGTTACAAACAGTACTCTGGGAAGGCTGGCTCCAGATATCAAAGGGTTAAAAACAAAACACAAGTTTTTAGAATCACTTGAGGGGGGAGAAATGAGTGTAACAACATATAACATTTAATAAAACATCTCTCATTATCAATTAGGAAGCCCTTAAAACATTGGTGCAAGAGACAGAGGTTAACACTAAGGCCATGATAAAACCACTGTGCAGTTAAGAACTTCTTATTTCTTATTTGTATCTTTAAAACTGTAAATCCCTTTCACAATCTCCAAGTCAGATATCCAGGAAGAATCTTGCAAAACAAAAAATATATATAGTGACTCCTAGGTTAACACTGCCACCTACTGGAATAGTGTATAACATAAGGACTTGGATGTTACCAGATTGGAATACGGAATGTACATCATTACATACAGGGCCGGTGCAAGAAAGTTTTGCGCCCTAGGCGAAACTTCCATCTTGCGCCCCACCTAGCCCTGCGGCAGCTCCCCCCCCCCCGCCCTGAGGCGCCCCCCCGCGGCAGCTCCCCCCCCCACCCCGGGGAGCCGTGTGGCAGCTCCCCACCCCAGCTCACCTCTGCTCTGCCTCCTCCTCGAGCACGCCACCCCCACTCTAATTCTCCTTCCCTCCCAGGCTTTTGGCGCCAAACAGCTGATTGGCGCCGCAAGCCTGGGAGGCGGGAGAAGTGGAGCAGCGACGGCGTGCTCGGAGAGGGGGTGTAGCAGAGGTGAGCTGGGGTGGGGAGCCCTGCGGCAGCTCCCCCCCCGCCCTGAGGCACACCCCCCCCCGGCAGCAGCTCCCCAACCCCTGGCCCGGGGAGCCATGTGGCAGCTACCCACCCCAGCTCACCTCTGCTCCACCTCCCTGAGCACGCCGCCCCCACTCTAATTCTCCTCTCCTCCCAGGCTTGTGGCACCAAACAGCTGATTGGCGCCGCAAGCCTGGGAGGCGGGAGAAGTGGAGCGGCCGCTGCGCTGGTATTTTAATTTTTTTTAAATTTAATTATAAAATAAATTTCAAACCAAAAATAATTGAGAAATGAAAAATTGAAACATTCCATTCTGAAAATGTCTAGATATTATGTTTTGACATTATCAAAATTCTTCATTTATATATTTTTTTTCTAAAATGAAAATTCATCAGAATCAACACTTGTTTCTGGCAAACTTTTTGCTCTTGAGGAATCAGCATTTTCTGATGAAAAAACATTCAGTCAGAAAATTTGTGACCCATTGTAGATGGCAGGTTAGCTAAGTGCTGGAAAAAGTCTGGAGTTCCCTTCTCTCATTATGATTCCCCTCCCCTCCCTCCACTCAGAACAGTTATGGTCACTCACCCTCTCATCCCTTCCTATCCCTGAGTCCCACTGGATAGTGAGGGGTCACCTGAGTTCTGGGACTAAGAAGTTTGGTGATTTGGACACCAGAGTGCAAAAAAGGATAGCAAGGCTCTGTCAGTGGAAGTTAGCAGGATGTGGGCCTCATTTTCTCGAGCGTTAGCTATATGGGCAAAGCCTCACTACAGCTGGGGTTCAGAGGGGAAGCTGCACTTCCTTCCTCAAAGGTTCTAGTTGGGGCTGGAAAGAGCTGTTTTGCTAGAGAGGGTACTGCTATAAAAGCATGGTCCTATAATCTAAAAATTACATAAAGTTCTGCTTGAATCCAAGGTAAGCTCCAGTGGTACAAATAGTTGCCTTCCTTGTCTGCACTTGGAGTTTACACCAGTGCAGCTGCTGGTTGCTGGCCATTGAGTGCTGGAATCAAGGCAAATCCACAATATAGACAAGGCTGTATGGCAGCTATGGATGAACAGGAAGATGTGACTCTTGGAGATAATGAGATATTGATATTCCAGAGGAATTTGGCACTGTAGGGAATGCTCTGGCATTCCACTGCCACATTCCATCATTACTACACAGAAGTTCCATTTAGGACCTGCAGCAAAGTGGCTAACCCCCTTTCTTTTTAAACATTACGTACAAGATACATATTTGTTTTTAAATGGATCTGCATTTATTTTCTCCAGTTCTGCGGTTATATTTATGAGTGTTAACAAAATAATTAGAGGTGGAAAAGAATCACCTGTTTGTGATCTGGATCCAAACTTCCCTGAAGTTTGGGGATGATTGAATTTGATGTCCCTTTTCTACTTATTAGAGAACAGCCCAAGCTGTAACGAAGAAATACGAGCTTCATGACAAGATTTCCCCCCCCCCCCCCATTCATAGAATCAGTAATAAAACCTTGGTAGTAATTTATCTGACCTCTGCAAAGCAATAGAAAATCTATGTTGTAACTAGGGAGCTACTGACAGCCTTTTCATCTTTCACAGCACCCCCATTAATGGGTAAATTGGTTCTGCTTTGATTTTTAATTGGCTACAAACAATAGTGTCTCCAGCTAATTGATTCAAGCCTGAACTTTTTCTCTAACGTTAAGATCAGTTTGGATGTCTTCATTTTTAATACTTACTTTTTCTGTTGGCTTCGCTTTCTGGCGATCAGAATGGGAAATAGCTGGGGTTTAACTTCAATAAATCAAGATGAAAGAGTACAGGGAACTTGTGTGCAGTGTTTCCTAGCCTGAAATAACAAGGACTGCAACAGCCACTGCTGTTTCCATTTCAGAGATGGTTAGAGAGAGGGAGGGAGGGAGACAGAGGGAGGAAAGTTATTGGCATCATGTGGTTGATGTGGGGACAAAGGACCTGATCCTGCACATATGCACAGGATATGAATAGTCCCATTGAAGGCAAAGTTAAGCAGTTATGTTTTTGCAGGACTGGGATCTAGCTCAGTAGTGAGAGGACAGAAGAATCCTTAATATGGATCAGACAGAGCCAGCTGCATTGTGACTAAAGCATATCAAGCATTAAATAATTAAACCCTATAGATCAGTGATTTTCAACCTTTTTTCATTGCAGACACCTAACAAAGTTTGAATGGAGGTGCAGATCCCTTTGGAAATCTTAGACATAGTCTGTGGACCCCCAGGGATCCGTGGACCACAGGTTGAAAACCGCTGCTATGTGTGCACCATTCCCCACCACTTCTTCCCCCAAAAGACCCCAGAATTTTTCAGGCTGACAGCTCTCAGCATGATAAAGGGAGGGCAGGGAGGGAAAACAAGTGACAATCTAGTCTTGGAAGGGATGGAGAACATTCAATATTAAATACAAGTGTTTAAATACTAAATAAGGAAGAAACCATCAGCGCATTGAGAAGCAATAGGCCCACCTTGTCTCTCTACTAACTCCAGCTGTAAAATTTACCATAAGAAAGCTAGTAAGTGGGAGCCACGCAAGCAAACAAAAGACACAGGGTTACTGGAAAATATTTGTTTTGGCTCTCAGCAGTGCCATTCTCGTGATTAAACCCTCGGGAAGTTGAGCCCCTTTCTGGTTGTTTCACACTCAGCGTCATGCTGTCCTGTGGTTAGATTGATGGTGGCAGAGCAGAGTGAGGAGAGTGGGAAGAGGAGGAAAAAAGAAAAGCCCATGGGTGGCTACTCAGCGTGTGAGTCAGTGATAACTGAATTTCTGAAACCAGCCACTATCATCTCACTCTAAAATAGCCTCAGGATTATTGTATAACCAGATAGTGGATACATTATGACAATGCCAAAGGATGTTTTACCATCTTGTATATTCATGAGTGGCAGACCAAATAGCAGGTGGGCCCTTACCAACAGAATACACTCCTTTGGAACAGGGGTGGCATTTGTCTCATGGTGAGCCCCTGCAGAGCTCAGTTCTTGGACCCCTACAAGTGTTGACACTGGGTGGGCTTGCGTCCCTGCATCATCATGCTGGGCTGGGCTTGCGTTCATTTGTAACTCAGTTACCATATCAGGGGGCTGCCTCGGGGCCGCCAACGATTGCATGGGTTGCAGGTGCCTAATGCTGCCACTGTACTGGAAATCCATCTAAGCAAGAGCCTGGTCTCTTTTAGTGTGTCTTGTATGTCTGATCTCTTTGTTCAGGCTTTTTGGAGATGCTTGAAATCACCCTGGCAATTGTCTGCTGGCTGATACTAATTGCTTGTCTCCAATTCTTTCAGGCTAGTTAGTTTTGCATGTGGGAGGCCCTCAACTGGTGAAAATGTTATTTTCTCTTGATCCCAACAGTTTTCTAGTACCTGGGCCAACTTCTAGTATTAGGTAATAGTAATGATGATGGATACCTTTTAGAAAAGGCTTGTAATAATGATCTTTCTATCCACCTCAAACACAAATGTCTTTTCTTTCATTTCATGGGTTTAAAACGTATAACAAATGTGGCATTAACTTATGCAGACGGGGTATGTCTACACTTACCTCCGGGTCCGACGGCAGGCAATCGGTGTTCTGGGATCGATCCCGGAAGTGCTCGCCGTCGACGCCGGTACTCCAGCTCAGCGAGAGGAATACGCGGCATCGACGGGGGAGCCTGCCTGCAGCGTCTGGACCCGCGGTAAGTTCGGACTAAGGTACTTCGAATTCAGCTACGTTAATAACATAGCTGAATTTGCGTACCTTAGTCCGAAGTGGGGGGGTAGTGTGGACCAGGCCGAAGAAGTGGGCTGTAGCCCACGAAAGCTTATGCTCTAATAAATTTGTTAGTCTCTAAGGTGCCACAAGTACTCCTGTTCTTTTTGCGGATACAGACTAACACGGCTGCTACTCTGAAATGTGTCTCCTTTGTTTCTTTTGTCATTGCTGTTCACATTTTACTTCTCTGTCAGTCCAGCATGGTCTTGTACCTCAGGCTTCACTGTGCTTCAGAATTTGTCCAATTTGTGTATAATTTTGATGATATTTCCTATAAAAACAAATTTTTCCAAAACATTTTTTTTTCTGAATTTCCATTTTGTGGGAAATTTTGTAAAGATTTGTTTTTGGTCTAATTTGGAATGTCAAAATTTTCTGTGAGACAGTAATGCTGAGTTTTGACCAGCTCTGCTTACAAACTAAAGAAGACAAAACAGACAGATGGAGGGTTAGAGGAAGTGGAACAAACAATGGCTAAGATGGCCAAGTGGTGATGGTACAATGAGTCACATCTAAATAGTATAAAATCTTGATGACATAATGTTTTGTTTTTTAAACGATATGTATATAGAGATGGCCCCAAATTGCCCAACAGCCATGCTGTGATATTAATTATAAGCCTCACTGTAGCGGGGGGTCTCCAGGAACTTGAGACAAATTTGTAACCCTTGCAAAACAATTCATGTGGGCCCCTCTCAGCAGAACCCAAGAGACAGTGTATAACCTCCTCCAGCCAGCTCTGTCATGCCATGCAGGGGAAGGTTTTGCATTTGTAGCATTGGGGGCAAGTACTATTTAATTATTTATTTTTGCAAAATAGATGAAAATCAACTGTGATGTAAAGGGCACCCCAAGTCCTCTGCACCACTTACTTCCTGCACAGGTAACTGTTGGTGTAGCAGTAGGGGAGCCCTTTACACAGATCCAGTGGCCCCAATACCCTATGCAGTTGACACAGAGGGGTGGTGACTGCTCTTCCAGCCATTGCCCTACTCCTATTTCAAATGGGAGTAGGTCAAAGTGCACCAAGGAACTTTTGGTGTGTGGTAGCAGGGTCCACACAGCCAGTTAGTGTATGAACGCTCGTACACTAAAGATACACTCCCCAGTTTGTCACGCACTAACTTGCCATCTAGACAAGACCTTTGTGTCCTTTAGTCCTTAGCTTTGTGTGCTGGCTATTCTTCGAAGTGCAGACCCGCTCTCAGAAGTCCTTCTGTTGCTTTGGGGCTCCCGACTGGAATGTGCTTTACAACATTGGAGGCATTGAGATCCCACATCCACATCATCTATTCATTTTATGCATTTGTAATGTGCCAACCACAGCGTCATCCAGGCCCCCAGTCCTGCAGGAGCACATGTGGTTGGACCTTTGTGTTACATGGGGCCCCTCTCAGTTCAGTTCCTTAAAAGAGTGGGGCCTAGGTGCCACATGGATCCTTCATCAGAATATGGGTGTGCTATTCTGTTGCAATGAGAGCTGGGTGGTGTATAGGACTAGGACGAAGATAACTTCATGTTTTAATTTGCCATTATCCTGATTCAGACCCTTCTGAGGTCTCCCCCACCACTGTGTCCCAGAGAACCAATGAAAGAATAAAATGGAGCAGCCAGAGCCTTCTTTAGAGACACACTCGAGAGTCTAAAAAGGATCCTTAAAAATACATGCACTCATTTTGAGAAAAGAATAGCACCTTTGAAAACAACAGAATACTACACAAATCCCCAAAGTTGTTTCCAACCCACACAGTTCCTTCAGGGAAGTCGTTGAGCACAGAATCTAGCCATCGGTTTCATTTCTGCTTCCTCCTCCTCCTGGCTTCAAGGAGAGCTGATTGGGAAGTTCACAGGTCCTTGTTTCTGTGAAAGCATCCTTCCTCCTCTCTAGAGCTGTGAATCACTGGAGGATGTGCTCTCACACTAACACAGCCCAGCTATAATCAGAACTTGTTTGTTGCTATGGTAGCTTTATTTAGCTTTTTAAGGCTATTTTGGAAAGACAAATGCTGTAATTGCTAAATCTGTTCTAATTCAGGCATCACAGTGTGGCTGCGCCCCACACCTTCTTGGGACATGATGGGGTTAACACGCTATACTGGGACCAGAGAAGACAAAAATCCCTGTCCTGCAGAAACTGCCAAGCCTGGAGGGGCCCAGCTGAGGCTGATTATGAACAGGAAATAAAAGGAGAAGCTGGGTTAAGCCAAGGGGCTTTTCAGGATGAAGGGACTGAGCCACTTTTTAATCTGGAAGCAGATGAAGCTATGGGCTGCTAAGCTGTGGAGCAGGGTTGGCAAGGGAAGCCTCTTAGTTCTTAGATAGCAAATAACTGAGCAAAGGGTTCGAGTACACCACCAGGAATAAAATGTGTTTCCAGTTTTATTTGGGGAGTAAGAACTTGGGTTTATTTTTAGTCATTTACCTAATTCTCTCTGACAGCAAGAGACAAGCAGTGTTTGTGCGGAAACCAAGGACTGTTCAGCTGATCTTGGTGTGATGTACTGGCTTTATGTATGTGTATTTGTGTGAGATCCTCTAGTAGCTAGTCCATCAAGAGGCTAAGGGTATATATACACAGCAATTAAATACCCCTGGCTGGCCCAAGTCGGGGCTTGGGCTGTGGGGCTGTAAAATTGCAGTGTAGACATTCGGGCTCGGGTTGGAACTCGAACTCTGGGGACTCTGCAAGGGGGAATGTCCCAGAGCCCAGGCTCCAGCCCGGCAGCCTGAGCCCTGTGAGCACAAGTCAGCTGACATGGACCAGCCGCTCCTGGTGTTTTATTGCAGTGTAAACATATCCTAAGGGACCTGCTACAGTTAACACCAAAGGGAGATCTATTTTAGCTCAGGCAATAGAAGTCTGATTTCCGGAGATGAGATTTTGTTGCTCGGATGTGTAGTTTATTGCGTAACTGATTGTCCACAGCACACAGGTAGTACCACACCTTAAGTAAGAGATGCCCAGTTTATTTATTTCTCCGGTAATGGAAATTTTTGGAGGTATGCTTCTGGATTGAAGAACTTGGTAGCCCAGGCAATGTCTAGGTCGTAGGGGACACCTATTTTAGTTGGAGGTGTTTCAACTAGTGAAGGCCCTTGGGATTGTTTTTCATCTGGTATGGTTGGTTGGTTGAAGGCAAGGCCATCCAATAGGATTTTAGCGGCAAGGTTTGTCATGGAAGCGAGCTGGACATAGGGAACATTTCCGTGTGCTACTAACGCTGCTAGATGCGATTTTGATGGTTTCTTCTCCATGTCAGTTTGTTCTGACTTTTGTAACCATGTAGGAGTCTTGTAGAGAGGGCTTAAATTTAGGGGGGGAAAACCTATAAATACAACTCTTTCTGTGAGAGACAAGGTGGGTGAGGTAATATCGTTTATTGGACCAACTTCTGGTGGAAGGTACAAGCTTTTGAACTTTTTTTGTATCCATTTTTGTGATACCTTCTTCTGGGCAGGTTACAAAAAGTTAAAGTCAGTCTCCATGGTGGCTTTTCCACAACATAGTCATTGTGTGCACATCCACACGCAACATGCTGCCTAACTGTTTGTATGTGGGCTGATATCCCATACTTCCTCAGAGGTCTACCCTGTATAGCTTTATTGTCGCTGAGCACAGCTGTGACTCATTGAGTTAACTAACATAATGCTGAGTACTGTTTAGCAGGAAACTAGGATAAACTGTGTTCAACATAGCGTCAGCTAAATATGTTTAAACCCTGATCAGAGCAAGGTTTAATCACAATTAGCTGTCAGTGTGTTGAATGTTTTGTCCAAGTTTATACTTTGCCCGTTAATTTGTGTTGAGCACTGTCAGTTAACATGGTTATTCACAACTATATTCAGTCATGGTAAAACTGCATAGTGTAGATCAGGTCCCTGAAACTGGAACACAGTTGGCGAAACTGGGTTTAACAGGTCCACCGCATAGATGGGAAATGGAGGACCATCTCAGAACACAATGGTTATTTATCAGGGGGCACTGTTAGTTCAGAGATGCATTCTTTTGATGAGGTCTCGGGGCAACAGTTGGGGAATGGTTCTTTCTGAGAGAATTGAAGATGGCTTATATCTCTTATCCTGATTTTCTCTGCATTGTTAAAGCCAGGGAGGAGAGGATATTTAAGTCTCAAGCAAGAAATTGTAACTTTTTCTATGAGTTTTTTGCTTTACCTTTTGGGTGGACCTCAGAGGCAAAATACCTAAACAGAAAAAAGAACATAAAGGACTCTTTTTCATATGACTTTATTGAGAAGCAGATGGACATAATAGCATAGAAGCAGGGTCGTTCACATGTCATTAAAAAGGACGTAAAAAACAAAAAAGCTAATCCAAAAAATCGAAGAGTGGAGTGCTGTTACTCCAGAGAACAGATATGACACAAGGATTGCTCAAATAGCAGGTGGAATACTTCTGTTCACATTCTTGGGTCTCTCTTTCATGGGTTTATTAAAAAGAGTCTACACAGAAAGTGCTGGGGATGTTCTATCACTACAGGGCTACAGTGAGGTTATGCTGTAGCTTCTATAAAAGTATGTGGATGAATGCTGCAATCGGGATGTCTGAAGAGGCTTCCACATCATGTAGGCCTTTTCCCTACTTTCCTTATGTCTTCCTGAACATAAATAATTTGGTTTTCTTCACCGTTAATAAATGAGCTGGTATCTGCAGCTTTTTGTGACATTATATTGTATTGATTGCAAATGTTAAGTGCATAATACTGAACGCATGTTGAGAGTTTAACTGTGGGGTGGGTGCCTTCCTGACCTTGATATTGTAATAGCCAATGTAAGATATTGGAAGCTTAATTTTTTTTTAAATGGCCCTGTGCTAAGTACTGAACTGTACTGAATTTGGAAGGGATAATGTGAGGCACTCCCTCCTCCCCACCAGAGACTGAGTGCAATATAGTGGTTCCCAAGGCATATATTTCCAAGAGTAAGACCTGGGCAGTGCCAGTGCCCTCTTCTCCTAATGCAGTAACTGCAACTCCTCTCCTCTGCTATAATGTTGGCCTGCCTCTCATTTAGTTAAACTAAGGTTGCTCCAAATCCCATATCATGTCAGACTGAGCAAAATTGAAATCTGGGACAATCTAAGTCTATCATTGGATCCAGCATGTATAAAATGAGACAGACATTCGTTGCACCAAGTTCAGGTAGGAAAGGGTTCTGTGGTTGGAACTCCCTGCCTAGTGTCAATCACAAAAGCCATCGCTCTAGCAGGCATGCCCGTGTTTGGGAACCACTGTGCTAAGTCCCCTCCTGCCTCCAGTAGCCCAGGAAAAAAGGGCAGAGTTCAAGCACCAAGCTATGATCTCCTCCTGCTAGACAGCTCACTGGGCAATGCCTGTTTCATTCAGTTCTGTAGTTAGTGGACTAGAAGGCTTTTGAGCGTTTAAAACTCTTGCTATTTTAAAGCAGCCATATATTATAGAAACAAAAACAAATGGAGTACAGTGAATGTCATAGGATAAATTACCTCTTAGGGTTCTAGTGACTTCCTAAAAGCAATAGATTATAAACAAGAATAGCACCCGAACCTCTGAGTGGAATTATTTCCTTCAATATCACTGTAGATGTAGAATATAACTAACTTTCTTAGCTACAAAGCTTGCACTATTTTGGTGACCTGCCCCTTTAAATGAACTGTTTCTGATTGCTTCTTTGCTTTATATGGGGGAAAATTATTTATTTTTTATGGTAAAATCAGCACAAGCAACGGTGAGATGATCTCCATTATACAGCTTCACTGAAACTGTGTACTCTCCCTGTGTGAAACAAAAGCAAAACATTAGATTAGCACACAAATAGTACAGAACTGCCTCTCTTCATAGGAGAGAGACCCCTTTTTCATTAAAATAGTTATGCCCCCCTTGAAAGCTCTTCCAGTCCAAATATGTTTCAATGGCGATAAAAGGTGTGGCCCATTTTTCTTGCCAAATGTCCCTCTTCGTACATGTCAAATGTTGATAGCGCAGCAAATTCAAAATTAAAACATGGTGGTAAATGCTTCCATAGGGAAATAAAACTCTTTGATATTTAAAAATTTCTTTCAGGTCCATGAAGTTTTTTTTTGCTTTTTCTGAAACAATTGCACCTTGGCTTTTGTTATTAAGGCTTTCTCTTTACTTTGCAGCTGCTGTGTAATCAGAGTGGGAGAAATGTTCTTTTGACTGGGATTCATCCCACTCTAATCTTATTGTTCAAATATTGCACTATTATAACTTCAGATGAATTTTCACAGACGTTAACATATTAATTGGGTATTTTAAAAAAAAGCATCATCTGTAGAAACACAGGACACAGACACAGAACTTGGTGTATTTTAGTTCCAACAAAACAGGTGGAAACAATAACGCTTCCTTCTGGGGACAATTTCACATCAGCACTCTGCCCAATGTAGAAGAGAAACTATGCACGGTCTAAATGTGTAGACCTGGGCTTAGGGGACATCCTAATTTAATAGGTCAAAATATCTGTCTCCTCCTAACAGTCAGAAGTATTGGGAAAGTCAGGTGGCTAAGCTCACTTAAGAGATTGAGAGGAGGACTTAATACAGAAATTTGTTTTAATTCTGGATTTTTGAGCCACATTTGGTCTTCTCTGCAGAAACTGGGCAGGAAACCTACCAGAAGTGTGGAGGCTCGGGGGAGCAGTACTGCCTTTGGCCTCCACCCATAGAAACCTCTCTGGATGTTCAGGGCTCTCTGGCTTTGAGGCGGCGGGTGTGTGCATCTAGTAATTGATTGCTTTCCTGGGGATTCTCCTCTCTGTACCATGTGGATTTCTGCAACAGTAACTGGCCTCTTCCCCCTTGAACCTCTCTTTGGGGACAGTACAGTGTAGGTTCCGGAGGAGGCCCCATGACAACATGGCTCCTGAGTATATAGCCTTGTTTGTATTGGTTTCCATAGGCACCAACTCCGTGGGTGCTCCGGGGCTGAAGTACCCATGGGGGAAAATTGTCAGGGTGGGGCCAGGGGCGGGGGGCCGCGAGCACCCACCGGCGCCAGGGAAAATTGGCGCCTATGCTGGATTCCACTGAACAGAGTCTCTCAGAGACAACTCATATCTGCTGTGAGTGGTAGTGGGGGGCAAAATTTAAAGGTTTGGCCACCCCCAAAATAGCTCGAGTCACTGCCCTCCTCCCCCTGAGGCAGGTCCCTCCCCCTTACTCTCAGTCTCCCTGCCTGGAAAGCAGCAGCCCCTCCCTGTGGCTCCCAGCTGTTGCTTCTGGCTCTCCCCGTGGGGCGCAGCTCATGGGCTCCAGCAGCTGCCGCGCAGGGAGGGGGGCTCAGCCGCACCATGTAACTGAGCGGGGCCGGCAAACCTTGGTAGAAATCTGGGGAGGCACGTGACCCCGCATGCCTTCTCCCCATGCGTCGCCTCTGGACTCTCTTGAGGTGGCTGATATTAGATCAATGTTTATAATAATAGAGCCAGATTCTGCCACCCATATACATATTGAGTAGTACCTTATTCCCCATGGGTCAGAGTGGAAGAATTAGGCCCTTATTAGGTAATTGAGGTTGGTTTCCTGTTCTGTTACTTATAAATGTATTAATTCTTCAGTGCTCTATAGTCTTTTGCATGGATATGGGGCTGTTGTGACCTGTCCCAATTGTTCTAGAATGACTGGATTTCTTTAAACTTTATTATAACTTTTTGATAATTTGGAAA
The DNA here is from genome assembly GCF_028017835.1 of Emys orbicularis. Lineage (NCBI taxonomy): Eukaryota > Metazoa > Chordata > Testudines > Emydidae > Emys > Emys orbicularis. The sequence continues at coordinate 118,581,240 of NC_088684.1, forward strand.
ACTGAATTTTTATAAATAAAAAAATCTGAGAAGAATGACTGTCTTTCTTATTTAGGTCTGGATTCCCTAACTCTCACAGGGCCAGATTCTTATAGAAGGTTTTCTTAGATAATCTCATTGTCCCATCTGACCTTAAAAATCTATGAAATATATATCCTTACTCACATTAAGTACCTTATTGTAGGAGTGGTCTCACTGAAGTCAGTGGGACTACTTATGGGCCAAGTTGCTTATCAATGTCTCATGGAGTTATATACTAGTCAACATGAGCAGAATGAAGCGGTAGTAGGTCCTTGACTGCTTAATGGGATTGTACACTTTAGTTTTGGTGGCCATGATTCTCCCCACCTGCAAGTTCTTAACCAATGGCCACTCTGAGCTAGACCCCTTTGCCCCCTTCCACTGGCCTCCTCAACTCTTTGGCAAATGGTCGGTGTCTTTGCCTGGCCGAGCACAGCGTTTAGTTGTGCCTGGGCAGGTAAACAGAGGCTAGAAGGCTTTCAGCATCTCTGGCACTGTGTGCCTGTCTGTTGAAATTCAAGCAGGAGATTGGTTCAGTATGGAGTATGCTACTTCCAAAGGCATAATGGATAAGCAGGGAAGGGGAGGGGGTAAAATAGGCCAATGAGAGTAGAAGGGAGGGACTGATGGGAAGGAAAAGAGGGGAGAGAGAGGTTGTGTCCTCTAGTCTAAACTCCTTTCACCTCCTCTCCACTTCTTCCTTTTTCCATTTCTTCCCCTTCCCCACTACCCTCGACTCTCATCTTAAGACTTCAGCGAGTTTAAGCTCCTTGCAGCAACTACTGGTATAGAAAGCATTGCTCCAGTGGTGCTAATGGTTCCTTCCAGCGGTGACCTTCCTCTTAGGAATCACCAGGAGGCGCTGCTTCCCTTGCTACCAATGCAAGAGTCAGGGCAGGGCACTGTACTAGAGGGACAAACTACAAATATGGGGAAAACTAACCTGCTGAATGTCCCCAGCCTCCAGTACTAGAAGAGCGAATCTGTTACTGTACTAGGGACATTCTGGTAGGACCATGTGGTGGTTCTTAAGGACATAAGACTTGCCATACTGAGTCAGACCAATGGTCCGTCTGTCACTGTATCCTGTCTAAGAGACCTCTACCATATCCCCCTTTAGTCGTTGCTTTTCTAAGCTGAACAACCCTAATCTTTTTAGTCTTTCCATGTATGGAAGCCATTCCACATCCTTGATCATCCCTATTGTCCTTCTCTGAACATTTTTCAGTTCCACTATATTCTTTTTGAGATTGGGCGACCAGAACCGGACACAGTATTCAAGGTGTGGGGGCACCTGAATTTATAGAGTGGCATTATGATATTTTCTTTCTTATTTTCTATCCCTTTCCTAATGGTTGCTAACATTCTGTTAGCCTCTTTGACTGCTGCTGTTCACTGAGCTAAAGTTTTCAGAGAGCTATCCACAGTGACATCAAGATGTCTTTCTAAACATTACTCTGATTTTTTGCCATGGTGGCATTCTTTTAGTCCTCTTATTGTTTTTTCTGGTTGGGGGTAAACATTTACTCTGAACCTCTATTATGGTGTTTTTAAATAGTACCCCTGCTACTTGCAGGCATTTAACCCTTGTGATAGCTCCTTTTAATTTCCATCTAACAATCATCCTCATTTTTGTATAGTTCACCTTTTCAAAGTTAAATGTTACCATGGTAGGTTTTGGGGGGCTTTTATCCCCTCTATGAGAATGTTAAATGTAAGTACATTATGGTCACTATTACTGATTGGTTCAGGCATAGTTACCTCTTGGCCCAGATTCTGGGCTCCAGTTCGGACTTAATCAAGAATTGCTGCCCTCCCCCCCCCTTGTGGGTGCCAGGACTAGCTGCTCCAAGAAGCAGTCACTGTTGGTATCTAGAAATTTTATCTCTGCGTCATGCCCTGAGGTGACATTTACCCAGTCAATATGGGGATAGTTGAAATCACCCATTATTATTGCGCTTTTTGCTCTTAGGTAACTCTTAGATTTCAGGACATAACCACAGGGAACTTACTTGGGGGATTTCATGGATTCCCAGTGTGACAGGCCCTTCATAGTAGATATGTTCTGAAAAACAAATGAATGATGATTGTGCAATGCACAAAGGAAACAAGCAGCTGATAGTATGCACTATTTTATAGCAATACTTTGAAACCCTCAGTGACAAGTGCTCTAGGACTTAAAAAAGCTTTATGGACAACAACTCTCTGAGAGAAGTGTCAAGGTATGGACCATCTTCTTAGTGTAAGAGAGATTATGCAGAGTCCCAGTGTAATCACTGCCCATCTGAGTAAAGTTGTGCAGGTACTTCAATGTCTGCAGAATCCGGGCCTATAATTCCTGTCTAGTATTTAGCAAAACTAAACAGAACAGGGTTTTGCAGTATTTTTAAAATTTTGAGTCATTACTCGATGCAGCAGAGAAGCCTCAGACTCTAAGGCTCCTGCTTCATGCGCAGAAGTGAGCAACCATGGCAACAGCTCTTTGAAAAGGAAAATGCTTCCCATGGCACAGGTGAAGCAGCTGGAGAGTCCAGGCCATGAGCCAGCTGTAGTCTAGTGAATTGGATTTAGGGTCAGCAGCTAAAATATCCTGAATTCTAATCCTAGTGTTGATGTCGACATTTTGGGCCCCTTAGGCAAGTCACTTGCCCTCTCTGCCTTCATGTCCTCTTTTATTAAAGTGGGGTTTAAGCATTTGCAGAAGCAGAGGTGTAGATGGGAGCTGTCTTATTTGTAAAGTGCTGGTGTGGACAGTGCAGTGCAGAAAGCAACCCCTTTCTGTAGAATCTCCTGCAGTGGGTTGTGTTTGAGAAGGAAAATGCAGCAAGTGGGACAGGCAGCTTGGAACCAGGATCAAACTGCCCAACAAGACAACAGCAGAGGACACAAGTGGAGGAAGTATGGGCTCTGAATCCTTCTCTAACAGTTGGAGATAGAGACTCTTCACAGATCACGTGAGTCAATGAAGTCAGCCCTGGAGTATTTCAGAACTGGCAAGAGATTGAAAGTGAAATGGCGGTGTCCTAGCTTTGCAAAGCCTATGTTTGAAACTGAATTAGACAAGATCATACAACACACATGCTTCTGAACGTGTGGGGATGCTAATATCTCCCTGGGGAAGGTAGATGCTAATTTTTCTACTACACCATAAGTCAAACTTTGACCATCCCACCAGGGCTAGATTAAGGCAATCCTGGGCTGTAGATGTACTTCCCCCATTAGGAGACCCTGAGGTCCTGCCCATGCGTTGTGGCCACACTCTTGCTTGAGGTGGTAGCAGTAGGAGCTATTCCTAGGACTACTGTGTATGGAGCAGAAACCACCACCACCAGTACTATTTTTTGGGGCATCTGGGGAAGCCGATCTGGAATTTAGTAGGGGGATAGGAGTTGTGCACCCCCGAGTTCTATTCTTTTGTGAGCTGGGTGAATATCAGTTCCACTTCACAGATGGGGAAATAGACTCTTCTCCCCTTCACCAGTAGGTGGGCCTCTGCTGCGGGGGATGAGAGCAGCTTTAATCTTCAGCTACTGGCGGCTCCCAAGAGATATTCTGAATCAATATGACCAAACCCCTAGCTGACCAGAACCACCCACTTTGGTGGCTGTGTTGTTTAAACCAGGACCCTGAAACCAGTGTGATTGCCTCTCCATGGACTTTACAGAGCTGGGGCTACAGCAGAAAACAGTGTCTCCCAAGGCTGAATCCAACTGAATGCATATCTTGCTTTTGGGATTCCAGTTTAACATAGTATTCTTGATACAGTACATCTTCCTAAACCCTTGCATTTACCTATCAGTGGGGGGCAAATGAGATAAATTAGTTGCAGTAATTATAACTAAGACAAACACTTAGCTTTGTGCATTGAATGCAAAGTATTGCCTCTTTGGAACTTTCCTGTCTGAGTTCACATAGGTTATATAGTGTGAAAGACTGATCTTATTTATGGGATCAATTCACAAATCATGGTAAACTTTCCAGTAAAAAATTTCCCCCATCTTCATATTTGCAAGATACTAATAAGTCACAGCATCTGTTAATGTCCCAAGAACACTGGCTGTTTTGCACTATCTTCCATGTTCAACCCTTCTCTTAAGGGCTAACATGACTGAAGAGGTTTTCTTCAGAACATCATAAAAAGGTCTCTAGGTACTGCTGACTTCAGGCTTTCTTTTCTATTTTGTGGATTCTTTTCACTCTTACTTCCTAACAAAAGTAATTTACTCCTTCTCCCTGCCATCAACAGGTCTCTAGCAATTTACAGTAGAAAGTGGAGCGGATAAGAATTTCCTGAGAATTACTTCAAGTTACTTGTTCTTGTGAAGCTGCCTCTCATTTCTGACAAAACACCTATAATGAAATTCTGACGCCTCTTTCTCAACTCTTTCTTAGGCTGAAAATCTTTGAACATTCTCACACTTGTTACACTATATAAAGGCCCCAGTACATCTGCACCCACCTCTTCCTTTTCTGGGCTTTAAACCTTTATAGAATTTTTATTTTTTTCTGTGTGAGTAATCATACAGTAATACTTAGCTCTTCTAGGGCCAGATCCTGCACCCATTCAACTCAATGGCACAACTGCCATGAATTCTGTTGGTTCAGAACTGATCTGAACAGTGCTCATCTATAAATATTGGAGCTGGGTGAGTATCTTTAACTCACTTTATGGGTGGGAAAAACTGAGGTGGAGAGGATGAGTTTCTTGCTGAAGGTCATATGGCAGATCAGACCAGAATCCAGCTCTTTGGTGTAGCTGCTTGCTGAGAATACGTGTCCATTTCCTCACAATTGCACTCAAAAGAAATACCTAACTTCACATCTCATATTCTGCAAGTGTAACTCATTCTACACACAAGCCATTACATGTGTATGGTCATTTGTAACTAAGGTCCGAGTTAAGGTTTTTTGGTTGAGTGTGATTGCAAGAAATTGGGTGTGTGCTTTGAGCATCCTATGTTGGATCTGAAAAAGCGAGTTTGTGCAGTCGCAAAAGTCTGTGAGTGTGTTTGGGCATTAATTGGGTAAGGTCTCTGAGTTGTGCTGGATGTGGATCCTAATGTTACCAGAATGGGTGGTTTTTCTGGTTTTTGTGACTGTGTTGATGGGCACTTGAGCAACCCTAATTCTTAGGTAACTATTTTCTTGTGTGGGAAATGAACGACGATCAGAAAAATTCCTCCCTAGAGAGAGGAAGCTCATCTCTAAACTTAATACCACAAAGACTTTAGCAATGATTTTTTTCACTACTAAAGTTCACCTCTTTGCCTTCTTTGGAACAGAAGAGAGTATAATAGGTTTAGATCTCAAAGAAACAGACATAAGTTGTTCGGAATCATGTTTGAGAGCCCTCGTGAGCTTTGCTAGTCCAGTTGTGACCATTATACAATTTGTTTAAATAAAAGTAAAAAGATAGGTAACAAATACTATAATTGAAACGAAGATGTTAGTAAAACATCCATGTATGTTTGTTCTGACAAGACAGTTCTAATCATGGGTTGCTCATCTAGAAGTAAAAGATAATAGAGGAAGGAAAATGTTCTCTATTAGCCACCTTCGACTCCTCCTCAATTACTTTCTGCTACACCCTCCTATCTCTCAGCCCCATATATTCCTAGTTCTCTCAAAAAAGATCCACAAGATCTATAAATGGAACAAACTATAAAGCCTGTGGCTTTTTTAGGAGCGGGGTAGGAGAAAGCTTTACAGTCTTTGTTCTCACTACAGTGGCCAACCAAAACCTGCTTGCAACTATATTTAAACTGAGGTCAAATAAAATTTGCTTTACAAATGTTACTCAATGTGCAATGAAGATGGGGCTCTAATTGACAAAATTCAGCCCTAAAAAGAGAACACTCTGCCATCTTCACACTTCCTTCACCTCATATTTGACAGCTCAAATTATGGCCCTCTCTACACAGGGCAATGGTCAAGTTTAACAACAATGCTAACAACTGGGCCATGTCTACACTAGAGACCTTACAGTGGCACAGATGTACCGCTGCAGCTGCGCCGCTGTAAGGTCTCCCATGTAGCTGCTCTATGCCAGTGGGAGAGAGCTCTCCTGTCAACATAATTAAACCACCCTCAACGAGCGGCTGTAGCTATGTTGGCAAGAGAGCGTCTCCCACTGACATGGCGCTGTCTGCACCGGCGCTTTTGTCAGTGTAATTTATGTCACTCAGAGGGTTGTTTTTTCACACCCCTGAGTGACATAAGTTATATCGACAAAAGTGCTAGTGCAGACACAGCCTTCAAATGTGGCTGTGTTGAGCTGCTCCATGTGGGGCTGGAGACCAAACTGCATTACAACATAGTGTAAAAATGTACATTGACTATCTAGAAATACCACATCTCAGTTTTGGAGCCCCATCATCTACCAAACTTAACCCCTTCCCTCTGTGGATTGCATGGTAAAGTCCTGGCTACCCAATGAAGGTGGCTATTAAACAACATGGCTTCTATTAACAACTGTGTGATAAGGTTCCGTCATTAATTGAGGGCAGCTTCTAAATGAAGATACATGGCATTATTTAAACAATCAAGTGTTGTTTTATATCATGATGTACTTCAATTAGTGAAAACAATCTCCCTGCCAGGCTAAGATTAAGGATCTGCATACCCCAGAAGGGTTTGGCTGTGTGGCTTAATGTGTAAACAGCAGCTTGTGCTGGGCTCAGGATCGACTCTAGTTCTCCTTAATGCGTTTTCTGCAGGGTGTTATTAAGCACTTTGTCAGAAGAAGACAGTCTTCCAGTAGATCTGGGGGTGTCTTATTTTTTCTTTAATTCAATACACTATTGAGACAGCCTCTGAATTTAATTTTTCTGTCTATCTGGTTTGCAGAATTTACATAATTGGTTGCTCGTGCAGTATTTCTCTGCTATTCTTTTTGATATCTCTGTACTGTGTGAAATGTCTTAGCAATTCCCCTGAGGTCATCTTGTCAACAGTGCAGTGTGCGGTCACCAAACCCACAGCCCTACAGGAAATGAATTACCGTAGCGCTGATGGAGATGCAGGTGACTGGGGGAAAATAGCTTTCAAAACTAACTTACTAAACTGCCATTCTCTTAACTCCCTAGGAAATTGCCCTCCACCCGCCTTTCTTTTCAAATCATCCCAAAGAGATGAGCATAGCATCAGGAAGAGTAAGAATTTATTATTATTAGAGATCCTTAAATAAAACCAAACACTTTAGATGGTACCAAAATTTATCATGGTCCAAATGCTGCAGTCTTTAATCCTTACTCAGGCGCAACTTCTATGAAAGGATTATGGATCAGTGAACAGGAAACACAACTTTTGAGATAGGAGACATTTCTCAAGTAATCTTGTTCATTAGCTCAGCCCTTGCTTTTACAAAAATAGGAGACAATCCTGCAATAGTCCTCAGATATGCAAGCAGTCTTGCTGAAATAAGACTGCTACTGAACATAAGGGGTGTAGGCCCAGGCTACTTATTTACATTATATATTGAGTTATAGATTATCCTTCTAAATTCCCCTTGAACTCTGATGTATATAGCACTCAGACCTCTGTGCCATTAAAACACAAGCTAGTGAGCCCGTTATGCAAAAAGAAGACTTTAAAAATAAAAGGACGCTCTCCTACTGTGTTTCTGTCATCCACTAACATTCTGTTGAAGTAAACAGAATGTTAGGAAGTAGTGGTACATTCAGCAGCACAGCAAGTGTGTCCTGCTTGCAGTGTTCAGCACCCATCAAGTGTTTAGTGTGCTAGGTAAAATTACCTCCTTTTTTCTTTCCACAGAAAATAAACCTTCGGCCATTCGGCTCACAGAGTTTCTGTGAGTAGGCTAGGATACTCTTCCCATTTATGATGAGATTAATGTCCATTGACAGTTCTTTGATGTTCTGTCCTACGCAGAAAACAGAAGAAGAGTTCAGGGAGAGAACTGTTTGGAAATTGAGCTATTATTATTTATTTTATAATGAATTTATTAATTAAATGAATTAAATTATTAGTTTATTATTTATTTTAAAAAGATCCTATTCTTTTCTTATTTAGGCCCCAATTTCACTGAGAGTTCCTGAAACCATAGAACACTATGCGATACAGAAATTGCCCTGTAATGTCCCTGGTGGTAGATAACAAGACATGTAGTGAATGAAGAGTAGCTTCCTTTTGAGGCTACTGGATTCAAACCCTGCAGTCAGGGGTTGTGAACAAGCATGTGCAAGGATTGTAATATAACCCTCAAACTTGTCTCGCTTGTGACCCCCGAAAACAGACATGTCCCCAGACGTCTTAGTGCTGCACATGAGTGAGCGCAGGGCCAGTTTGGCCACAGCAGCTCAAGTGTTATTTTGCAGTGTGGCCGCTCTCACTCCGAAGAAGTGGGCTGTAGCCCACGAAAGCTTATGCTCTAATAAATTTGTTAGTCTCTAAGGTGCCACAAGTACTCCTGTTCTTTTTGCGGATACAGACTAACACGGCTGCTACTCTGAAACATCTCTAGCTAGGCTAACTCCGGAGGAGTAACTTTGAGTTAACTTTGCAGCGAAGACAATACCCAAAGGACAACCCCCTGCCCGAACAAGTTTACAATGTGAACAGGCTGACAAAGGGTGGGAGGGAAAACAAAGGCGTGGGGAGGGGTGAAGTGACTTGCTCAAGGTCACACAATCTATGCCTCCTGAGGCCCAATCTGTGTCTGAGCCCCTGGACCCTCGCATGAGAGCGATAAACCCTCTCATGTTTTATCAAAAGCACTTGGTTATTATTCATCAGACCCTCTTTAACACTGACACATGCACAATGAAGTATCTTATTTGTAACACTCAAAAACAGCACTTTACTTACTTAAGACCATTGCAGCTCTGATGTTAAAAGTATTCGTTAAGATATTGGAACAACCGTCGATGCTAAGAGCAAAATCTTGCACAGGATCTGTCAAAAGGTAACAGGCAATTGATTTTTACTTTTATTTCCAATGCATGGGAACTCTACTTCATAAAAAATAATGATAAAAGAATAGAATCCTTATGAAAATCAAGTCACACATATTTTCTTTGAAATCCTCCCAAACATAATCCCCAAACTCCGACATCGTGTGGCTAAAGGATTAGACTGCTCTGTGCCTATTTCACCGACATCACGCTAATCCCAACTAGGTTTGCTTTCAGCCAGAATGTGGCTGGGACCTGCTGTGGGGAGAGACAACTCAAAATGGGAGTTCAGAGATGGCAATCAGGACTCAGTTGAAACAAGAGTCCTTGCACAGCTGCACTTTTCAGTGTCCCTAAACGCTCATTCCCTCTATCACAGTGACTTGTGCTTAATAATAGAACATACATGGAATATCAGGGGTGGAAGGGACCTCAGGAGATCATCTAGTCCAACCCCCTACTCAAAGCAGGACCAATCCCCAACTATCCCCCCCCCCCCCAAATGGCCCCCTCAAGGATTGAACTCACAACCCTGGGTTTAGCAGGCCAATGCTCAAACCACTGAAATAATAATAATTAATACTATAATTATTATTTATTGTTCTATTTGTATTGCAGTAATGCCTAATAGAGCTGGCTGGGAAATTTAATTTAGGTATGTGAAATTTTTTGGAAATTTTTTCATCCTGAATCAGGACAAAAAGCCAAAAACTCATTTTTTTTTCCGAATTGAAATCTGTTTGTTTTTTCAACATTGAAACATGATGTTTCTGAAATGAAAAATGCCTCCAAGCTGGATGCTTGGGAGCTGGGGTACAACAAACCCTGGCAGCTGCTGTCTGAAATTGACATGATTCTTGTCAGTTTTACTGCTGCCTATCACTGAATAGCAGCATGAAACTGACCATATATAAATTGTATAAATTGAAATCCTCTCCCTCCCCCTACATTCCTGCTTTCTAGCCATTAGGACCTGGCCAGTCCTTAAATTATTTAATACTTTAAGGCTTTGTCAACATATCCATTTCTGATGCTGGGTTAGAGTGACCAGATAGCAAGTGTAAAAAATAGGGACGGGGGTGGGGGGTAATAAGTGCCTATATAAGAAAAAGCCCCCAAAATCGGGACTGTCCCTATAAAATCGGGACATCTGGTCACCCTATGCTGGGTGTTGACAACAATTGCAGCTGAGCCAGTGCTGAACTGGTTTAACTGCAAGCATAGACTAGCAGTTCTCAAACTGTGGGTCAGGACTCAAAGGGGGACGCGACTCCATTTTAATGAGATCATCAGGGCTGACATTAGACTTGCTGGGGCCAAAGCCCCACCACCTGGGGCAGAAGCCCGAGGGCTTCAGCCCTGGTGGCGGGGCTCAGGTTACAGGCCCTCTGCCTGGGGCTGAATCCCTTTGGCTTTTGGCACCCACACCCAAGGCGGCAGGACTCGGGCAGGTTCAGGCTTCGGTCCCCCCTCCTGGGGTCGTGCAGTAATTTTTGTTGTCAGAAGGGGGTCACAGTGCAATAAAGTTTGAGAACCCCGGGCGTAGACCAAAACAAACTTGTTAAAAACATTTCAGAAACCATGGGTGACTTCAGGGGAAGTTGCGTGGTGAATGAAAATCAGGTCACTTAGGTGCCTAGCTAAGGACTTAGGAGCCTAACTTTATGCTCCTATTTTTGAAAACCTTAGCCCAGGCTTTGTAGGTGACATTTTATTGAACTGAAAACGGTAGGATAGGGACAGTTTCACATCTTTGCAATTCTAGCGGGGCACCATTTAGGGGGGCAAAGTGGGGCAGGAGCCCCCCCTGAGTTTCGTACAGGAGGTATGCGAGCTTCCAGGTGGAGCTCTTAGCTACAGCACAGCATTAGTGTGAAATGTAAGTTCTGCAGAGGAGATGTGCCCCTGGGGCAGGGTGTCAGTATTTTGTTTACAAACAGAGGGAGGGTGATTAAGATAAGGAAGGGCTGGTGATTAAATTAAGGATCTGGAAGTCTAGCCTGTAAAACAGGAATTCCTGGGGAAGTGGGTGGCTGGGCGGGAGGAGGTTGTTTTAGAGATAACACAGGGGTCTCAGAAAAAATACAGCCAAGCCCTCTGAGCCAAGGTTACATTCAGAAAGGGGGAGATTTGGGGATGTATGTGAAAAGAAGGGGCCAAAACCAAGGGAAGGGATAGCAATGGTATAGAGAAGTTCCCACTATACCTGTGGTACTTATGTGGCCCCATCACCGTAGTATCTGAGCGCCTCACAAGGTCTAAGCTATTTCTCCTCACAGCCCCTCGGTGAGGTAGAGCAGTGCTGTACATTGTACAGATGGGGCACTGAGGCACATTCATTCTAAAGGCCAGATTTTCAAAGGTATTTAGGGACCTAGCTTGATTTTCAAAAGTGCCTAGAAGGTTAGGTGCTTTGTAAACCCCACTAGATGCCTAGCTGCATCTTTGGGTGCCTAAAAGGGTTTGACAGGTTTCAGAGTAGCAGCCGTGTTAATCTGTATCCGCAAATACTCCTGTTCTTTTTAAAAGGTTTTGAAACTCTGTCTTTAACACACTGGCCTGAGATCATGCAGGAAGTCTATGGGGGGAGTAGAACTCAGGTCTTTCAGAGAAAGGCTCATTTGCTGGATAAGGAACTATCTCTCTGCTGCATGCTGCCAAAAAAAGAGGACTCTGATAGATGAGAGCAAAACCAAGGTGGCCAGTTCTCTGAGACTCCAGCAAATGGTCCCAGGAGGTTAGGATGGATGCCCTGGTTGACAGCATTAAAAGCAGCACAGAGGTCAGGAAGGCTGGAGAATGAGAGTCGGATGAGAGGAAATCACTTAACTCCCAAGAGGTGGCAGGTTCTGTCCCATTCTGGGTTGTAGAGCAATAGCTGCTGTGCAATTTTACATTTTAACTGAAAACCATTTTGTTTTGTCATTTTTTTTGTTCTGAGTTCGAGAAAAGGAAGGAATCAGAAAGTGTCATAAAAGTATCAGATGTATTTATGCCTCAAATTCTTAGAGTTTCAGCTGTATCCAGGCCAATTCCAGAACAAAGAATAGAAATTACATCCATAGAGTCCATAAAGTTGATGATTATTATCATGATTTGTATTATTCACTGGGCACCATCTGTGTGCTCAGCACTGTTCAGAATATGCCAGAAAATGTAGTCCCTCAGCCAATGAGTATAAAATGTGTAGCCCAGGATAAGATGGCTCAGATATTTAAGTATGAAGTATATAGTTATTAAGCACACGTTAATATCTATGAGTGGAGGCACTGACGGCAATAGAAGTTTTACTGGATTAAGGAGTAGAAGATTTGACCCACCAACTTTCTTTCAAGAGGAAGAGCTGCCCAGAGCTCCTGTGCCTGTTTATTTTCCTTTCCTGCCTGCAGTGGCCCTGATAAACCTCAGAAGTCTCAATTTTTTTCTAAGCTTTAAAATGTGGAATTTTCTTGTTGTTTGGTTTTAAATATTCTTTTGTGAGAACTGCAACTCAATCACTGTAGTGTTGTGTTTAAGAGACTTTTGGAAAGTAACTAGCCTTTAAATAGAAATAAAAGCAGTGTTGCCAACTCTCATGATTTTGTCATGAGTCTCATGATAATTATTGTTTTCCTTAAAGCCCCAGCTCCTGGAGTCAAGTGGACATGTGATGATTTCAGAACATATGAATGGCCATATTGGGTCAGACCAAAGATCCATCTAGCCCAGTATCCTGTCTTCCAACAGTGGCCAATGCCAGGTGCCCCAGAGGGAATGAAAGAACAGGTAATCATCAAGTGATACATCCCCTGTCACCTATTCCCAGCTTCTGGCAAACAGAGGCTAGGGACACCATCCCTGTCCATTCTGGCTAATAGCCACTGGTGGACCTATCCTCCATGAACTTATCTAGTTCTTTTTTGAACCCTGTTAGTCTCTTGGCTTTAACAACATCCTCTGGCAAGGAGTTCCACAGGTTGACTGTGCGTTGTGTGAAAAAATACTTCCTTTTGTTTTAAACCTGCTGCCTATTAATTTAGTTCTTGTGTTATGAGGAGTAAATAACACTTCCTGATTTGCTTTCTCCACACTAGTCATGATTTTATAGACCTCTATCATATCCCCTCTTAGTCGTCTCTTTTCCAAGCTGAAAAGTCCCAGTCTTATTAATCTCTCCTCATATGGCAGCTGTTCCATATCCCTAATAATTTTTGTTTCCCTTTTCTGAACCTTTTCCAATTACAATATATCTTTTTTGAGATGGGCGACCACATCTGCATGCAGTATTCAAGATGTGGGCGTACCATGGAGTTATATAGAGGCAATGTGATATTTTCTGTCTTATTATCTATCCCTTCCTTAATGATTCCCAACATTCTGTTTGCTTTTTTGACTGCCGCTACACACTGAGTGAATGTTTTCAGAGAACTATCCACAATGACTCTAACAACTCTCTCTTGAGTGGTCACAGCTAATTTAGACCCCCATCATTTTATATGTATAGTTGGATTATGTTTTCCAATGTGCATTACTTTGCATTTATCAGCATTGAATTTCATCTGCCATTTTGTTGCCCAGTCACCCAGTTTTGAGAGATCCTTTTGTAGCTCTTCGCAGTCTGCCTGGGACTTAACTATCTTGAGCAATTTTAGATCATCTGCAAATTTTGCCACCTCACTGTTTATCCATTTTTCCAGATCATTTATGAATGTATTGAATAGGATTTGGCCCAGTACAGACCCCTGGGGTACACTACTATTTACCTCTCTCCATTCTGAAATCTGACCATTTATTCCTACCCTTTGTTTCCGATCTTTTAACTAGTTACCAATCCATGAGAGGACCTTCCCTCTTATCCCATGACAGCTTACTTTGCTTAAGAGCCTTTGGTGAGGGACCTTGTCTAAGGCTTTCTGAAAATCTAAGTACACTATATCCACTGGATCCCCCTTATCCACATGCTTGTTGACCCCCTCAAAGAATCCTAGTAGATTGGTGAGGCATGATTTCCCTTTACAAAAAACATGTTGACTCTTCCCCAACAAATTATGTTCATCTATGTATCTGACAATTTTGTTCTTTACTAAAGTTTCAACCAGTTTGCCCGGTACTGAAGTCAGGCTTACCGGCCTGTAATTGCCGGGATCACCTCTGGAGTAGGGTGACCAGACGTCCCGATTTTATCGGGACTGTCCCAATATTTGCTTGTTTGTCCCGCGTCCCGACCGATGTTCGGTCGGGACACTGGACAAACAAGCAATTTTGCCCTCCGCTCCAGCGCACAGGCGGAGCCTGGAGGGGCTCTCGCCCCCCAGCCCCTCCCCTTCCTTCCCCCATTGGATCCCTCCCCAAATCCCCACCCTGGCCCTGCCCCCAGCCCCGCCCCCTCACTGCCCCATTGGATCCCGCCCTTGCCCCGCCTCTTCCCCAAGCACGCCGCATTCCTCCTCCCTCCCAGGCTTGCGCTGATCAGCTGTATGGCAGCACAAGCCTGGAGGGAGGGGGTGGCCCCCAGCACTCACCCTGCAAACTGCTCCAGTCCAGCTTCTCCAGGAAGGTGAGCACGGCCCGGCAGAGATCCCGCAGCAGCTCCCTCCACCTGAGCCCCCGGTAGAAGGCGAGGCAGGCCTGGGCCTCCTGCGCCGCACCCATGGCTCACGGAGCGGCCCGGCCCGGCCTGGTCTGGGTGGGGAGGGCGGCCGGGATGCGAGCCAGGCTGCCCCGGGGATCTAGCGCAGCACGTAGGCTTGGCAGCTCCGGGCCGGGGCGCGCTCAGCTGTTGCAGCCACCATAGAGTTGGATGGAGACTGGGCTGTGCCACCTGGCGGCGGCGGGGGGATGGCACTCCGCTGGCTTTTTTTTTTTGCTCCGCCGCCGGTGTCACATTAGCTATCCTCCATTCATCTGGTACAGAAGTTGATGTAAATGATAGGTTACAGACTACAGTTAGTAGTCCTGCAATTTCACATTTGAATTCCTTCAGAACTCTTGGGTGAATACCATATGGTCCTGGTGACTTATTACCGTTTAGTTTATCAGTTTGTTCCAAAACCTCCTCTGACAACCTCAATCTGGGACAGTTCCTCAGATTTGTCACCTAAAAAGAATGACTCAGGTTTGGGAATCTCCCTCACATCTTGAGCCGTGAAGACCGATGCAAAGAATTTATTTAGTTTCTCCGCAATGGCCTTATCGTCCTTGAGTGCTCCTTTAGCATCTTGATCATCCAGTGGCCCCACTGGCTGCTTAGCAGGCTTCCTGCTTCTGATGTACTTAACATTTTTTTTGCTATTACTTTTTGAGTCTTTGGCTAGCTGTTCTTCACATTCTTTTTTGGCCTTCCTAATTTTATTTTTACACTTCATTTGCCAGAGTTTATGCTCTTTTCTATTTTCCTCACTAGGATTTAACTTCCACTTTTTAAAGGATGTCTTTTTGCCTCTCACTGCTTCTTTTACTTTGTTGGTTAGCCACGGTGGCACTTTTTTGGTTCTCTTACTATGTATTTTAATTTGGGCTATACATTTAAGTTGAGCCTCTATTATGGTGTCTTTAAAAAGTTTCCATGCAGCTTGCAAGGATTTCACTTTTGGCTCTGTACCTTTTAATTTCTGTTTAACTAACCCCCTCATTTTTGTGTAGTTCTCCTTTCTGAAATTAAATGCTACAGTGTTGGGCCGCTGTCGTGTTTTACCTGCCCCAGGCAGGTACAGTATAAACTGACAGGGCCTTGGCCTACTAGGATGTTTCCAAAGTTAAATGATCTATTCCAAGCTTGGTGAACTGCAAAAAAATGATTGAAAGTAATCTAGAATAGGAGTACTTGTGGCACCTTAGAGACTAACAATTTATTTGAGGATAAACTTTCGTGGGCTACAGCCCACTTCATCGGATGTAGCCCACGAAAGCTTATGCTCAAATAAATTTGTTAGTCTCTAAGGTGCCACAAGTACTCCTATTCTTTTTGCGGATACAGACTAACACGGCTGTTACTCTGAAAAGTAATCTAGATTATTCTAAAAATCAGCGTGTGTAAATGCTCTTTGTTGGTACTTTGTCAGCAGACTTCCAGCCCCGCGAACAGCGTTAGCTTTGTCTGCAGGAGAGTGCTCCTGCTGACAAAGCTGCATTCCCACTGCCACTTGCTTCGGCAAAACTTTTGTCTTTCGCAGGGGGGCTTTTTAAAGTACCCATGAAAGACAAAAGTTTTGTCGACAATGTCGTAGTGTAGACAAGCCCTCATAACAAATTAAGAATATACATTAAATTTTTAAACCTAACCAGTGTCCCTTAAGTGACTTGACATAAGATGTGAGAACATGTTAGTATTAGAGCTAAGTGGGTCTAATATTTAATTCTCTTTTTTTATATAGGAATGAGATACAGCTAATTTCTAAGTTATTATCTGCAAAAAAAACCCCTAGAGTTTTCAGGTGCCTAAGTAGCCCCTAGAATCATGGTTAAAGTTGTCCCCCCTCCCCCGCCATCAAAATCTGAAATGGCGCCCCAAGCTGGAGTCAAGATTGTTTTCTGTGAGGCTGGGTTGATGTGGCAGCAGTGCATTGTGTTCCAGTTTGAATGCTGTCTTTACAATGGTCCTCCTCCTCCCACAGGTTTAAACTATACGTGTGACTGGAAGGTGGGGCCAGCAGGGATGAAAGTGTGGAGGGACCTGTGAGCAATGAAGCCTGGTGACTCAAATGCACAAATGGAAAGGAAAAAGCAAGAGGCGGTAAAGAGAAGATGGGTGAGTACCGTAAAAAAAACCCAAACAACCCTAGACCAGGGAAGCATGTAAGCTCTCCAAAGGACCACCCAAAACTTAATTTTTGTTCTTAAAAATAACTATAAAATAAAGCAGTGAGACAAAAAGGCAATGATATTTGCCCAAGGCTTCATGCCAGTGAGCTGCATTTTGTTTTTTCTTTCAATGAACGAGTCCCTTTAGTTGTGTGACGGACTAGAAAAGGAGGATAGCGCCAAGGGAGCTGTTTAATAGTTACACAAGAGTCAGAGGGACCTGATGGCTTGTTTTTTTCCCCCCTTCCTGTCACTTCTTATTTTGCAACTTTAGTTTCAAAAGTCATTGCAATGAAGTGAAAAGAACCGTTTCTTGCTCTTGTGGGAAATATGGTTTTAGACTTCTCTTTTCTCTAAAGCATCTAGGGCCCCCTCCCCACTTTTCTCTGTCCCCTCTCAGGGGTTGGTTTCCTCTTTGCTTCTGCAAGCGAATCTCTCACTTCTGTATTTAATGCAAAGTGTGATGATAAAGTTTAGGAAGCAGCTGCTCAGATTTTGGACTAATCAGGAGTCAGTGGCTCAAATGTATCAACCAGTGTTACTCTAGGTGCTGCTGCCACTGCTTTCTGTAATGTGTTGAGCTTGCATAAGAGCTACAGATGGTTGAATGGTTAAAAGTTCCAACACTGAAGTTTTCATACGGGGACACAGTTACAAAATGATATTGCAACAAATACAGTTTGGTTTTGCTCTTTTAGATGGGACTGGTCTGTTTTTTAACCATCTAACTGAATCATGGCACGAAGACTGGTCAACATTTTTTAGTCAAAACTGTTTTTCAGTGGAAAACTGGGTTTTTGACAAAACGAAGTTCTTCGTGAAAGGTGTCTGCTTTTTATGGAAAAGGTTGACTTTTTGTTGAAATATTGAACTTATGGGAGTTTCAGTTCAAGTGCCTCATGCCCCTGTTCTCCTTCATGGACTGGGCTCCCCAGCTGGACTACATCTTCCACGATGTGCTTTGGCCATGGGACTCCCATGAGACATCACAATGCTTCTACAAGAGGCGAGACTGTGGTGCATCATGCAAGATGTTGTCTGTCCAGAAACCATGACTGTAGAGGAGAATGGAGGTATGAGGCACTCAAACGACAGCTCACATGAGAATGTGCAGTGGAATTTCCCAAAAGAAATTTTATGGCTTTTGAATTTTTGCTGAAAAGTCAAAACTTTCCACTGGGGTTGGGGACACACATTTCTGACCATCTCTCTATGGTACATCGGTGTAGAACTTTACAGTCCAACATGATAGTTCTGTAGTGGAGATGGGACCTCTTGGTAGCAATTCTTCCTGAGTAGGGGAAGGTAGGATGAGCTGCAGTGCCAGTGAGAAGTAGGCAGAGTGGGTGCAGCTAAAGGAACGTAGAGAACCCAAAGTAGGCTTTTTTTGTTAAATAAAGATGTCTGCAAATTTTACTGTGCCTGGGTAGCTATGTAGCTGAAAGGAGAGTCTATTCTGCTTTTTCTGTACTGACCCTTTAAATGTGGAGGAATCCCCTGTCTCCTACAGGAGCAACTGTGAAGCAGCTGCCATTTTGGTTTTCAGATGCACAATGTTCCAAGAGTGAATCAATGTATTTTGTCTCATGGAGACTTTATACTCGTTCTTTCTTGTTTGCCTCAGTCAGAAGTGACTCATCTAGACTGATTTTTTTTTTTTACATGTTATGTCTTTCACATATGCAAAGCAAAAACATTTACCTTTTTGACTATAAAATACATGATGATTCCCTTTCCTGCAACACTTCATAGTGCACAGTACTGTATGTTCCCAGATCCCAGTCGTTCCTCCACCCACTCCTTCAATCTGTTATCTCTTCCATAATTAAAGCTAGAAACTCTTCTTCAGGTTTCAGATAGTTTGCTATTCCAGTTCAGCTTTGATATGTTACCAACATTTGAAATGATGATTGAAATTTTGCAAAAACATTTAGCTTTTCTGCAAGTAAATGCTTAACGGAAAAATAGGCATTTTTATGTCTTTATATTTTTGCTTGAGATGGGTCTGAGTCCCAGCGTTAGGAATTAGAGCTGAACTTCCTCAAGGCATAGGGGTGTCTAGATCTGCGGTTTGGGTTCAAGCCTATCTCTAGTTCTGACTACTTTCACGCGACTACTTTCAGGTACAAATGCTCAACTAGATCCTCAGCTGGTCTAAACGGTTGACTACAGCTGAAGTTCTGTCCCCTTCTTTGAACATAATAGGACCCACGGATGCTACTGAGGTTTCGATTGTATTCAACATTGAGATTGCAGCTTTCACCAGGGCCGCACTGCTCTTTTTGAGCTAGAATTTGGAACCCCTGTTGACTCTCTGCTATTCATCAGCCATCAGTTGGAACACTACCCACTGATCTGACAAATCAGATACAATGGCACTTATCTCATTTCACTACTTCCTGAATGTTTATAGGGATATTCCTTGCAGTCTGTATTTATATATAGATTGCCTGGCACATTGCGTGCAGTGGCACCATAGTGCTGGATTTCAATCTCATTTGACATTCCTTGTAGCTAGTAGGTGAATTCTATTGGATTATTCTGGAAGAGTGAGTAGACCATCCAGGGGTGAAAGTAAGGTAAATTACTTACTGGTACAGGGGCCCGGCTCCGGGCCCCTGGAAGGGGCGGGGCCTCAGGCGGAAGGGGAGGGGGTCAGTCTCCCCTAGCCAGCCCTTCCACCCTGCCTGGCCTGCATCGCCCGGGGCTCTGGCCGCTGCCGTGCTAGCGGTGGCCAGGAGACCCGGGCCCTTTTAAATCACCGGGCCCTGGAGCAGCTGCCCCTTTTGCCCCCCATCGGCAGCCCTGGGATGGGAGCAAAAGAGGCAGCGATGTCCGCTAATGGTGATTAAACCCTGGGTAGCTCTGCAACGTGGCCTGTGTACGGGCTGGTACCGGCGGCCACTTCTTATTGGTACGCCGTACCGGCCCATACCGGCCCACTTTCACCTCTGAGACCATCCAAAAAATACCGTTGGTTGGAGTTTCAAAGAAATTCACTTGATACATTTAAAAAAAAGATGTATTTGTCTTGTCTTGTTTTCCTTAGCAGGCCTCACATCAGTGTGACTAACACAACATTGCATAGGTGCTGCTGCACCCCTTGGCATGAAGTGGTTTCCATCATATCCAGGGTTTACAGTTTGGTTCAATGGCTCTCAGCACCCCCACTATACAAATTGTTCCAGCATTCCTGCAGCATTGCAGAAACTGGACTGCCACAGTGGAAAAAGGTCTGTTCTAATAATTTTGATGATCTGTTCTAGAATTGTGCTTGTCTTTTCCCCCCTCTTGTTGACCTTGCTCTGGGTTCAATTTCACCTTGAAGTAACCTGATATTGCCTCAAAATACCACTGCTTCCAAGTCATTATAATAAATGAGTGCAGCAGATTAGAGGCAGCAATCACGTGAGCTTTGTGGTGCTCGTGTGATAGAGTTCACATCTCTGCACATCTCAGAGCATTACAGAAGCTCTCCAGTATGATTCTGGTACCTTTTGGCCTTTCAAAATCACACTTTTGGGAGCTGATAAACAATGCAATTGTATTGAATGGCTTTATTAGGGTCACACAAGGACAGTACAGTGCTGCAGGAACTGGAAATGAGCATGAGGGGAAAAATACTTAGCACTTAAACAGCACTTTTCACCTTCAAAGCTCTTAACAAAACTAATCCTCACAACATCCAAGTGAACAAAGGAGATAAAGAATGATCAACTGTTTTGGATGCCATAATTTATGCATTCCCTCAACACTTCCCTTTTAATGTCTATTTGAATAAATTAACCTGAACCCTCAGAGAGAGATTTGAAATGCAGTGGAACCCACTGATAGTGAACTGAGATGGCCTCTGTTGAAGCAGAATGAAAGTCTCAGATTATGCACATGTACACTCTATTTGATGAACCTCCACTTAGGACTTGCCTTCACTCCAAAACTGGACCATGCTGGAACATGGTTGTGAAGAACGGAGTTAGCTGACGCAATGCTGACGGTGACTTTGCATTCAGTGTAGAGCAGAACAAATTGTATAAACTCATGTCCGCTAATGGTGATTAAACCCTGGGTAGTTCTGCAACTGAAAGGGTTTAATCATGATTAGCTGACACCAGGCTGAGCACACTTTGTCCTGGTCTACATTGACCTCAGAGTCACAGTCAACACTGAGTTTGCTAACTTGAATCTTCAAGTGCTGCTTGGCATTTCACTTAGCTCGGGGGTGCACTCTGAAACCCAGTGCAGAATTCCTGCTGGGTTTTGTCTCCAAAACCCCACACTTCGGCTTGTGTCGGCATCACAGAGGTGGAGTGGGAGGAATGTCACGTGTCTTTGGGGCTGCAAAGTACCTGTGCACCCTGCTGCAATAGTGCTGCAAACTCGTGTGATATTTAGTGTATTACTTAAAGCCCCAGCTCCTGGAGACAAGTGATTATGTGTGAATCCTAGCTTTCATTTCTGAAAGAGTAAGTTTCTAGCACTCATTCTGGTTGCAGAGAAAAGCTTGAAAATGTGCAACTGAAAGTTTCAAACCCAGAAGATCCTAAAAAATGTAATATATTTTTTAAAGCTCATGATATTTAAGCTAATGTCATTATATTTTTTTCAGTCTGACTCATGAGTATCAAACATTTGGGGTTGTCAGTACTGCAAATAGCAATTATGTACAAAAGGGCTGGATTAAGTGTGGACACTACAGGCTTATGCCTGAGGTCCCAGCTCCCAGAGTCAAGTGATTATATCAGAATTTAAAAAGGGAAAGTTTCTAGACCTCATTGTTGCCAATAAAAGCTTGAAAAAACATGTTGAGGTTAAGGGTATGTCTACACTAGAAACGCTACAGCAGCACAGCTGCAGCTTAGACACTTACTACAGTGAAGAAAGGGATTCTTCAGTTGCTGTAGTAAATCCATCTCTCTGAGAGATGGTAGCTAGGTTGATGGAAGGATTCTTCAAACGTGTCCTCCACTCGCTACATTGGCTTCCCATAGAATTTTGAATGAAGTTCAAGGACTCAGTCCTTACTTTCAAAGCTCTCTATGACCTGGGCTCAGAATATTTAAGGTTCGTCCAAAGTTCCAGGACAAAGAACTTGGTCAGCAACTATGCTCCTCTGGCACAATGGAACTCTCAGCAATAAGAGTAAAGCTCATTGGTGTGGGAGATTGAACCTTCCCTGGGGGGTGGTTTGAGACTGTGGAACAAACTCCCCCAGGAACTAAGGACAATCACAAACTGCATCACTCGCTGTTCCAAGTGCAAGGTCCATTGCTTTGACGTTGCCTCTCTAACATGGAGCAAGAGGTGTGTTTATATTAAACAAAAAGCAAAAACCACCGTTCCAAAACTAGAACCTCCACTCCACACGCTTCTCCCTCTGGGGAGCAGATGAGAGAATAAATCACACATGGCAAATGTGTAGTCATGTTGTTTAAAGAACACATGGAAGGTATCACTGTATGTCACTGACCATCAATGTTTGCCATAGTGGTTTGGGAATCAGTCCTGTTTCATGTATGAAATAGAACCAAAGACTCCTACAAAGGGTCCTGTGGCTAGAAATGTGTACAGCACTCTGGATGTCAGACTTTTTTGCTAATTACGCACAACAGTGTCTGGCTGCATGGAGATATACCGGATGTGTCCCATTTTCACAGAATGGGTTGAAATCAGCCGCAGAGGTGGGGCAATAAGTTGTAATCAGCGCCATGTGACCCTTAAGGAAACTGCTTTGACTTGCTCACTACCTGCCATTGAATCATTTCACAGAAGTCTTTCATTTTCAGATGAAAAGAAGGCCAGTATATGGAATTCATTTTGTGGCGGTTCTTCAAATCTCTAATAAGAAACTCTCTTGACTCAGCAAATATCATCCAGGAGAGGCTGGTGTTTAGTGCTTAGCAGGGTCAGCATCACTAAAATCTCCTCCTTAAGCAGACTTGATTAGCTCTGTGTTACTCCAGTTTTATGCTGTTGTTACTCCCACTGAAGTCAGTGAAGTTACACCAGCATAACACTGGAGTAGCACAGCGGTGAATCACATCCTCCTCCTGGATGAGAAGACATCAGAGCCTAGAGAGGTTTTTTTTCTGGATTATTTTAGACGGTTCCTATAAACTGATTGTACATCTGCCAGGGAAGCCCACCTCCCATTTAGAAAGCCCTGCTCTCATGGTAACTGAAGGCGTCTCTGGAGGGTTGAGAGCTATACTAAAGCCTATATGTGCAACATTCTCTAAATGAGGTAGAATGGAGGTCTCTAGAAGCTGTATCTTGTGGTACACCTAAACAGTAAATTTACCATGAGACTGCTCATGAACCACCATTGTTCAGTTCTTGGTCTTTAACGTTATTATGGGGTGGATGTGCTTTTTGATGACCTCCACTTTACACAACAAAGAGCTAATCTCAAGGTCTTACTAGCTATCTGGTATAACTTTGGCTAACCTATTTAATACTAAACCTGTCCCCCATAAAATATTCCAATTTTGCATGTCTTAATAATTAACAAAATCACAGGCTCCTTACAGTTCTTCTTGATGCATTGTACTCTGTAAATATAATTTAGAATACTGTTTTGGCATTTTTTAATTATGTCTGGGTAGTCCCATGCTTTTTCATAGAGGGAACCATATCTTAATATTAATTGCCTTGTGGACTACTTCCCCTACCATTTGCGATCCCTTAATGTCCCTGTGACAGCGACAGCAATTGCCTACATTGGAAAGGAGTTAGTTGGAAATACTATCTTTTAATGCAATATAGCAACTAGAAATAAGGAGGAAGGGCTGACACCATGTGATCAGTCATCTCTCTGGGGATCATGGGCCAGATGGGCATTCAAACTGTCACACCGAGGTATTTTGAATAGCGCAAATGAAAACGTTTTCAAGGGAAACTCTAGTTCTTTGATTGTTGTCCATTAGGAATCGATGCTAGAAAAGACCAGTGGGGAGCTGGTTTCATGTGGCTTTGAATAATTCAGGAACAAAAGCAATTGCAGGAGACTGCTTGAGGAAGATAAATAAATAAATAATTATGAAGCATCTGGCTCAATCTAGCTGCCATAAAACAATGAGTAATGGAGAGAGATCCTTCTTTTATCAAGTGCATGATTTAACATTTACCCTGTAGAAGCAGGAAACAAGAGTTTTCCCCACCCACTAACTTCTCCCTAACAGCTAAAGCTCCCAGCAAGCTTATTTCCTTTAATTAAAAAGAGAGTCCATGTACAGATAACATATACACCAAGGGAGAGAGACCAGCAATCTGATTTAACTTGGGGTGATGGGAAAAGCAGAAACTGGTGTTATGTAAAATTAAAGTTGCTGCAAAGATTAATAAAGAAGACAACCCGTTAGCATGGTACTACTGAGTGATCAAAGATAGTCATTCTGGGTTTATAAAATATGATCCCATGCTTTACAGATTTGCTTCATATCTGACAGCTCATGTTGTTGCTTCTATTAAGAAAAAAAAGTGGAGTGTAAACACTGTATATTTGGTCCTCAAGAAGCCTTTCAATTCATATGGCAAAGACCTTTGGGGGATGGGAAGAGTAGCTGACCTGGACTCCACTAAGGGCATGTCTACACTAGAAATGCTACAGCAGCACAGCTGTAGTGCTGCAGCTGTGCCTCTGTGGTGTAGACACTTCCTCCAGTGGTGTGTCTGTCACTGTAGTAAATCTGCCTCTCTATGGGCATGGCTACACTTGCAGATGTAGAGCGCTGGGAGTTAAACCAGTCTTCGGAGACCACTGCCGTGTGTTTACACTGTCAGATTTAAGCGCACTGCCGTGGCCACATTAGCAGCTCTTGCAACGCCACAGAGAGCAGTGCATTGTGGTAGCTATCCCAGCGTGCAAGTGGCTGCAACATGCTTTTCAAATGGGGTGTGTGTGGAGTGTGACAGGCAGTGTGTTGTGTGTATGTGGGGGGAGAGAGAGCGGGTTTTTGGGGTGCTGAGAGTGTGTCAGCATGCTGTCTTGTAAGTTCAGACAGCAGCAGACCCCTCCTTCCCCCCACCTCTCTCTCTCACACACACTCACAGGCCATTGGGCATATTTACCGCTAATAGTCAAAGATCAATTAATTGCCAAAATTAGGCTATCCCATTATACCATCCCCTCCATAAATGTATCAAGCTTAGTCTTGAAGCCAGATATGTCTTTTGCCCCCACTGCTCCCCTTGGAACGCTGTTCCAGAACTTTACTCCTCTGATGGTTAGAAAACTTCGTCTAATTTCAAGTCTAAACTTCCTGATGGCCAGTTTATATCCATATGTTCTTGAGTCCACATTGGTACTGAGCTTAAATAATTCCTCTCCCACCCTGATATTTATCCCTCTGATATATTTATAGAGAGCAATCATATCTCCCCTCAGCCTTCTTTTGGTTAGGCTAAACAAGCCGAGCTCTTTGAGTCTCCTTTCATAAGACAGGTTTTCCATTCCTCGGATCATTCTAGTAACCCTTCTCTGTACCTGTTCCAGTTTGAATTCATCCTTCTTAAACATGGGAGACCAGAACTGCACACAGTATTCCAGATGAGGTCTCAGATGAGTACCTTGTATAACGGTACTAACACCTCCTTATCTCTACTGGAAATACCTCGCCTGATGCATCCCAAGACCGCATTAGCTTTTTTCACAGCCATATCACATTGGCGGCTCATAGTCATCCTGTGATCAACCAATACTCCGAGGTCCTTCTCCTCCTCTGTTACTTCCAAGTGATGTGTCCCCAGCTTATAACAAAAATTCTTGTTATTAATCCCTAAATGCATGACCTTGCACTTTTCACTATTAAATTTCATCCTATTACTACTACTCCAGTTTACAAGGTCATCCAGATCTTCCTGTAGGATATCCCGGTCCCTCTCTGTATTGGCAATACCTCCCAGCTTTGTGTCATCCACAAACTTTATTAGTACATTCCCACTTTTTGTGCCAAGGTCAGTAATAAAAAGATTAAATAAGTTTGGTCCCAAAACCGATCCCTGAGGAACTCCACTAGTAACCTCCCTCCAGCCTGACAGTTGACCTTTCAGTATGACCTGTTGTAGTCTCCCCTTTAACCAGTTCCTTATCCATCTTTCAATTTTCATATTGATCCCCATCTTTTCCAATTTAGCTAATAATTCCCCATGTGGAACCGTATCAAATGCCTTACTGAAATCGAGGTAAATTAGATCCACTGTGTTTCCTTTGTCTAAGAAATCTGTTACCTTCTCAAAGAAGAAGATCAGGTTAGTTTGGCACGATCTACCTTTTGTAAAACCATGCTGTATTTTGTCCCAATTACCATTGACCTCAATATCCTTAACTACTTTCTCCTTCAAAATTTTTTCCAAGACCTTGCATACTACAGATGTCAAACTGACAGGCCTGTAGTTACCCGGACCACTTTTTTTCCCTTTCTTAAAAATAGGAACTATGTTAGCAATTCTCCAGTCATACGGTACAACCCCTGAATTTACAGATTCATTAAGAATTCTTGATAATGGGCTTGCAATTTCATGTGCCAGTTCATTTTAACTATTTGGGGCACAATGGACCAGACTGTGAACTCAGTTATACCAAAGTAACTCTATAGACTAGTGTTACACTAGTCAACTGAAGTCAGTAGAGTTACTTGTAACTCCACTGTGCTCCTCCTCAACCCTTTACATAGTAATACGCCAAACTTCAGGCAAATGGCTTTCTACAAGAGTATGCTTTGTCCACTGCTAAGAGTCCTTAGTCCACTCCTAAGAGGTTGCAGTTTTGTACCCTTTCAGATCAGAATGTGTCCCAATCAGATTAAAGAAATGCAGTGTAATCGGAGAGTGTATTTCCATTTGTGACTCTAATCCAGTGAAAACTGATAACAAAGGGTACAAAACTGCAACCTTTTAGGGCAGAGCAGTGGACTAAGGGCTGGTCTACACTAACCCCCCCACTTCGGACTAAGGTACGCAAATTCAGCTACGTTAATAACGTAGCTGAATTCGAAGTACCTTAGTCCGACGTTACCGCGGTCCAGACGCGGCAGGAAGGCTCCCCCGTCGATGCTGCGTACTCCGCTCGCCGAGCTGGAGTACCAGCGTCGAAGACGAGCACTTCCGGGATCGATCCGGGGCACTTCCGGGATCGATCCGGGATCGATTTATCGCGTCTTAACCAGACGCGATAAATCGAACTCAGAAAATCGATTGCTTACATCCGGACCCGGATGTAAGTGAAGACGTACCCTAAGCTTACTCTTGTAGAAATCCATCTGCCTGGAGTTTGGCATGTTCCTGCATAAAGAATTGAGGACCACAGAGGAGCTACATGAAGGTTTACTTTGTCCCATTTAAGCATAGGCAGCAAATTTGCTATGTGAAAATAGAGCCCAAAGCCATGGAGCTCCCAGCCAATATTTCCAGTTTAAGTCCTCCATAGTAGTTTGGAAATTGTGAAGAGGAGAGCAATAGCTTCTCTTCCTAACTAAAGCTAATGGTTGTTCATATTCCTAAATATGGAGGTGCTTTTATGGTATACCTACAGATAGTCAGCTGAGTGCTGCAAATAAAATGTGCCCACTTGACTATTTTGATTATTGAATTTAAGATTATATATATGTTTGTTTACCCTTCTCCTGAAATTTCAGTTCATGAACATTGGGCCTGATTTGACTTGAAAAAATTAAAGAAAAAGCTGGATATGAGGTGTGAAATCAGCTTCTCATTTAAACACTCTTTCTGCTAGCCAGAAAACCAAGTTGGGCCCGATGGCCTTCTATAAGGTCTGGGTGTCCCTCCAGATGTCAACCCAAATATTGACTTTGTATCATCCCTTTTGAAGCATTCCCTGAAATTCCCTGGTAGTTGCTCAATACATACTGGAAGTGAAGTCTTCAATAATTGATATACCCATTGCTTTATTTTCCAGAAAGCCCCCAGACTCCAAGTTGGAGATGGGGGTTGTTAAAAACCTCTATCCCATCCTCTAGAACAGGGGTAGTCAATAAGTGGACTGTGGGCCAAATCTGGATCACCAAATGCTTTTTGAATGAACTCTGAAATCTTTTTATTTACTTATTATTATCATTTGTTTTTATTATTGTTTTCTCTGGAATCTGGACCTTGGTTTTTGGATTTTGGTTAATCAGTTGAGTATGTATGTCTAGGAGGGGCTGTTCAATCAGCTGAAACTAGTTGTCTCCAAGTGTTGACACCAACATATGATAGTTGTACAAATACTGGCTAACCATAAGACTCTTCAAGAAACTATGTTATAAAAGCACTTGGAAAATACATTACCCCCTTAGATATCTACAGCAGCAAGTGCCTAGTGTACTCTCTGAGGAGGGTGTCCTTTGAACACTTGAGAATGCTAATTAACATGAACTAACCAAATCACAGTTATATAAACACACTATAAGCAACCGCTGGTGGGTGTGTCAGAGTTACGCTCCATCAGCTTTGTTTGCATGCACTTTCAGAGTAGGAGCATGACACTTGAATAGCACTGAAATCTGCTCAGAGCACTTAACTACATTACCTTCTCCTCCCCTCCCCCAGAGAATTACCTTTTAAAATGTAAACTGAAGAGATCAAGAGCGTTATTGTGGTAGAGGTCACTCTGAAGTACAAAGGGATCGGAGTCAAACTTTCGTGTTGCAGATTCCTTTCATATCTCTGGATAAAACTCTCCTATTATGATTCCTCTTTTTCACTTAGTCAGCAAAATAGTGTTAACAATGTAAGAATCACTTGACTATATTTGTCTGCCAGGCAGTTTGCTTCTTGGAAGCCCTCTCCCTTGTGGAGGTGATCCCTTTCTTAAACAAAATATTGTCTAATATCCAGGAATATATGCATAGGGGACCAAGAGTAAAAATGCAGTTAATCTTCCAATCACAAGGCAGATACAAATAATAAAAATGGTATTATTGTAGCCCCTACAAGCCCCAGTCATGGACCAGGACCTCATTGTGCTAGGTGCTGTACAAACAGAGCAGAGAGATAGTCCCTGCCCCAAAGAGGGTATGTTAGTTACTCTGAACTATTTGGAGACTAGACCGATGTTACAGTCATTGGACTAAATTAATCCAAGTCCCTGAAATCTATGAAATTTTCACCAGGGATGGCCTTAACTCTATCTCTTTGATGTGCCCATCCCCATGGAATCTGAGAGAGAATTTGGTCTATTCTGTCCAACAAACCACTTGATTAAATGACTGAAGCTTTTAGTCACTTTGTCAAATTGCCATTTCACTCAGGCACTTAGTCAAAGAGTTTAAAATATTATGATGTTTCTAGCCTGATTTTCCTGAAAAGCTGTATAAAACAGGCACTCAGACAGACTACAAAGTAATAAACAAGTGATTAAACTGGGAGTGAAGCTTCACATTTGATAACTTTGAGTTCTTCTTACATGTTTCATATATAATGAATGATAAAAATTGTGGAAGGGATATTAAACCTCTATGCTTCAGGGCTTATGCCAGTCTCAAACTATCGGACAGTGGGATGAGATTTAATGTTGGGAGCAAATTATCTCACATCTGCCTCCTGCAGCACGCTTATAGCTTCTCCTGAAGCATCTGGTCAACTGGCCACTGTCGGAGACAGGATACAAAACTAAATGGACCTTGGATCTCGTCCCTGTCTTCTGTTTCTGTAGACACTGAATATATATTACATATGAGAGAGGCATTTGAGTATGTTAAAACATTTAATTTTTTCCGAATTGCTTTTGCCTTATTTCATATGTTGCAAGTGAATGCCAAATCACTTGAGATGTATGAAAGCTATCCTTTTTGACTTAGTAAATCATGCTGAACACAATCTGCCATTGTTCCACGTTCTAATAAATGCAAAATCAATCTCTCTACACTCCTGGCACATCCATCAGTTGGTCCTCCATATAACTCTTCTCTCTTAATTGCTCTTGGCATTGGAAGGATCTTCAAGAAGATGGCCTGTGTTACTTCTGTCTTAATATGTCTTCCAAGGTTTCTGAAGTAATTTGTGGTCATGATAGATCTTCCTTCACTTTGATCACTTATACCCTGGTAGACTATATAGTTATCCCTAGTTTTCTCACATGCTCACAGTACTAGCTGTTACGTCTGGGAGACAGTGTAGCAGCCTATTTACTTCTCTGGGCCACCGCATTCTCATCTTAGGTTGCTCACTATGGAATTACTGATCCGGATTTTTTTTCTTATTTCTTTTTGGTGCCTTTCTTGCAGTTCATGGCTCTTTGTCATTAATTGAGCTATTCTTTGCTTCTACCTATCTTCAGTTATCTGTCTAGGTCTTACACTGCACTCAACATAGTAACATTTGACCTTATTTTGGCTTTAGTTAGATTTTTGTTGCCATCTTGGTGAACTGCAAAGCAAAAATGAACATTTAATACCAGATTTATATGCTGGAACTAAGCCCTATTAATCTTGATTAATTTAGTTAAAATTTTCTTTCACTTCCTGAAATCCACTTCGTTTTTCCTCCAGCATTGTCAATATCCCAGGATGTAAAATCACAAATAGCCGGAATGAATCCTGGTCCCATTGAATCAATGGGAGTTTTCCCATTGACTTCAGTTGGGCCAGGATCTCACCCTAATAGCCTTATTGTAACCCATATCTGATGTCACAGAATGATGCATTCTGGGATTTCTTCAGTGGAAGTACCCTGAGGCTTTCAGACTGGGAGGGAATGAGGGAGAAGAGTTTTACAGAGGTTGGCTAACATTTATTTCTGGGCTGAATATTCCCAGTTGGATTTGTGGGGTTAAAATGAATGTTCCACTTTTGCTTTGCAATTCACCTTTAATGTTCTTCTGTCATTCAGCAGAACATGCCTGTCATGTACAGTAGTACTTATTATTATTCCCATTCCACCAACGTCCAGGATTCCTGGGCTAGGCAGCTACTTAAGCTCTTATTCCGAACCTTTGACCTCACACTGACACCATGAAAAGCTATCCTTCTGACATGACAAGCAGCCCTGTGGTTTCTGGACATTGCTGCATTTGAAGTATCTCATAAGTCTATGCAGTGTAACAGGCAAAGTTTCCTGGCTTGAAAGAAGGTCCGTTGGGAAAGCAATTTATCAACACAGATGAAAGATGAGAATAGCTGATGGGGCTTTTGACACAGTGGGAGTAGCTTGGGCGGGGGCTCACCAATCTATGCACTTTGTAAGCATCCCTGCATGGGCCAAGTTGGGAGACAGTTGATTAGGAGTGATCAACCAGTTAAGAAGGGGATTCATCTCGTCAGCTGGGGCCTGTTAAATGGGAGATATGAATGGAGAGGGGAGGGCTGGAAGGAAGGGCAAAGAAGTCCAGAATCTCAGAGTGGTGAGACCTCTCTTCCCACCCTTTCACCCTATGAGAATCCTTGGGAAATACTTTATGGTGATGCGACATGAAGCTGCATAAAATATTATAAATAAAGTAAGCTATGGTAAGAGTGCGCGAGGGCTGCTTGCAAAGAGAAATCCAGGGTGAAGGAGCCCCCCTCCCTTGACACGGCTGCATGGAGAAAAGTGAGGTTGCCTCTTGCATTGCCAGTCGTATATCCCTGGAGTAGTATATTGTTGAAAACCCCAAAACTTTTGACTAAAATGAAAAAGCTTAGTCAAATCCATTTTTTGTCCAAAAAAGTTTACATATATATTTAATCAGCTCTAGTCAGTGGAGACGCAAGTCCCAATTCTCCTTTCACCAATGCCAGTCTCTTATATTGGAATAATGTCATTACTTTCATTGGAGTTAGTCCTGGTTTGCCCCAGTGTCAGTGAGAGGACAATCAGGCCCAGAGATGTTGGAACTAACCTAGGGTATATCTACACTCTGAGCTGGCCGTGTAAATTCCAACACGAGGAGACATCGGATTGAGCTAGCTCACTAAGAACAGAGTGTAGACATGGCGGTGCGAGCAGAGGGAGGGGCGAGCTGCTCTGAGTACGCCCCTGTCTGAGACCCTAAGCAAGTACTCGAGGTGGCTTGCTCCTCCTGCCATCCATGCCACTGCAGTGACATTCTGTTTTGAGTGTGCTCGCTCGATGAGAGCTAGCGCGGGGGATATCTCCTTGAGCTGGGAATCGCACCCCTAGCTCGAAGTCTAGATGTGCCCTTAGCTCTCCCGTTGGTTTTACACTTGTGTAACTCCACTGCCTTCTAAAGCTATGCCTGATTCTCATGGATGTGAGAGCAGAATGGGGCTTTGTCATGGGGACCTTAATTATGTTCTTTCTTGTTTGCTGTTCTCAATATAAATAATTATTCTGGCTGAAAGTATCTGTGTATGGGGAAACAGCAATTGAGGTGTATGCTCTAAATCAACACATTTTGGCTAATAAGCTGAGATGGGTGGGGGGAATCATTGACTGACATACACCCAGCAAGCAATTCTTCTCACAATTTAAAGCAACTCGAAATTTAGCCCACTGCCTCTGTAAAGCCTGCTACTTGTTAATGGAGACATGTTGGGGGGTGGGGTGGGGGAATTAATTCACACAAGGAATTATTGTTAAAATAAAGGTAACGGCAAAGCTTCCATCCAATATCTAATTAAATTTTTCCTAAAACAGTAGATCCATTTATAATACGTGAAGCCTGATTTTGTTCTCATAGGAATGGGCTGGTTAAGGATTTTATTACAAATATTTATTTACTCCTCTTGCCACTTGCTGGTTTTATTTTTAATGGATTTGCAAAGCTGCAGGAGAGCTGCAGGGGAGAAAAAGCCTCATGGGGAACCCTTTGTGTCTGGATGAATTGGAAAAACAAACTCTAGGGTGTTCATTTGCCATGAATCACTTTTCACATCACGTGCGTAATATGAATGAGGCGTCTGTGAATCTAATTCCCTTTGTCCCAGTAGTAAAGCAGATCAGTACGATAGAAGAGGCGCAAGGCCAGCAAAGCAACCAACTTGAAAAGGAAGCACCATTTAGCGAATTCATTTTCAGCTATTTCAGCACCATTTGCTCCTTTTCTTTTCAACAGATTTAAAGAACAAACCTACAGTCCACAGGAAATGCCTCTGTTAAGCATGTCTGCTGCAGTCTAGCTAAGCATGGTAGCAGCTTTCAACAGCCTGATTCCTTCCTATTGTCACACTGGGTCTCTTGTCACTCTAAGTGGGAGAAGAGAAAACATGCACCTCCACAGCCAAACTTTACCTTAGGAAAACAGTAGATCAATGCCATGACAGCCTCCTGCCTTGATTTCACAAGAGGGGTAAGGAGGATGAAGATTAAAGGGTTTTGTCTAACTTCAAGATAAAAATCCCAGTTGCACAATCTTTTTGTGCTAAATTACCTCTATTTTTGGCAGCTATTTATTAATCTTCGGAGAATTTACATGATTTGTTTCCTCTCCCTGTTATCTTTGATCTCAGCAGGAGGTTTTTATGAAGCAAAAAAACTGAATGACTAAGCTCATTCCAACTAGAAAATCAGGGCTTGCTCAGAAACTTAACCCTTTCGTCCATCACCTGGAATAGGAACCCTCCCTGGTATGCAATAACAACTTTATTGTCCCTGTAAATATAAAATGGAATTTTAAAGATCTCACCACAACTTTTGTAATATATTTCCAAATTGTTCTCCTTGCAGACTGTGTGCGTAGGCCACTCTGTGCTGAGACTGGGGTAAAACAGGACTAAAATGAGAATGGCAGCATTAAGCATCTTCATGGTGGTGAAGGTGAGGTGGTCTCTGTAATTATTTCTCTCTCTTGTCACCAAGGCGAGGAGGGTAGTTTTCCACTTCCTCTCTCCAATGACTGTGACAACTGTAAGAGGTTACTATATTAACCGCCTGCACAAGGATTAAATGATCCAATACAGGCTCACAGCTTGAAACAACGTAGTGTAAGCAAGTGGCTAATCAGAATTCTGAGTGTGTTAGTTCCGTGTGTTCAGACTTCTGCTTTCTGTTTCATGTTAGTTTAAGCTAATGATGAATGATCTACTAACACCTTCTCATTGGAAAAGCTCCACTCCGCAGCCTTAATTCTTTGTTGAACTAGATAGATAACTATTTAATCTCCCCCCACCTTCCATTCTCATGCTGTAGTTGGGGGGTCAGAGTGTAAGACAAGCTTAACTTGGCATTTCAGGCTGCAAAACACTGTAGGCAAAATTCATAGAATCATTAGACTGGAAGGGACCTCGAGCGGTCTTGTAGTCCTCTCCCTGCACTCATGACAGGACTAAGTATTATATTCTCCCACCCTTACTCACAGTGAGTAGTACCTTGCTGTATGAGTTGCCAGTTTACTTTCAACTAGACTGTTTGCAAAGGAAGGTACTACTCAAGGTGAGTAAGGGTTGCTGGCTTCATGTGATGTCTGGAGGTAGAAAATGCCCTAATGTGGCACTCCTCTCCCCTGAGTTTAAGTTCCACTTGGACGTAAGCTCCACTTTCTGAATTTGATTGTCACTACATTTATTTTAGCAGTGAGTTTCTTTGCTAAAGAGAACAGAGCTTTGTTGTTCAGTAGACTCGATTCCCCTGGAGCCTGAGCCTTAGGAACACAGCTTCAGGAAGCATTCCGTTACTTTTGGCTGTGCTAAAAATTATTTCAGGTGTGCAATGATGACTCACCTTTCAAGTCCTGATTTAATTATTTTTGGCATTGCATTGATTAACATTCCTCCTCTGCCTCTCTTTTAAGCCAGAGCTCTGGATTTTTCTGCATATGTACTGGCTGTATACATGCACACTACTGAAGTTGTAAATTTGTAATCCAGGCTAATTGTTTCATACAACGTGGCACGTGTAAACTGGCAATTCTGGAAGACAGTGAGGAATACACAGTAAAGAAGCCAGGGCTGCTTTAGCTCCAGCAAACATCTGTTGGGTTTGAGAATCAAGATTTTCAATTGGCTTTCAAAATTCAGTTGCTAAAGCAGGAATTTTTTGGACTGGAGCATAACTGGGAAAAACCTTCAGGCCAAATTCAGCCCTGCAGCAGGTAGGTGCGAGTCTATTTGGTGGAGCTGAACCAAGGCTGAAGCTGGCCCCGTGGCTTGGTAAAATATTAGGCTGGCTCACCGCATCTTCCCTATTTCAAATCCTGCAAGGTGGCACGTGTGTTAGATTAATGAGACACGCCTTTAGAAAAGTGGCTTTCTCCTTTGTCTGTCACTCTGCCATTGAGTAGAGTTACAGGGGGAACAAAAAAGAAGCACATATATGGTTGAGAAAACAAAAATGCATGCAACAAGTTTATTAGGAAGTAATACTTAACAACGGGAGCCCTTCGGTTCTGTAACTCCTGGGGGTGAAATCCTGGCCCTACTAAAGTCAAGAGGAGTTTTCCCATTGACTTCAATCAGACCAGAATCTGAACCTGGATGTCTTTTTTTAAAAACCGACATTTCAATTACCAAAGCTGGCCAGTAAGAGCTGCAACTCCGATGTTATGCCACCCTCTACCTGCCCTAATTTTGGGGGGATTAATCACAGCTTTTTTCTTTAAAGGAAGTTTCCAGTCCTGTTCACCGTGCACAGAATCTTTAAAATATACACTCATGTTAATGTACTAGTAAGGGTGAAAGTCAACTGGCACTATCCTTTGTTAAAAACTCGTGTGTGTTATGGCTCCCCATACAGCCCATGAAAGCCAGATCTGAATCATGTGGTTCAGGCCCATGTCTAGTTTTGCATTCTTTAGGCACTAGTATAATAGTAAAGCATGTACTCTGTGGCCAGGTTCAGAACCCAGGCAACTGTGCTTCATGCAGAACATGCACCCTGGCCAAGGGCAGGGTTGCTATAGATCTGTTTGGTTTGATCGAACAATTGATCAAACACACCCAATAGCGATGTCTGATTAAAGCAAAAGAAATTACCCAGGGAATGTGATAGGGAAACTGTATCTGGAATTACTTGTGTACAGGCTGTGGTTAATTTTGATTATAACACAATCAGTGTAAACCATTCAAAATAAAATGCTCTGCCCACTAAGAACTACAAACAGTTGAAACTTGGGAGTGTCCCTGTATATTCAGTGCTACTGCAATTTGCAAAGTGTCACGGCTAGAAGCTGTTAAAGCAAAAACATGACTTCTCAAGCCAAACATTATGAATGATCATAATGGTGCTGGTCTTGGATTTCATTCTTTAATTCAAGACGCTTGTGTTCTCGCTTGTGTTCCGAAAAGGATCAGAGTGCTCACTGGTCAGAAATGGTTTTTCCATCCTGTGAAAATGTTCGCGATTAAAAAAAATTCCCGATTCCACAGACTTTCTTGATTTTTTGTGTGAAAAAATTAGAGTGAGAGAGATCCCCCACCCCAATGGTCAGGGCACTCACCTGGGATGTGGTAGTAACGGGAGAGAGAGGGTGGATCAGGGAGTTGAACCTGCATCCCAGTTGCAGGCTATTCTGGGGTGGGGGAAATCTCTTTCTGTCTCTGACTATAAATTCTGTCCTGGGCCTAAGAAACCTTTCTGATGAAATTTTATCAAAACTGATATGGTCCCACACATTTTTTTTGTTTTTTGATGAATCAGCATTTTCCAATCAAAAATGATTTCATCAAACAATTCCCATCCTGCTCTAGTCAGAGGGCTTATTCTTTAGTCTCCTGGGTCAAGGTTGTGATTATAGGATTCATTGCCATAGTGGGATATTCAATAATTATTTTTGTTCATAGCAGTGCTGTAATGCAGTAGGTGCTTTTCAGACATGCAAGGATGGATGTTCCCCCCCACTGATGGTCCCCCCGCACAGTCCACGGATCAACAGACTTGGGGGAAGCAGAGCAACAAGCACAGATTTTGTTGGTACAAGTCATCCTGCTTCACTGAAGGGAGGATGACAAGTGGTTCTTCCAGAGACTTAAATGTGGCCTGGGTAGGACAGGGGCCTTGCGGATGAGCTCAGGGAACTCAGACCGTGCACAGGGGGCCATGTGGCAAAACAGTCCCTCTCTCTCTAGATGAAGCAAAGTCACCTTTTTCTGACACCATCCTGTCACTGGCTCTAACAGTTACATCTGAAAATCATTTGTAGGTGCCTTTGGAATGTACCAGGTTGTACCAAATAACAAGTATTTTATAGACAAACATCCTGGAAGGGACACACTGACCCCCCTAGAAAGAGTTTTATTACCAATCCCATCTCCTCTGTGGACTACTCCTTCAAACATGAACAGCCCTCCCAGACTTCTATGACTTGTGGGATGAGAAGCTGTGTCTGGTCAAACAAGGAAGTATGTACCCAGGAGTTTCTGTGGGCTTGTGCAGATGGTGCTGAAACCAGCTCCACGGCTTCTTCACGTCTATTTTTAGTGAGTATAGCTAGCCTGGGTACACAAACTGTCATTCGCACCCACAGCTGCAATGTGGATGTACCCTTGGTTTCCCTCTGAGAGCCCTGCAGAGCCAACGCCACTAACAGGAGTAAAGAATAGTATACTTACACTTGTCGCTACTCTGTTCTATATAGATTCTTGCACTGTCACTCATGACTGTAGTATGGAGCATCTTCCAGTAGCTTGTTAAGTGATATGACAAACATCTCTCATGTTGGTTTGCTCTCTCTCTCATCCTCTCCCCAGCATGAGAATTATGTGTGCAGGGTAGTGTTTTCTTTTGTATTTTTACATGGGCATGCAGCTATGTGGTTAGATTAGAGATGACAACAACAAAAAAGTGCATCTTGTACTTGGAACACAAGGTTTGTGATGTGACTAAAATGAGCAGAGATAACTATATATTCAAGGAACTGAGACGTTAAGAAGGTGCCATTTTGAATTAGTGTCTTCAGAAACGTCCATTCTTTGCTGGTATCTCAGCCTTCCTACCTTGTGCCCTTGTGAATAACGGAAGAGGCTGGCAGGGAAATTGAGACTTACTATTGCTCAGTGCAGAGACTATACCAAATGCATAAATTTAACTTGTGCTCACCGGTTGTCAGCTCTGGTTGCTCACAATGCAAAGATTCACAGGCTCAAGGCCAGAATGAAATTTTTACCTTTGAGTCATGCAGGCTTTCAAGATCTCCTAATGCTGAAAGTAACAACTTACAGCTAATGGTGCAAATAGAAAGAACATTCTCCTGTTCTGAATTTTGTATCCCAGTGAGAAAGATTTTGCTGGCCTCTCTGGAGCACTCTTACCGACTGGAAGGAGTCATTACAATATTTGTCAGATCTTCCACTGTGGCTGCATTGCCCCTTCCAACACTGAGTGGTTTGACTTGCTGTGCATGTTGGTGGTAGTGATGTGGTGTGAAATTATTCTGGTGAGCAATCTTTAATTAGCTAAGAACACAGCCTCTGGCTTTCAATCCACTCTGTGGGCTTCATTATGTCAGGAGTCGGTTTCTTCTGCAACAACTTCATGACCGTGTGCTCATGAGCTAGAGCAGCTGTTTGGCAATCCACTGTGTTTAAACTGGTATTGGAATCAAAACCGCAGTGGATCAATGCCTGTGTTAAAACCCATTCACTCTACCAGGTGGACTATATTTGTTTGCCAACATTGCAGCAATGATGTGCAACTTTGGATCAATGTGAATCAGCACTGCTTAGACTGTAAGAAGTGACAGCTTCCCACAGCAGAGACAGATGAACTAAAGCATATTGTTTTGTGTTTCTTTGTAGTCTGCTGCTTCTCCAGGTGAAATCAATGGGAGTCTGGCTCCATTTTAGCTAACTGAACTTTCTGTATGTTCAGGGGGAAATGGCTGCCTCCATGGAGTAAATTCAGCACCACTCACTGCCTAAGAAATGCATATACAAGCATACAGGTATCTCTTTAATAATACTTATTGAGACATTCTGACAGAAATGGAGCAGAGTCAATAGTGCCCTAGTAGTTTTCTGATGTGAGGAATGTCAATTCTGTTCTGGATCAAATTCTCTTTATAGCTGACTTGGAGAAAGAGGGGCAGGTGGTGGGAAAAATCAGGGTTGTGTCCAAATAATCTAACTAGCTCGGGTAAAGTAGCAGTGAAGCTGCTCAAGTAATTACCTAGGATTCTGGACGGGTTTGTACAGTCCATACTGAATTCTGTGCTGCCACAGCTTCACTACTACTGGTACCCGAGAGCTAGCTACATTAAAGCTAGCTCAGGGATGTCTACACGAACTGCACTCACGCACCATGATTGCAGAGTAGACATACCTTAAGAATAATCACATGAAATTCTATCCAGTCAGTCACACAGTTACTGGAGGGGACCCTTGCAAGGTTTGGGTTTGGTTTGGATAAGCATCCACAAGGAGGGAAAACTGTTTAAAATGGCTGTGTCGTCTGTGTAAATGAGTTTCATTCTTGATGCTGATAGTTCCATTCTTCAAGTGGTCATGCAGCTGCTCAAGGAGGTCATGGATCACTCACAGTGAAGTGATCCTGTGTTAATTATGGCCAATCTGGGCATTCAACCTAAGCCACAAATTTTAAAAATTGAGGCTCTAAAGGTAGACACCTAAATCAATACTTTATATATAAGTTACAGTGCTCAGGCCACTTAGGTATCTAAATTCATATTTAGGCATCTAACTTTGGACATCCAGAGCTGAAACTTTTAGCCTAGGTGTCTTGTAATACATCTGAGTAAAAAAACCCAAAACCAAAATAAATACTCGTGGAGGAGTTTTCCCTTAAATTTATTATAACTGTGTGAATAACGGATTTTTCAGTTTGTTTACAGTACTGAATTTTTTTTTTTTTTAGAAAAAGGTTAGTTTTGGTCAACCTGAAACAATTTTTTTAAAATGTTCCGTGAAACAAAAAGTTAAAAAAAAAAGTTTTTTTTTTATATTTTTAAAAATTGTCTATGAAATTGAGGTGAATTTCAAAAAAAGTCATTTTGAATTAAAAAACTGAAACATTTTGTTTTGAAAACTTCAGAATGAAACGTTTCATTTTTTGGTTTTGGGTTGGTTTGTTTTTTACCAGAACAGTTTGACAACATCGACACAAATTTTTTCAGTTAACTCGAATCTGCATTTTTCACAGAAAAAGAGATTCCACAAAAAATGTTTGGTTAGATCTACTTGTGAACACAATAAGATATTTTTCCTTACTAGATTTTACAGCTTGTGGCATGAGACAAGCTTTTTAAAAACATCTAACTTACGATTCCCTTGTTTGGAAGATGCTCTTTAAAGGACCTCTTTCAATATCTTTTTAAAATCCTTTATAAGGAAATCAACTGCCATGTCTACACTGCGGGGATTATAGTGGCAAAGTGCTGCTATGTGCCATAGCTATGCTGGCATAACCCCGTAGTGTAGATGCAGTCTACAGTGAGGGAAGGATGTTCCATTGCTGTAGGAACTCCACCTCCTCAAGTGACAGTAGTGAGGTCAATGGAAGCAGTCCTCTGTCAGTCTAATTGAATCTACACTGGGGATTAGGTTGGCATAGCTACGGTGCTGAGGGATCTGGATTTTTCACACCCCTGAGCATTGTAGCTAAATTTTAAATGTAGACCAGGCCTAATATTAACTGGCCAGGATTGTACCCTGGGACCAAGTATAATTGTCATGGAACAGCCCACCAACTAGATCAAATAGTACAGTACTGCAGGAGTAACTTTAGAACTATAACAATACTTTGGCTTCTTCATTGCCTTCCATCCAAGGAACTCAGTGGCGGCAGCTCCAGGCACCAGTGCTCCAAGCGCGTGCCTGGGGTGGCAAGCCGCGGAGGGGCGGCAAGCTGCGGGGGGCGCCCTGCCAGTCCCTGCGAGGGCGGCAGTCAGGCTGCCTTCGGCGGCTTGCCTGCGGAAGGTCCGCCGGTCCAGCGGATTCTGCGGCAATTCAGCGGCGGGTACGCCGAAGCCGCAGGACCAGCAGACCTCCCGCAGGCAAGCCGCTGAAGGCAGCCTGCCTGCCGTGCTTGGGGCGGCAAAAAAGCTAGAGCTGCCCCTGCTCAGTGCTTTACAAAGGTAGGTAAATTATTGCCAATCATTTTACAGTTGAGAAAACTGAGGCATCAAGGTGGTGATGGTGTGAGGCTGGTATGCTGATGCAAAAGCACCCCTTTTGGCTATGCGGAGTGTTACACCAGCGTTTGCTCTGGCAAGGCGGTCAGTCAGTTTTCCTTGCCCGAGTCCCACTGGGATATGTGGGTTTTCTCCTTATTCTTGTCAGAGTCCACTGGTCCGGGTGTCCAGGGGGCCTGGAAACCCTCTCAGTTCTTAAGTCCCTCAGGGATTGGTAGGGGAACCCAGGCCCACCCACTCCATTGGGTTCCATTTCAGGGCCCTTAAGCCAGCCAGGCAGAATTGGGACTCAACAGCTCCCGCTGTGCCCTGAGCTCTTTCCTATCTCCTCTGGTTTCTGTAGGCTTTTCAGCCTGTTGGCCCGGATGTCCCTTCTCAGCATGCTGTCTCTGTGTGGCTTCTCAGCAGCTTGCTGGCAGGAGTTCCCTTCTTCAGCCCGCTTGCTCCTCTGGCATCTGCCCTGTCCCTCTGCTTCCCAGCTCTTTTAATCTCCCCAGCTGCTATGAGTCTGCCAATCAGCCTTGGCCAGCAGTATCTGCATTAGCCGCTTGGTTGCTGGGACAGGATGGAGTATTTACACCCCATGATACATGGCCAAGGTGGTCACAAAGCCAGGAATAGAACCCCCATGTTCCCAGTTTCCAGTTCCTTGCTCTAACTATTGGACACTGCTGCCTCAGTATCTACTGTACATGCAATCGAGCACACTGGAAATGTATGGGGCTATGTCTACCAATGGATCACAACTGCACTGTGCGAACAATCTTGTGTTCTTTAAACCAAATCTGTGGACATCAAGAGAAGGTAACTGGGAGTCTAAAAGGAGTCAAGTCATTTCAGAGCCTGTTATTAGTCAAACAGCACCTAATTGTGCCGGAATGTGGTGTCCCTCTCCTTTTCTCACCTCCTTAAATAAACAGTGGAAGATAAACTCCAGCAATGCCTCCTAGATTTTTAGACACCGGTTAGTCTTCCAAGCCCCTCATTCTTAAATCCTAGATTACAAATGCCAGTGGCAAAAGGTTTGGATTGGGATCAATATTGGAAGTCTGTTCAGACTACTTTTTCTTCCCCTTTGGCATTTCCACTGTTAAAGTGGATGGTGTGTAGCTGGGTGGGCTACAATGTACAGTAACATTAAATATAAATATTTAAGGTTGTTACTAGAATGTACAATAACATTAGATATAAATATTTAAGGTTGTTACTAGTGTTTAAAAAAAAAACCCTGAAGAAAAGCTATTTCTATATCAACCGCCAGGTGGTACTGTTAGTTTAAATTCTGAATGGTAGTGTACAGTATATCTTGCTATAATACAGAGTTATTGACCTGAATGTAAATCTTCCCAAACACAATGCATTTAATTAAAAAAAAGAAGGTCCGTGTCTCCAGTCTGGCTCGGTCTATAGTGTCTCACCTTTCTGCAAAGCCTAGGGCAAGCAATCAAAGGTTATTTAAAGTTTGATTTTGAGAACCTACCTATAAAAAGACAAGGGGGAAGCCAAGCCCTGATGCCTCTGCGTATTGTGGAGTGTTGAGACCACTTGGCA
This sequence comes from Emys orbicularis, assembly GCF_028017835.1. Taxonomy (NCBI): domain Eukaryota; kingdom Metazoa; phylum Chordata; order Testudines; family Emydidae; genus Emys; species Emys orbicularis. Next base: position 118,623,456 of record NC_088684.1, read on the forward strand.
GGTTTTCCCAATTTATCTTGCATTCGCCTCACAATTTCCAATGTGGAGCTTTCCAGTACAAGCAATAACCGTCACTAGCAATGCAGTGCAAAGCTGGAAACCTCCTTGGAAATCTCACATCCTGAATACTAATGTAACCCTTCTGCCCATCTAAGTTGGCAGCAACAAGGGCCGGGTTCTGTATCTAGGGGTTCCGTTTCAATAACGCAATGCAAAACTGGCTCGAGCCCCCACCCAGTGACCTGGGACAATTACATACCACCCCCTGGGTGCCTCTAAGAGGCAATACTTCCCCTCTTGCAAGCACGGAGTCTGAGTGTAGCAGAAAATGTTTAATAACATGAGGTAAATGACATCAGCATAAAATTGGAAAAACACCACAAACAGGATTCATAACACAAACCATGAGCAAACCCACCCCAGCAAATTGGGCTGTGTCCTTTCCCTTTGGTTCTTGAATCCAGCAACCCAAAAATCACCCAGAGTCCCCAAAGTCCAACACCCCCAAAGTCTCTTGGGTCCAGCAACCACCCAAAGTCCCAAAAGTCCAACAACCCCCAAAGTCTCTGTCCCTGGTCAGTGCAGCCCCAGAGTAAAAGGGGGGGGCACGCAGGGTGTTAAGGGGCACCTTACGTGATCCGAGGCTGGCCAGCCATCTGTTTCTCCATGGGGGTTCCGCCGCAGCCTTCACCACGAGCCAGTCCACTTTTCTGCCATCCCACAAACTGCTCTGCTCTACAAGCTGCTCCACTCCGCTCCGCTCCCCGACCTGTGAGCCGTTCCAGCCGTCCCCGCAAACTGCTCCGCTCGCCGTTCCTTGGGCCACTCCAACCGGCCCCATAAGGCTCCGCGCTGCTCGCTGCTCCTCCAGTCATCCCCACAAATTGCTCCGCCAGCTGCTGAGCAACGTAGCTTCAGGCTCCCCCACTAGTTAACACAGCACTCAGTGATCTCAGCTCTTAATAACTTTAGCTCTTTTGTGATTTCAGCTCTTAACAATTTCAGCTCATAGTATAGTAGGGGAGCCCCAGTGCTGGTGCACCATTGGCCCAAAGTGAATTCAGCTCAGCAGCCTGTAACTAGACTCTTAATGGAATCAAAGTTAGCTCTGACATTTAACAGTGGAGAGAGGAGGTGGTGCAATTGGTGTTTCAAACCCTCAGAGGGGGAACCCATACTATCAGGTACAAATACCTGTCCCCATCCTCTCTCAATTCACTGGGTTTTGTAACCCATGCCCCTTGTCAAGCAATTGCTACTTAGGTAATGGTGAAGGACTCACTCAGTCCTTCTGTCATACAACAGTTCCACTGGCCTTGATTCACAGAATCAGGGTAACAAAACTTTATTCTTCCTGCCCCAGTAACAGAGAAACTGGGGATCCCACACCAGCCAAAGTAACCACTTTCAGTTGCTGTTGTTTCATGCCAGGCGAGTGGGTGTGCCTATGCAAACAAGATTAGCCCCTGGAGTTCTTTTCCACACTCGCCATAATTCACCACCAGATGTCAGGGTAGAGCTCATCCTGACTCTGCTTACACTAATGGGAACTTAAATGGAGATAAAGGATACACCCCCTGCCTCCTGCAACTCCCAAAACGATCAGTGTGCATGAAGACAGTTGATGAAGAACAATGCCAGTGTAAAATCCACTTTCTCACAACCCGCATCCCTAAGCACCCCCTGTATCAGTGTTCTTTCAGAAGCACCCAATGCACGGACAGAGGTATGTAGGCAGACGTCCATGCTAGTTATGGGTCTGATATGTCCAAGGAGTGTGTAGAAGAAGAGTGAGCTTCCAAAATGCAAAGGGAAGGAATGCAAACTATGGCTCTGATCCTGCAAGGAGCTGAGCACACCCTGGTTCCTATTAACTTTGGTGGGAGCCGACTGCATTCGTCATCTCACAAGATCGCACCCTGCATTAGGAAGTCACTGATCTGTGATCTCTACGTGCATGAGGTGTGTCACGCACTGGTGTTAATAAGATCGACCAATGAATGTGTAGAGAGGAGAACAGACTAAAGAATGCTCCCTCCCTGCTGTGTTAATTTTCTGATGTTGAGGGAAGGCTGAAAATAAAACCTGGACACGACTGAACACATGAGTCCAGGTAGCCACATTCATGGCTGCTGTAGGCAGCACTGCCAGTCGGTCTCCTTGAAATAAACAGGCTCTCTCCTCATTTGTTTCTCACTGTCAATATGATGATTCCAACTACATTTCCTTCTGTTTGTGTTTGCTGCTTGTCCATGCTGACAAAACACGTGTAGTTTGTAGCTCCCTTGTTTCAGCTGGCTGCTATTCCATTTTAATGTGGGCGCTTCATTGGAGGTCATTTAGTCAGTATGTTGCTGAGCCATTTACAAATATGAGCTGATGAATATTTCATAGCCGTTCACCAGGAATTCTGTTGAAGCGTAGCTTCATGGCAATGAGTCAGTAAGTGATGCGTTCAACCTGAAGCTGTTTCCTTGCTGCTTCTCTCATCAGATGTACTAATTACGGATGTTGAGAGAAATCTTTTTTTTTTTTTATGTAGGAAAACCTTTTATTTTCACTTTCTCCTGGGCTTGAGTCTAGCTATATATTCCTTGAGTATGCACCACTCAAGGGAGGAGTCTCTTTAAATTGGCTGGATAAAACGAACAGACATTCTGCTTTCTAAGGTCCAGTCTCAGTTCTGATTTTGTTCCTACATCTCTGTGCACACTGGAGAGAGATAATGCTGGACTCTAAAACTAAGCCCTGGTCTACACTACAAAATGACTTCGGTATAACTACATTGCTCAAGGGTGTGAATAATTCACACCTCTGAGTGACATAGTTATACCAGCCTAAGTGCCGGTGTTGACAGCGCTATGTTGGCGGGAGAGCTTTTCCTGCAGATGTAGCTAGCGCCTCTGGTGGAGGTGGAGTTATTAAGCCGACGGCAGAGCTCTCTCCCATTGGCTCCACGCTTCTTCACCAGATGCACTACATCAGCACAGCTGCATCGGTGCAGCTGTGCCGATGTAAATGTCTAGGGTAGACCTGCCTTATGTCTCTCTTCACTGCCGAAAAGGTGTGTTTTTATATCAAGATAGCTAATGGAAGTTACTTATCAGTTTTTACCCTGATGTAGCTAGGCGAGGTCAACAGCAGGTGGTGAATGTAGTTTGTTAATGTCTGCTTGAGTTTGCACAGTGCCTACAGTAGTCTGAGAAGTGTGAACTGCCCTATTCATCTCAAAGGATGACTAAACTTGGATGCCTAATGATGATGATGATTTAAATGTCAATATTGTTGATCAAATGGAAGAAAGGAGAGGGTGGGTGATATTATCAAGGGCTACACTATCTACTCCGAGGAACATCTCATTTTGACATTACAAGTGGATTAGCTTGTCTACACTTGAAATGCTACAGCGGCACAGCCCGCAGTGCTGCGGCTGCATTGCTGGAGTGCTTCAGTGTAGACACTACCTATGCTGACAGAAGGGGTTCTCCCATTGGCACAGGTAATCCACCTCCTCGAGAGGCAGTACCTAGGTCAATGGAAGAATTTTTCTGTTGACTTAGACCTGTCTACACCGGTGGTTAACCATGCTGCTCAGTGGTGTGGATTTTTCACACCCCTGAGAACATAGATGGCTTGACCTAATTTTTTAGTGTAGACCAGAACTTTGTATTTCTCCAGTCAAAAAGGAGTCAAGCCAAAGGAATCCAGTAGGATATCCTAGGGCTGGTCTACACTGAAAAGTTACGTTGGCATAGCCATGTCTCTCATGGGTTTGGATCTGAGAGACATAGTTAAGTTGCGCTAACCCCCAGTGTAGACAGCTATAGGTCAACAGAAGAATTCTTCCATCAACCTAGCTACTGCCTCTTGGGGGGGTAGAATAGCTACAGTGATGGAAGAACACCTCCTGTCACTGTAGTAAGTGTCTACGCTGAAGCAATACAGCGTCACAGCTGCTGTGGTGCCGCTTTAGTGTTTTAAGTGTAGACATAGTCCGAGCCCTACCAACAGGGATGTGCTGAGCAGGAGCCAAGCCTATGGAGCACAGCACAAAGGATCATACTTTGAACATTTATATAATCTGTGGCAATCAAGTTTTGACTCTTGAGTTAGAACCCCTGGGTTTTAATCCTAGCTCATCCAGTGACTTCCTGTAACTCTGGGCAAGTCATGTAACCTCCCTCTGCCTCATCTTACCCTGTGTGTAGTGTTGTGAGACTTGCCTAATTAATGTTTGTAGAGCACTTTGCGAGTCTTGGGTAGAAGGTGCTGTTATAAGTGCAAAGTATTGTTAATTATTACATTCCTCAAGGCATGTGCCAGCTTCTATGAGGGAGAATATCACCACTATAGAACTTAAGCGGCTGAGTGTGTTATGCCAATATTTACAATTAAAATACAATAAAATCAGGCAATGTGGGAAAATGGGAGAGATCCTCTAAGGGCCCTTTGTGGTTTTTACTGGCCTTCTTAAAAGACCTTTTTCTTTCATGATGACGAGTGAAATAAAAATCTAATTAATCTGTGCAGAGGAAAGGGAAACAGACTATTTGTCTAATCTGTTCTTTAAAATCTCCAATGATGGAGATTCTACAAATAGAGCAGAGAAATACCTGTCAGGGATGGTCTAGATAATACTTAGTCCTGTCTTGAGTGCAGGGGACTGGACTAGAAGACCTCTCGAGGTCCCTTCCAGTCCAACAATTCTATAATTCTTAAAGCCAGGGACCAGTCTGATTTTGTAGGTGAAACCTCCAGAATAGCTCAACAAACCTATAATGCATTATAACTCAATTAATAGTATTTTGGAGATCATGGCTTTTTCCTTTCCTTGAAGCAGGCGTATATTTCTCTGGTTACTACTGATACACTGTGCTGTAACTTTCTCTTTCACAAATTAAGGGCCATATTCTGCTACCCTTGTCACCTTGAAATAAATGGGACACCTCACAGAGCAAGATACTGCTCAGTGTGTGTATGGGTCACCAGACCTGAAAGAAGGAATTAAAATAGTCACTTCAATGGATAATTTATTCGATTCCTAAATTGATAAATACAGCTGTATAAAAACAAATCTACAATCTTATTCTATAGAAACCTTCCTGGGGTCAATTCAAGTAGCAATAGCTCTCGAGTCAATGTGTCTAGTGGTTAGAGCACAGGACTGTGAGCAGTCTAGGTTCTAATTTGCTAGATGACCTTGAGCAAGTCACTAAAGTGTCCTTCAGCTTCCCCATCTGTAAGATAAGTATTATAACTTCAGAGCTGCTGCAACCACTTTATCATTATTAAGATTACAGCTGAGCTGCATTATAAACTTAATTTCCCTCCCGTCCTTTCTTTCTTCCACCCTCAATCCCGACCCCCTTCTCCTCCCCCAAAAGTCATGTTGGCCTCCACATCGGTATGTTAATTCTCCATGGCACCCTAGATATATGGGTGTTTGCCAGAGTTAAAATAAAAAGGTCCTAATCACTGGACTCTTCTCTCTCAGATCTAGAACAAGGCCCAAAGATTTGTTGGCTTTAAAATCTATATCACAAGCTATTGTCATAGGCGTGCGCACGGGGTGTGCGGGGTGTGCCCGGGCACACCCTAATGCAGGGATGGGCAAATGGCCCCCATCTCCAGGTGCGGCAAGCCGTGGGATCTGCGCTCCCGGGCTGGAGCGCCCGGCCGAGCGCAGCAAGCTGCCGGCCCCTCTCCCGCGTTCCTCCCTCCCCTGGAGCCCTGCTGCCGCGCGCGCAGCTCTCTGGGGGCCGGGGCTGCATGCTCCCGTGGGGAAGTGTTTGGCTCCGCGGGGAGGCAGACACCCTCCCCCCTCTCCTGGAGCCCTGCCGCTGCGTGTGCAGTGCTCTGGGGGCCGGGGCAGCGTTTGGCTCCGCGGGGAGGCAGACACCCTTCCCCCTCTCTTGGAGCCCTGCCGCCGCGTGTGCAGTGCTCTGGGGGCCGGGGCTGTGTGCTCCCGTGGGGCAGCGTTTGGCTCCGCGGGGAGGCAGACACCCTCCCCCCTCTCCTGGAGCCATGCCGCCGCGTGTGCAGTGCTCTGGGAGCCGGGGCTGCGTGCGCTCCCGCGGGGCAGCGTTTGGCTCCGCAGGGAGGCTAGGAGCCTCATCTCATGCCATGGTAAGGTGTCCGGGGCCAGGGGGGTGTGACGTTGTGCAGTCTATATGGTTTTATAAAAACATGATGATAAGTGAATATAATGTAACTGGGATAGTGTTATAAAGATTTGATAATAAGTGAATATAATGCAACTGGGATATGCTTCGTGCAAAAGGTCTCTTGTAAGGTATCATTACAAAGCTCGGTTTCAGAGTAGCAGCCGTGTTAGTCTGTATCCGCAAAAAGAACAGGAGAACTTGTGGCACCTTAGAGACTAACAAATTTATTAGAGCATAAGCTTTCGTGGGCTACAGCCTAATAAATTTGTTAGTCTCTAAGGTGCCACAAGTACTCCTGTTCTTATTACAAAGCTCATAATCTACTGAGTGTGATCATCCTATTTGTAGAAATGTACCACTCTTGTATCTAAAACTAGAAATATAAAACATAACTCTGAGGGCTTATTGTAATTATGTAAGGTGTGGGCCATTAATGATGGTTTGGAATCTTGATGACTCCCATTAACCAGGACCATTGTCTGCAGATGGCTGTGCTTACCTGTTAGTCTTCCTGTATATGTGTGTTCTGGCAAGTGGGCAATGAAGTCTTGCAGTGACATGTGATCATGTCACCTGAACTGGAATCCATCTTTAACCTGGTGCTTTTCCAGTGGGGGGGGGGGAACCCAGAGGGACAAAGGGTTCCCGCCTTATGCAAAAGATATATAAAGGGGTGGAAGAGAACAATGGGGGAGAAGAGCCATCATGAAGAATCCCCTAGCTACCACCTGAGCTGCAACAAGAGCTGTACCAGGGGAAAGAATTGTGCCCAGGCCTGGAAGGTGTCCAGTCTGAGAAAAAAGTTACCGAAGCATCTCTGAGGGTGAGATTATCTGTATTCAGTTTGATTAGGCATAGATTTGTGCATTTTATTTTATTTTGCTTGGTGACTTACTTTGTTCTGCCTGTTACCACTTGGAACCACTTAAATCCTATTTTCTGTATTTAATAAAATCACTTTTTATTTAGTAATTTACTCAGAGTATGTATTAATACCTGGGGGAGCAAACAACTGTGCAGATCTCTCTATCAGTGTTATAGAGGGCGAACAATTTATGAGTTTACTCTGCATAAGCTTTATGCAGGGTAAAACGGATTTATCTGGGTTTAGACCCCATTGGGAGTTGGGCATCTGAGTGCTAAAGACAAGCACACTTCTGTGAGCTGTTTTCGGGTAAACTTGCAGCTCTGGGACAAGTGATTCAGACCCTGGGTCTGTGTTGGAGCAGACGGGAGTGTCTGGCTCAGCAAGACAGGGTGCTGGAGTCCTGAGCTGGCAGGGAAAACAGGAGCAGAGGTAGTCTTTGCACATCAGGTGGCAGCTCCCAAGGAGGTTTCTGTGATCCAACCCGTCACAGGGGGTTGGATAAGGGGTGGGGGGAGACAGGGAGCAGGGTGGGTTGTATGGGGGTGGGATCCCGGGCGGGGGTGTTAGGGGCGGGGGGGTCTCTGGAGGGGGCAATCAGGGAGCAGGGGGGGTTGGATGGGGCATGGGAGTCCCGGAGTCTGTCAGGGGGAGGGGGTAGATAGGGGTCAGGGGACAGGGAGCAAGGAGGGTCCTGGGGGGCAGTTAGGGTGGGGGGGCCTCTGGAGGGGGTGGTCAGGGGACAAGGAGCTGGGGGGGGATTGGATGAGTTGGGCGTTCTGGGGGGGGCTGTCAGGAGGCAGGGGTGTGGAGATGGGTTGGGGAGGCAGGGAGCAGGGGGGGTTGTATGGGACGGGAGTTCTGGGGGTTCTGTCAGGGGGCGGGGAGCGGTTGGATAGGCGTGGGAGTCCCAGGGCGGGGGTGTGGATAAGGGTCGGGGCAGTCAGGGGACAGGTAGGGGGTAGGGTCCTAGGGGGGCAGTCGGGACAAGGAGCAGGGAGGCTTAGATAGGGGGTGGGGTCCTGGGGGGCAGTTAGGGGCAGGGGTCCCAGGAGGGGGTAGTCAGGGGACAAGGAGCAGGGGGGGTTGGAGGTTCTGAGGGGGGCAGTCAGGGGGCGGGAAGTAGGAGGGAATGGATGGGGCGGGGCTCCCTGGATGCACACCCTAATGAAATGGGCTGCGCACGCCTATGACTATTGTCTTATGAGTTAGTAACATTGCCGTGGCATCTCAGCTCAACAGTGAGCTGTCACAAGTTATTGAGCTAGATGCAGGAATCCCTGGGTGAAATTTTATGGCCTCAGTTAGGCAGAAGGTCAGAGAGTAGATGGCTTTGGATAAGCAAGACATGTAAGCATATGCCTAACTTCTAAACACAGGTTCTCCCTTTGAAGTCAAAGGGACTATTCACAAATGTAAAGATAAGTGCTTTGCTGGATCAGGGCCCAATGGCTCCCTCCAGCTTCATGAGTGGAGGGGACCCTGATGAGATGACCATCTCCCAGAAGTGTGGAAGGGTGATAGTGCTGCTTGGATGCCTATACCTACAAGTTAATATTGATTGAAACAGCTTTTTAAATGTACACAGCAAAGTACTTTACACCAGCCTGGAGAGCTGGCAAAGACCTTTAGCTTTTTGATGAGCTAAGAAGAGTTTCTTGACAATGCTTGGCATAGACCTTTTTGTCATCTCTGTTCTTTGCCCCTACCTCACTTCCTACCCTCTGAAACTTGATGATGCCACCTTTTTTCAGGCCAGCTTGAGGAGGATGAGGTGTTGGCATCTATCTTGATGCACATGGCCAGAAAAATCAATATTTAATTGTTTCTTCCCAACACATCCTTTCACCCTGCCACTTGTCAACCTTGAATATTTTGCCTAGGGCCTTTCAAAGGTATGGAAATAGTAGTATTGTACACAGCAATACCATGACGAAGCCAACAGATTCCATCCAAGAGTTTGACATTATAGTAAATAGTCACAATCACAGGTACGCAAGTGACTCCCTTGTTAACAGCCCAAGTGCAGGAAATAGGTCTTTTCAAATGATCACACACTTAAATGTGCAAAATATTTGGGTGCTGATGGATATCTCTTTTGGGTAATAATTTGTTCCATCAACCTGCTTGCACTATTAATGAGAGTTAAATTTCAGCTTCCCCTGACTGTGAAACAGACTTTATTATACATGCCTGTCTGTGGGCTCAGTCATGGGGTTTTACTCTGCTTCACCCATTGTCTTTTTTTTCTTTTTCTTTTGGAAACTGATCTTCCTCTTGCTGTTTATATTCTGATAGTATCTAAATTGGGGCCTCCTGCTAGGTACCGTATAAACATATAAGACATGGGCCCAGATCCTCAAAGATACTTAAGGTATTTCTACATGGTGATAAAAGCCCTGAGGCACAGCCACGGCTGGCCCAGGTCAGCTGAACAGGGCTTGGATTATGGTCCCACAGTTTAGGCTTCAGCCCAAGCCCAAATATCTACACAGCAATTTTCAGCCCTGGAGTTCGAGTGCCCCCACCCCCAGTTTGAGTCAGCTGATCCAGCCCAGCCATGCTTTTTTAATCCCATGTAGACATACTCTTAGGTGCCTAACTCTCACTGATTTCATGGTCCCTGCTCTGAAGAGTTTACAATTCATGTTAACACAAGGGATGAGAATTTTTCAAAAGCCACTTAAGTGATTTAAGAGCCTGAGTGCCATTTTCAAAAGTGACTTAGGCACTTAGGAGCCTACATCTCCCTGAAAGCCAATAGGAATTAGGCTTCCAGTTGCCTGAGTCACTTTTGAAAATGGGATGCTGACTCCTAAGTCTCTTAAGTGCTTTTGAAAATTTTACCCAAGATGCAGTAAGTGTGTTTTAAACACGGTGTTATTTAGACATGCTCAGCTTTGCTCACACCAAGGCTGAACACCATTTTCAGCAGTGGGTTCCATTTCCTAGGATACGCCAGGATTTCAGCTGAATTTCTCCAAGTTTCTCTTTTTAATGTGCCTGGGTTTGTATCCCTTATGGTTCTGTAGCTTTGTTTTTCTCAGAGGTTCCATCTGGTGACAGGGTCAGCTGGGAAGAGACCCATCTGTGGAATTTGTTACTCTGAAGACATTGACTGGGCTGCTCCCTGCAAAGGCTTTTGTAATCAGACTGGTACATGTGGGACCTTATTTTTGTCTCCCTTTCTAGACCAGGTCTTCCTTTTCTTTTGCTCTCATTTTGTAGGGTTTTTGTCCAATTTACATGGCTATTTGTACCTGGGCTGGCCCAAATTGTGGCATAATTTTGTTTTGTTTTATTTTTTGTAAAGCATTCCCGTTAATCCGTTGGAAGATGGACACTTGACAATAAACAAACAAAACTCATTCGTACCCTTCAACGGACATATGTCCATATTTATGCTTTTACATGTGGTGTAGTTTGTGTGTGCATGCACTACACAAAAAAGTTGATGGTTCTCAACCTTTTCCATACCCTCATCCTATGTTAAAACCCCCCAAAGTTTTGGGGCCTATACCCCTGCCCTCTAGCCATTAAGATGGTGATTGCATCTCCTCTGGACCTGTCTGAGACCTCATGCCTTAAATATGCTGGGGAACAGGGAAAAAACAATATTACAAAGTTATTGCCTTCAGTTTTGCTCATTTACACATTCCTTTCTGTCGTGAGGGGAGCGGGCATACATACTCTGTTACTCTTTCTTGAACAATGAGATATTTATTCCAGGAAAAACTCTGTTTCTTTGTTTTAAATTTAAAGACTACACATAACTTTCCCTTATTTGCCAAGTCACTGGAGGTTGATCTGGGTTGTTTTCAGTTCCTTCTTAGTAATTACAAAATTCACTGTCCAATCTCTCTGTCTAATCGCTTTAAAATGAAAACAAGCAAAAGTTAAAGCTCAAGAGTAATGTTTCATTTCTGAAGTTTCTTCATTATATCTGTTCTTGTTTCTTCAATAAAATAGAGTTTTTGCTTGTTAGAATCATCCTATTGTCAGTGGATTCTCTGCCATTACCAATATCTCAGCAAAATAATAAAATAAAATACATCTACCACCATCCCAAGTCAACATGCCATTGCCAGCTGTTAACGTAATTAAATAGTTGTTGCAAGCTGATCTGTGGGTCCAGCAACACCAGTGCCCCAGAATTTGTGGTTAATGTGTGCACATTACAGTAGGGAACTCCGAAGCAGCTGTTGTATCCATCACCAAAAAGTACCCTTCAATTAATGAGCATAATTGCACATTCCTGTAGGGGGCTTCAAACCAGAAGCTCCGCTGAATAGCTCATCATCAGCCAAAAAGAATACCAGGGGCATATTTAAAATGCCCTTATATAATGAGCACATGCAGTGCTAAGGCAGGTTAGAATGTCCCACCTAATATACTGGTCCCTATATGACCTCTTCAAATAGTGAGCAAGCACGCCTCAGCCAGTGGAGGACACTTACGTTCTGAGTGACCATCACCCCTCCTTCCTGACTCTTTGTCCCTGTGATTTAAAAATGGCACTTGGTAGAATGGGAGCTACTTTTCAAGATCACAAGGTCCTGTACAAAGTCACTTACCTAGGTTGGAAATATGGGCAGGAAATAAAATGGGATTCAGCCTGGGAAATGCAAGCTTATATGGGAATATCTATCTGAAATATACTGGGATAACAGTCTATTGGGAAAAGCCTTATGTTTGCAGTTGATAGGTTAGATCCAGTGCCTATGATAAATTCAAGTGTTGTGTAGGCATTTGCCTCTAAAATGTTCTTAGATTCATTGATTCCGAGGCTAGAAGGGACCATTGTGATCATCTAGTGTGACCTTCTGTATAGCACAGGCCACAGAACTTCCCCCAAAATAATTCCTAGAGCAGATCTTTTAGAAAAACATCCAATCCTTATTTTAATATTGCCAGTGATGGTGAATCCACCACAACCCCTGGTAAGTTGTTCCAATGATTGATTGATTGATTAATTAACTCTCACTGTTAAAAACTTACATATTATTTCCAGTCTGAATTTGTCCAGCTTCAATTTCCAGCCATTGGATCTTATTATACCTTATTCTGCTAGATTGAAGAGCCCATTATCAAATATTTGTTCCCCATGTAGGTACTTATAGACTGCGATCAAGTCACTCAGTCTTCTCTGTGTTAAGCTAAATAGATTGACCTCCTTAAGTCTATCACTATAAGGTATATTTTCTAATCCTTTAATCATTCCTGTGGCTCTTCTCTGAACCTTCTCCAATTTATCAACATCCTTTTTGAATTGTGGACACCAGAACGGGATACCGTATTCCAGAGGTAATATAACCTAGCTGCTCATACTTGAGATTCCCCTATTTATACAGCCAAGGATCACATTTGCCCTTTTGGCCACTATGTTGCACTGAGAGCTCATGTTCAGCTGATAATCCACCATGACCCCCAAGTCTTTTTCAGAGTCACTGCTTCCCAGGATAGAATCCCCCATCCTGTAAGTATGGCCTACATTCTTTATTCCTAGTTGTATGACTTTATCTTTGACCATATTAAAATACATATTATTTCAGTTCTATCTGGCATATGTTTTTTAATTTTAATGATTGTGTAATGATTTTTCTCTTCACGCCCCATCCCTGGCAGCCATTTGATGACTGGTTACCAATGGACTGAAACCCATGTACCACTTCATACTCCTGTGTTGTCATCCAAAGTTTTATGCTGCAGAGATTTATGGTTCTTGTTGGAATACTGGGTTTGGAGTCAACAGCCTATTTTGGTTGATTAAATGTAAATGTTTCAAGTTTAGTTCAGTTGTGTCCAACAGAATATTAATCATACTGCACTATGAGTGCCAATAGCTGGTCTGTGGGTAATGTAAATGAGAAAAGTCTCCAGCCCAGGAGTTTGGCGATAGCTCAAAGTCTAGTGTGATTTACAAATAAAATACCTGACCATGATTTTGCTTATGCTGGTGTAAATTAGGAATAATAATATTTAAGATGATAGAGTTTGTAATGTTTCTGGTATTATATCTGATCTAGAGGCAGTAACTCAGAGCCATTCAATTTCTTATCAGAGACACAGATAAGAACGTTTCAAAAAAACCAGATCTTCATTGCTTTTCACTCAGATCATTCTGCATGCCCTACTCCTGGATCCAGCTGGTTTCACTTCCTGGTGTGAACCACGTCAGGGTTCCGAAAGTCAAAGTCCACAGTGGAGTTACACCAGTGAAACCTGATGTGGGTGGGATAAAAATCAAGCTCAGAACATATAGAAGTATGAGCTACTATAAGTCTGCTCTTTACTTTTTAGTTTATTACCAACTAGTAGCTATCAGCAGTGGTGGCAATAGGCCAAAAATTTAGGTAGGTCACTGCAACTCACCGTAGCATCACATGTGCTCATTAGCTAAAGCCTCATTAATTAAGGGCATATTGAAAGTGCCCCTCAATGCCCTACTGTGGTTGCCAAGCTGTTCTGATCATAGAACCTCTCCTGCTGTTTTGAACTCCCCACTGGGATGTGCACCAGACAGTCTGAGGGCATAGAAGCAGCTGCTCCTGCACAGATCCTTCCTTCAGTGATGTCCTGACCATATCTGAAGAAGGGGCTTCTGCAATTCTCTCCTTCCCCCTCCCTGGTTAATGTGTGTACAATGAATACTTTTGCTTGCAGAGAAGAGGGGAACCCTGGAGACTTAATCATTTGTCTTCTCATTTAAACAAAAGTGCTCCTTCACAAGCATAACAAAGAAGAGAGGAAACACCACTTGGCAAATAAACTTCTCTTAAATGCAGTTGCAGGAGATATTTATTCTGATTATAGTATCTTGATAGATTAGTATGGTGCTCAACTTGAATAATCTCAGGTATGGTGGAGCTGGTGAGGCACTAACACAGTGCAACTGTGACTTGTAAATATTTGCAATTTGTGGACAATCAGCAGGACAAGAATTGTTCCCTGAAGAAACTAACAAAGAATTTTGCAAGCTGTTTGTGATCAGAAAAAAGCAAAAATATGTTGAATAAATCTGCTTAGGAATTAGTATTCAGTGTTAGGAAAGAGGAAGGATGGCCTTGTGTTTAAGCAGTGCATTGAGACTCGATGGATATGGGTTCAATTCCTGGCTCTGTCACAGACTTCCTGTGTGACTCAGTGACTTAATCTCTCTGTGCCTCAGTTTCCCATCTGTAAAGACAAACATAACAGTGCTTTCCTTCTTCTTGGTCATGCTGTGAAGATAAATACTTTGCATTTGGGAGGCCCTCAGACACTACAGTTATGAGGGGGCATATAAGCACCTAGATAGTTCTAAGGTACTTTAGTAGAATTGTGAGCTGTGAAATGAAGCTTAATGGAGACCAAGATGTAAAGGAAACTGCAATTTAATATATGAGCATTAATTAGTGGCTGTTGTAGTTGGTGCTGATCATGAATGGCCTTCAGTGCAGATATGGTCAGAAAAGTGACTATGCAATAATACGTTCTTACTCAACCAGTCTGCTTACTGCAGGGCAATTCCTGCCCCTGTCCTGTTTCCACACTGGCATGTACATCTCGTTAGGGGGAAGGGCAGGTTTGGGGCTGTCTCCTTAGGGGTTACAGAGACCTGTGTTCCACCAAATAGAGGAGTTGTTGGGATTGGGTCTGAAGGTGGATCTGAGACATGGTGGAACTTTTGGCTGAAACACCCCAAGGAGTGTAGGGTAACAGCCATGGAGTGGCTCTTGTTCTTCTCCATGGTTTGGGGCAGGGATGGGGATTCTACCCCTTCCCGTCCTATGCCAAGTCTATTCATTTGGGTTTGGTGCAGGTTAGAGGATCTGGCCCAATGTATCTTTGTATCAAATCTATTTACATTCTTGTTAAAGAGTTCTTGCTCCTGCTAGTGCAGCAGATCAACACTGCTATTGGTGAATGAGCCGGATTCTATTCTGGATCTCAACCAGAACCGATAACTAAATTCCAGTGGTAGACTTTCCATTACTGGAGATTTAAGAGGCAGAAAGAGCCACAGTTTGATTTGTGGGTCCCAAGTGGAGTTTTCAGGACTAGCAATTAAAATTTTTTTTTTCTGGACTTGTAAACAGCAAATTTGATATTGAGTCTTTAAGAAAAAAATTAATATAGAACCCCCAATTCCATTTTTCTAGTCACTTTCCCAAACACTGTAAAACCACACTTTACATCTTTCTATGTTTCTCACTTACTTTTTCTGTGCCCTTCTTTTCTCCCTGCACCATAACTTCAAGCCCTATTCTAGTGCTTTAAGTCCCTGTTTTCTAAATCTTACACAATTTTAAGTAACAGGACAGTTGTGTGACAGTTTACTAGACCAAAATCATTGAGTCAGCCCCTCATAAACTTCACTGCTGTAAAGATCCCCATATGACTAATCTCTAATTCCCAGCAGGCTCCTGCAGATAAAATTGTATATTGAACTGTGCTACTCTAATATAGCAAATATAGCTCCCACATGACTCCCGGTTCTGCTCAGTGCTTGGTTAGACTCATGTCATGGTGAAGTTTATACAGATCACAGACTGCATTAAATAAAATCTCCACATAAATGTTCCTGTGAGATTATACCAAGATGTAATCTATTTAAAGAGACAGGGTGCCTGCCCTCAAAATAAATGGTATTTATGAAGATTTATTAAGCCACGATGGTACTTCTAAATGTATCTCTCCAATCCTTCACAATAAAACTTCAAGACTATTTTTTTAAAAAGCTCTTTTCCTATGCTGATCTCCTGATGCATATTTTCAAATTTGCATTCAAATGGTGTTTTGGGAGCAACTTGCTTTTTTTTAATGCACAAATTTCTGGGCCCAAGATAAGTCATATGCTCTAATAACATTTCTACTAATTGTTTAAAGATGTTATAGGAAAATGATTGAGTTTAATTTGCACTCTGTCACAGTTTCTAAATAGGCCCTCAAAGCCAGTGGACGATCTTTCAGTAAGAGATATGCTAACGGATGGCTTGGATCAAACTTGTGCATTAAAATAACAACAACAATAATTAATAAAAAGGAAGTGAGCAGCTTGCTTATTTTCAATGCCAACTAACGACTACACTGTATCATTCTCTCTAATAATGAGTTTTTTTAATTACAGTTATGTTTATCTTAGATCCCTGTTCAGGGTAAAATGGCAGTATATCGTCATGACCTCTACTACAATATGTTGGATTTTTAAGAACTGATCATACCTTTTGCCTATAGATGTGTTTCATTCTAGCTGCAGTGTATAGGAATAGAATCATATCCCTTTAAATAGTTTGTGAAACCTTTAGTGGCATTCACTGTGTTTTATGTTGAAGTTGCCAGAAGTCCGCCAGAGAAGCAGTGTATATGTAACTAGGCCTTGCGTGTTTGTGTACATTTAGGAGACACAGTTGTTGATGTCACAATGGTGCTAATGTGGCTTCTTCAAATTATTTTTGCTGTGTAAAGAGCAAAAGATGCAACATCAGCCATAACCAATGGGAAGTCCACCTTATGACCTAGGATCTGCTTAATTGCTTTGGTTGTCTGTTTCTGCCATAGGCGTGAACTTTCTCTGGCGCCGGTGGGTGCCACCCCTGGCCCCGCCCCGACTCCACCCTTTCCCTGCCCCTGGCCCCGCCCCCATTCCAACCCCTTCCCCAAAGTCCCCGCCCCAACTCCGCCCCCTCCCTGCCCCTATTGGATCCCTTCCCCAAATCCCCGTCCCAGCCCCGCCTCTTCCCCCAGCGCACCACGTTCCCCCTCCTCCCCCCTCCCTCCCTGCCCCGTGAAACAGGGAGAAGCAGGACGCGGTGGCACGCTCACGGAGGAGGCAGAGGTGGAGGTGAGCTGGAGCAGGGGGGTGAGGTGGGGCGGGGCCACGGGGAGCTGCCTGTGGGTGCTCAGCACCCACTAATTTTTCTCCGTGGGTGCTCCAGCCCCGGAGCACCCACGGAGTCGGCGCCTATGGTTTCTGCATTACTGGGGCTTGGAGGGAATGTAAATAAAGTAATATTCTTCACAAGAAAAGAAACTCTAAACAGCCATGAATAGAGCCTGAAGTTGAGGGTGAAGGGTGAGTTTTGGAGAGCATTCAGGTCAAATTCTGATCTTATATACACTAGTGTAAAGGAGATCAGAATTTGGCCTTTCACTTCCAAAATGCTAGTTCATATTCAGCCAAGGTCTGTTGTGATGATAATTTGGCATCTGAGTGCTGGCCTGTGACCTATTTGCAATGAGTTGGTGGCTTCCAACCCCTTCCCAGTGGGCACGGTCCACATCATAAAATTGGCCAACCACCACAACAGATGCCACTTGCTACCTCTGCTAGCAGTCTCATCAGAGAAGCCAAATACAGCATGAGTGTAGAGACTGAATAGGCCTCTCAGCCCTTACATCAGGGTTAATAATACACATTAACCAGGCAGTAGGTGGACGATCTGTCCTCTGGTGTCCGTGCCTTCTCGTGGTGGGACAGCTTGCGTGCTCTAACGATCCCCAGAGTCTGTGTCGGCAGCAGCTTTTTGCTCCTGGTAGGTTCAACCATGCTGGATTGGTCTGTGGGGGAGGGGCCAGACAAAACAGAGACCCTGGTCCTCCAAGTTGGGGGTTAGGCACAGGGCTAACAACCCTGTCCCGTAAAAAACAAAATATGTTACGGAAACAGCGACGGAGAAATCGACTATTACTGTGTGTGATGGCCTTCAGGAGTCAATGACCCGTATGACTGCCAGTGGTGAAAGCCGAAAGGAAGCCACTGGCATGAAGACTGCAGTGCTCAACACCAAGACAAAAACCAAACTTGTTTTTTGGAACATACGGACAATGTACAAAGCAGGGAAGCTAGCTCAGGTCATAGCAGAGATGAGATGCTACAGCTGGGAGTCAGCGAGAGCAGATGGACGGGATCAGGAAGATTAACAACAGCCTTGGGAGAAACTTTGCTGTTCTCTGACGGGATGATGGACAACACCATGAGAGTGTTGCCATCCTTTTGAAGAAGGGAGTGGAGCATTCCCTGCTTGAATGGAAATCCATCAGCAGCAGACTTATGAGAGCCAGACTGAAAGGGAAACATAATAATATCACCCTGATTCAGTGTTATGCTCCGACAAATGACAATGATGAAGAAGTAAAGGACAAATTCTACCTTACACTACAGGCGGAGTTAGAGAGAATACCACGCTACGACCTAACTATCATCATGGGAGACCTGAATGCCAAGGTCGGTAAGGACAACACAAACAATGACAGAGCAATGGGAAGACATGAGTGTGGCACTATGAATGAAAACGGAGAAAGGCTTGTTGAGTTCTTTAATATGAATGACCTAGTCATTGGCAGAAACCTATTTGAACATTGTGAAATTCACAAGCTGACATGGTGATCTCCAAATGGCAGAGATAAGAACCAGATTGACCAGATCATGATCAATGGCAAATGGCGACACTCACTGACAGACGTGAAAGTGAGAAGGGGAGCAGATGTTGGCAGCGACCACCACCTTGTGACAGCCTCCATCAAGCTAAAACTGAGAAGTGTGGGTTCACCAAACAAGGGACATAGACGTTATTATATGGACAAGCTAAAGTCCCTTGAAATACAGAAAGCCTTCGTTCTGCAGTTAAAGAACGGGTTTCAAGCACTTGCAGACCTTGATGAAAAGGAGGGGAATGCAGATGAGGAGACCAACAAGAAGTGGGACAAAGTAACAACAATGTATAAACAGAGTAGTGAAGCCTGTCTAGGCTACAGGCAGAAGAGAAGGAAGGAGTGGATTACACCCAGAACATGGAATGCCATAGAAACCAGACCAGCGCTGAAGAAAAAAGTTTTAGACACAAAATCCCAGAAGCTAAAGGACAAATACCATGAGCAGTATAGCAAGGCACATCAGGAGGTCAAACGCCTTGTGAGAGCGGACCAACGGCATTATATTGATAATCTGGCAACACAAGCAGAGGATGCAGCTGCTCATGGTGAACAAGGAACCGTCTACAAAATGACGCGGCTTATCAGTGGTAATTGGCAGACACCAACAAAAACTCTCATCAGGAACAAACAAGGGCACCTACTAACAACCGAAAAAGAACAAGAAATGCACTGGAGAGAGCATTTCAAAGAATTGCTGAACAGGGAGCCACCTAAAGAGGAAGCAAACATCCAGGAGGCAGAAGAAGATCTTGATATCAACACAGACACCCCAACTAAGGAGGAGATCATTCAAGCTATCAAATCCTTAAAAAAAAAAAGCTCCTGGCAAGGATAACTTGAATGCAGAATTGTTCAAGGTAAATCCTAAATTAGCAGCATCTATCCTGGCCCCTCTATTTACATCAGTCTGGGAAAGGGAAAAAGTGCCCGATAAGTGGACCAATGGGGTTATAGTGAAAATACTAAAGAAAGGAACTCTCAGTGATTGTAATAACTGGCATGGTATCACACTTTTATCTGTGCCAAGCAAAGTATTGTGTAAGATCACAGTCCAGCATATATCAGAGGCAGTTGACAGTGTTCTCAGAAAAGAGTAGGCTGGTTTTCGGAAAGGGCGTGGATGCACAGACCAGATCTTCACTCTACGAAACGTAATAGAACAGTGCTTAGAATGGCAACAGCACTCTACATAAATTTCATAGACTTTGAGAAGGCTTTTGATAGCATTCACAGGACCAGCCTATGGCGCATTCTGCGGGCATATGGAATTCCTTTCCGTATAATCAACATCATCAAAAGTTCTATTTCAACTTTATATGCAGTGTTGATCACAGTGAGCTCAGTTTTGAAGTCAAAACAGGAGTACGTCAGGGATGTGTCATGTCTTCAGTCCTCTTCAACATTGCCATCGACTGGGTAATGCGGCGTACAACAGAAGACATGCCAAGAGGCATTAAATGGACACTCTTCTCATCCCTTGAAGACCTGGACTTCACAGATTCAGCCAGCAAATTGGACTGAAAATCAACCGCAATAAGACAGATATCATGACCTTTAATATTGCCTTACCATCACCAGTATGGATAGAGGATTATGTTCTCACCAATATAGAAACATTCACATACTCAGGCAGCACCATCTGCCAGGATGGTGGAACAAGTCAGGACATCCGGAACAAAATCGATAAAGCCCGGAACACCCTCAGGAGCTTAAATACAACACCAAAACCAAACTCAAGATTTATTAGAGCTGCGTACTTTCAACAATACTTTATAGTGCAGAATGCTGGGGAATGAGAAAGTATGACATGTCCAAACTGTCTTCATTCCATACAACCTGCCTCAGAAAAATCCTCGGTATCTTTTGGCCCAGAACAATCTCAAACCAAGATCTATTGACACAGTGCAGCCAAGAGGTTCTGAGCACCATCATTGCCAGGAGGCGTTGGAGATGGATCGGTCATGTGCTTCAGATGGAAACTGATTCCATCACCAGAGTAGCAATAAGATGGACACCTGAAGGCAAGCGAAAACGAGGCTGCCCAAAAACAACATGGTAAAGAGCTGTGGAAGCTGAGCTGAAAAACCTGGGGCACAGTTGGGGAACCATTGAAAGACTTGCCAGAAACAGACAGGAGTGGAGGAGCTTCATCACTGCCCTAAACACCAGAGGCATAATAGGAACATGATGATGATGATGATGATAGGTGGATGATGGCACTACTGCAGAGTGTGCCATGTCTTTTCTGCGATTAGAGAACAGCTTTTTAGGGCTGTCCACCTAGCAATTGTAACAAACTCTGAATTCATCTGAACATTTTAAGAGTATTTGAAATTCCTCAGGGATCGTACCCAGTTGATCTGCCACCACCATGCACTCATCATGTATGTCCGTCTCAATTTTGGTGTCTTTGGGAGATAGAATTAACCTGCAGCACGCAGATAAAATTATGCAAATAGGCAAAAATAGCCTGGTAGAGCCTAATTGGAAGAACCGATTTTTTTCACATATGGATTTATTTTTGAGGGTCGTGTACACACCCATCTCTCTGTATCCATGGGACTTTCATCTTGCTGAGACAGACAAAACATCTGACCTGTCCAAGGACCCAGTAGAGTTTTCACACTTATTTGCTGCCACTCTTAGATTTTTCTCCCACCGTCCCAATCATACTCTTAGGGTACGTCTATACCCAGCCGCTAGTTCGGCGGCTGGCAATCAAACTTCTGGGTTCGACTTATCGCGTCTTGTCTGGACGCGATAAGTCGAACCCGGAAGTGCTCGCCGTCGACTGCGGTACTCCTGCTCGGCGAGAGGAGTATCGCGGAGTCGACGGGGGAGCCTGCCTGCCGTGTCTGGACCGAGGTAAGTTCGAACTAAGGTACTTCGAACTTCAGCTACGTTATTCACGTAGCTGAAGTTGCGTACCTTAGTTCGATTTGGGGGGTTAGTGTAGACCAAGCCTTAATTGCAGTATTGTTTATGCTAAACTTGAATTACATTCTGCCTCTTCTGTGTTTTTTCTGTCCAATTCTGAAGACCAGCAAGGTAGGCAGGAGCAATGCAATCTGTTCCCCAGTCTCTAGTGTCTCAGGGTATGTCTACACTACGAGGGTATTTTGATTTCACTTAAATCGAATATGTGGAATCGATATTGCAAATTCGAACGTGTGTGTCCACACTAAGGACAGTAATTCGACTTTGTGAGTCCACACTAATGGGGAAAGCGTCGACATTGGAAGCGGTGCACTGTGGGCAGCTATCCCACAGTTCCCGCAGTCCCCGCTGCCCATTGGAATTCTGGGTCGAGCCGCCAATGCCTTCTGGGTAAAAAAAATGTGTCGAGGGTGCTTTTGGGTAATTGTCGTCATCCGTCTGTCACTACCGCCCTCCCTCCCTCCCTGAAAGCGCTGGCGGGAAATCAGTTCGCGCACTTTTCTGGTCAGTGACAGCGCGGACGCCACAGCACTGCGAGCATGGATCCCGCTGCGACCATCCCTGAAGTTGTGGCCGTTGTCAACGCCTCGCAGGTTATCATCCACCTTTCCCAGAGGCAGATGCAGATAAACCAGGCGAGGAGGCTACGGCACCGCGGTGAGGGCCTGAAGTCTGAGAGTAGCACAGGCCTGTCAGAAAGCATGGGACCCAGCTCCGAGGACATCACGGTGACAATGGGTCATGTGGATGTTGTGGAACGGCGATTCTGGGCACGGGAAACAAGCACGGACTGGTGGGTCCGCATAGTGCTGCAGGTCTGGGACGAATCCCAGTGGCTGTGAAACTTTCGCATGCGGAAGGGGACTTTCATGGAACTTTGTGAGTTGCTGTCCCCTGCCCTGAAGCGCAATGACACCCGGATGCGAGCAGCCCTGACTGTCCAGAAGCGAGTGGCCATAGCCCTCTGGAAGCTTGCAACGCCGGACAGCTACCGGTCTGTCGCGAACCAGTTTGGCGTGGGCAAATCTACCGTGGGGGTTGTTGTGATGCAAGTAGCCATCGCAATAGTTAAGGTACTGCTCTCAAAGGTAGTGACCCTGGGAAACGTGGAGGTCATCATAGATGGCTTCGCCGCGATGGGATTCCCAAACTGCGGTGGGGCTATAGATGGAACTCACATCCCTATCCTGGGACCGGACCACCAGGCCAGCCAGTACATTAACAGAAAGGGCTACTTTTCAATGGTGCTGCAAGCACTGGTGGACCATCGGGGACGTTTTACCAACATCAACGTTGGATGGCCGGGCAAGGTTCATGACGCTCGCGTCTTCAGGAACTCTGGTCTGTTTAGACGGCTGCAGGAAGGTATTTACTTCCCGGACCACAAAATAAGTCTTGGGGATGTGGAGATGCCTACAGTGATCCTTGGGGACCCAGCCTACCCGCTAATGCCCTGGCTCATGAAGCCCTACACTGGCGCCCTGGACACTGAAAAAGAACTGTTCAACTACCGGCTGAGCAAGTGCAGAATGGTGGTGGAGTGTGCTTTTGGCCGTCTCAAGGGGAGATGGAGAAGCTTACTGACTCGCTGTGATCTCAGCGAAACCAATATCCCCATTGTTATAGCAGCTTGCTGTGTGCTCCACAATCTCTGTGAGAGCAAGGGGGAGACCTTTATGGCGGGGTGGGAGGTTGAGGCAAATAGCCTGGCATCTGATTACGCACAGCCAGACAGCCGGGCGATTAGAAGAGCCCAGCGGGACGCGCTGTGCATCCGGGAGGCTTTGAAAGCTAGGTTCCACAGTGAGCAGGGTAACCAGTGACTTTTAAGTTTCTGTACAGAGAAGCTGAACCTGCGACCGTTTCTTTACCCAGTTAATGTTGACTATCCTCTCCAGTTACAGACCCCCTCCACCCCCTTCCAAAAAAATAAAATCAGTTTTATTTTGTTAATGAACACCGTTGTCTTTAGTACTGTTTTCGCGGGAATGTTTTAAACCTGGGACGCAGACTGTGGTGGGGAGCGGGTGTAGTGTACTGATGCAAATGATCCTTCTAAACTCCAGGAATGACAGGATTCGCAGTGGCGGACTGGTTGTTTCAACGGAGCCTGCCAGCCCTCCTGAGCGGGACTGCGTGTATGTGGGGGCTATGTGACTTTATGGCAGGGGGAGGAGGGTTACAGATCCCCTGCTGCGTGGCTCTGTGATCCAGGACAAGGACCGCTGCATAAGATTTGTAACTGCCCTCCCCCGCAACAAAGTCACAGTGCAACCCCCCCTCCCCCACGCACAGAACATGAAAACCACCTCCCAGACTGACCAGGGTAACTAGTCACTGCACTGTGTATGTGCCCTGCTGCTGGACCTGCCCCCGCCTCTGTACCCTGCTAAAGGTGACTGTCCTGACCAATTACCAAGCCCCTTCCCCCCCTTCAGACAGACTCTCCCTCAAAAGAACATGACTGAAACAGTACTGAACAGAAACGTATTTTTTATTAACAACCACACATGAAACTGGGGGGTGAAACTTGGACGGGGGCTTGGGTGAGGCGGGCAGGAAAGGACTTTTCAAATTTTGGGGAATGACAGCCTTCTGGTGCTTGAGCAGTCTGTAGGGGTGGAGTGAGAGTTTTCACGGACTCTGCCGCCCCTCCTTCTTTGGACTTTGGGCGAGGGGGGTATGGGACTTGGTGGCGGGGGAGTGCGGTTACTGATAGACTGCAGCGGGGCTCTGTCCTCCTGCCTCCGTTCCTGCAGAACATCAACAAGGCGCCGGAGCGTGTCCGTTTGCTCCCTCAGAAGTCCAAGCAGCGTTTGAGTCGCCTGCTGGTCTTCCTGCCGCCACCTCTCCTCACGTTCCATGTGTGTCCGGTGCATTTGGGACAAATTCTCCCTCCACTGGTTCTGCTGTGCTGCCTGGGCTCGGGAGCAGCCCATTAGTTCTGAGAACATGTCCTCTCGCGTCTTCTTCTTCCTCCGCCTAATGTGCGCTAGCCTCTGGGAGTGTGATGCCAGGCTGGGTTGGGAGACAGTCGCAGATGTGGCTGTGGGAATGAGGAAAAGGTAGTGAATTCCTCCGAAACATAAATGTAGTTGTGAACAAAGAACATAGTCTTTCTCTGTGAACAAGACCATGCACTGCACCTATCACATGCGCACTCAGGACAAGGTCGAATTTTCGGACCTCGCCTTCAGTGCCTGGGGTTTTGCACTGCCAATCTGGGAAGCGGGGCAGGACACCGTAATCTCTGTAGCAGGCAAAGATGGTAAGCCGTAGACTTGTGGCTGCTTAAAACTTTAGTAGTACCACTGGCCTCCTTTCACATTGAAAGCAATGCCAGTCTCTGCTGCCAGCAATCGGCCAAGCAGGAACTCTGGCCCTGTCCCACCCCCTCGCGTATGTCCCAGGGAAAGATCCCTGTATGCTGCCTCTCTCCCGCCTCCACCGCGTGGCTGTAAACCAGCGGTTACAGTTCTGTAAAGGAACTTGCAAGCAGTCCCAATACTAACAGTCCCCTACCTAATTCAAAGCAGGTCATCATGAGTGACATAACTATCATGAGGATCTCGGACAGTGAGAAGGAAAGGATGCTTCGAGAAAGCCTGCAAAGACCAGGGCCCTATGCCGCCATGCTGTGCAAGGCAATGATCCCGGAGTACTTGCTTGTCTCCTGGCGCGGGAACGTCTCCTACTTCGGAGGACCCAATAAGGCCGCTCTCCCCAGGAACCTGATGAACAGGCTTTCCCATTACCTGCAGGAGAACTTCGTGGAGATGATAAATGTTTAGATGTTTAAAGCACTTACCGCTTGATCCTTCCCCTGAATCTGTGTCCGGGTTACATGCTGGGGAGGGTTGGTAGGGGATCTCTGTAAGGGTGATGAAGAGCTCCTGGCTGTCGGGGAAATCAGCTTGGTAAGCGCTGTCGACTGCCTCGTCCTCCTCATCTCCTTCCTCATCTTCCCCGTCCGCTACCATGTCCGAGGAAGCGGCCGTGGACAATATCCCATCCTCAGAGTCCACGGTCAGTGGTGGGGTAGTGGTGGCGGCCACACCTAGGATGGAATGCAGTGCCTCGTAGAAACGGGATGTGTGGGGCTGGGATCCGGAGCATCCGTTTGCCTCTTTGGTCTTCTGGTAGCCTTGTCTCAGCTCCTTGATTTTCACGCGGCACTGCGTTGCATCCCGGCTGTATCCTCTCTCTGCCATGGCTTTAGAGATCTTCTCATAGATCTTTGCGTTCCGTCTTTTGGAGCGCAGCTCGGAAAGCACGGACTCATCGCCCCACACAGCGATGAGATCCAAGACTTCCCGATCAGTCCATGCTGGGGCCCTCTTTCTATTCTGGGATTGCACGGCCATCTCTGCTGGAGAGCTCTGCATCGTTGCCAGTACTGCTGAGCTCGCCACGATGTCCAAACAGGAAATGAGATGCAAACTGCCCAGACAGGAAAAGGAATTCAAATTTTCCCGGGGCTTTTCCTGTGTGGCTGGTCAGAGCATCCGAGCTCGGACTGCTGTCCGGAGCGTCAACAGAGTGGTGCACTGTGGGATAGCTCCCGGAGCTATTAGCGTCGATTTCCATCCACACCAAGCCTAATTTGATATGGTCATGTCGAATTTAGCGCTACTCCCCTCGTTGGGGAGGAGTACAGAAGTCGAATTTAAGAGACCTCTATGTCGAACTAAATAGCCTCGTGGTGTGGACAGGTGCAGGGTTAATTCGATGTAACGGTGCTAAATTCGACATAAACGCCTAGTGTAGACCAGGCCTCAGAGTAGTATCTCTTGTCAGACCAGAAGTAGATGTACTAAGACTTGTATTTACCATGACCCCCTTCTCCCATTTGACAGCTACCTGCTCAACAATATTTGCTATGAAACACTTAGAGAGATTTGATGATGAAACTGCAGCAGAAGTAGTAGGGACTGCAGGGGTTAAGGTGGCATCATGGTTTTCATTCTAACCTCATGATTGTTTTTTGGCCTTACTTATACATTTTTCTAAAATTTTCACATTCTAGACTGAAATTTTCCAGGCTTGATTTCTTCCTGGGGGTGAATGTACTGTATATGGTTTAGTTTGAGCAATAATGGGTCGGGCATTTTTAAATGTACATTGAGGGCAAAAAAATTACTTTTCTCATTATAGAAAAACAAATTTTGTGTGTGTGTTGTTGTTTTTTAAAAGCTGAAATGGCTAAGAGGAGAGAGTGGAAATTTGTCATGAAAAAAATCTTGGCAGGGAATTGTCTTCAAGAGTTCCAGAGAAATTTAGTTTTTATTTGAGAGAGAGCTGACCCTTTGCCAACTGCATGCACAGCACATATTGCAGGGCTAGATTAACGTATAAGCACTCTAAATCAGTGTCTAAGATCCCCAACTCCTGGAGTCAAGTGATACAGCCAGAATCTTGCCTTTCATTTGAAAAAAAGAGGTAAGCTTCTGACCATCACGGTTGCAATAAAAGTTTGAAAACACATATCAAGCGTAGCTGGTGCAGAGATGTCTGCTGACAACCTGATGCAATAGCTCTGAGAGATGTCACCTGCCTATGTATCTCAATGGGGTGCTAACTCTGAGAACCAATGGTTCTGGGACTCCACACAGCTGTCCCTGCCTCTCTGGGAGAGAGGAGCATCCCTTCTCCCCCGCCACTGCTACTGCAGGTGTGGGGCCCTAAATCAAGTTGTACCTAAGGCCCTGGTCTGCCTTAATCTGGCCCTGACATTTTGCACTGGAGTTTTAAAAAATCTAGTACAGTGCTCAGGAGAACAGTGTTACCAACTCTCACGATTTTCTTGTGAGTGATATTTGATCTTTTTCTTAAAGATGCTGGGGCCATGTTATTTCATGAGAATTTCAGCTTTTCCTTTAAAAAAAAAGTGACTTTCTAGCCCTCTTGGCTATAAGGAAAAGCTCAAAAACACAAGCCCTAGCTGTGCAAAAACCAGAAGATAAATAAGAAGACCCTGCAATTCATTATTTTAAAAAATCTTGTGACTTTTAAGCCAGTCTCATGATTTTTGGGGGCCTGACTCACTATTTTTGAACACTTGGGGTTGGCAATACTGGGTAAGGAAGGCCGCGCGTGCTTCATGCCATACTGAAGCACCTCAGAAGCTGAGGCAAAGGCTCTGCAGGTGGTAAGGAGGACAGCTTGGCACTTAAATTTTCCTGTAGGGGAGCCCTACTCTGATGCACCTTAGGAGCCTCACAGCTGGTAAAGTATGTGGGACGGGGAGGGCGTTCCCATGGCATCTAACCAAACACTTCCCCATTCTGGAATCTGATCTACAGGGATGAGACCACAGCAAAGCTGGGTGGAGGGACCCGGGTGAGGAGACATTCTTCTTCTTCGAGTGCTTGCTCATGCCCATTTCATTTTAGATGCGCGCACGCCCACATGCACAGTTGTCAGAGATTTCTGCCTTAGTGGTATCCGTAGGGCCAGCTGTGGCGCCCCCTGGAGTGATGCTCCCATGCGGTGGTATATCAGGTGTCACCGGCCCTATGCCCTCTCAGTTCCTTCTTACCGCCCATGATGGTTGGTTGGAGCACCTCGTCTTGCTTCGCAAGAACAGTAGCAGTTTATCCATTGACTTCTTAGTTGTTGTTGTACATAGTTTCATAGTTAGTTAGTTGATAGTTTTAGTTAGTCAAGAGAGTCCCCTGTTGGGACTTAGCCTCGAGTGGGGCATGCCCTGCTCCCCGGGCTTTAAGCCATGTGCATCATGCAGCAGGCCGATGCTGATCTGCACGATCGCTGTCTTAAGTGTCTGGGAGAAGGCCATCGCAAAGACAGGTGCCGCATCTGTAAGAACTTTTGCCTGTGAACCCGGACAGAGCGGGATATCCACTTGAGGGCATTATTGATGGAGGGTGCTCTTCGTCCGGTGTTGGAACCCTCCACCACCACACCTACGCCTGGCACTTCGGTCTTGGCACGCAGCGCTGGACTCGGCCTGGCACGACTCCGTCACACTGGTGCTGAAGAAAAGAAGCCCCTTGGCACCGAAGGAGAGAGGAGCATCGAGCAAAGGACCTCTGTCAGGCTATGCGCACGCTATGGGGAGTCACGGGGGTACTGCAGAGATCGGACCCACCAGTCCTGCCAAGGACCCACCCTCCTCACCCCAGGCAGCGGCAGGTGTTCCCAGCCTGTGATGAGGCCTGAAGCAGCCTCAGCGGCCAAGGAGCAAGGCCGACCAACTCCGCAGGTGCCACGCCAGGTGACTGATACGGCTCCACTCGTGGCACTGAAGGGGAAGGCCACCGGGGTGCTGCAACATAGACTGGCGGAACATCCCAGGTCGCCGGATCGCAGATGCAAGTCCCCCTCGCTGCGACCTCGGGACCTGGTGCTGCACCCTAGCTCACTGGCCAGATGGCCTAGATCTCCATCAAGATCCACTCCTATTAGGCGGGGGATTCTGGACTCATAGCACTGCTCCCCATACTGCCGGTACCGTCGACTGTCTGGCCATAGGTCACCTAGACGCTGAACACCCTCTCCCATAAGGTCTCCTCGTCGTCGGTTCCTGTCCTGGAGGGCTCGCTCCAGGGATCTTGGTGTCGGTCACGGTCCTCCGGCAGGCAGTGCTACTCCCCATCACCCTATCGTTCGCCTAACCAGAGTCAGTAGGCAGATTCAGGCCTCGATGGCCCCGTTGTGGTCACTGGAGGGGCAGTGATTGGGATTGGACCTCGACTTCAGCCCGTCGCCGAGGCTGGACAACTCCCCTCCAACGCAGTTAGACTGAGGCGGCACCAATAGCGGTGCCGATGCAGCAGGGGCTGTTGCTCCCCCAGTGGCAGTACTGGAATCCGTGAGGGGTGCTGGTGATGCCAGTCCAGTACTCCCAGCCCTTCCTGGCCGCATCAGACGAGACGGTGCCGCAATAGGAGCATGGCACCAGGGCGGAGGCGGAACCCGCGCCCCATACTCCAGCGCCGAGGGAGCCCTCCCATGACAAAGAAGAGGGTGACACCATCCCTCAGGCCACTTAATTGTCATCATCATCCCCGGATGAGGCAGTGGCCGGATCATCCCACACCAGTACCCTACCCCCAGACGATTTTAAGGAGCACCAGGCCCTCCTTAAACGGGTGGCTGAGGATCTGGGACTGCAAATTGAGGAGGCCACTGAAGAGGCTGACAACCTCTTCAATGTCATCTCGGCCACCACACCGGCAAAAATTGCATTGCCCATCCACCCAGGGGTGCTCAAAATAACCACATCGGTGTGGCAAACCCTCATATCTATTCCGCCGACATCAAAGAAAGCGGAAAAGAAATACTATATCCCTGCAAAGGGCTCTGAGTATCTGTATACTCATCCCTCCGTGGCATCACTGGTCATGTCTGCGGTGAATGAAAGGGACAGGCAGGGCTACCCCAGCAGAATGCCCAAAAATGAGGAGGCCAAGAGACTCGACTTATTCGGAAGAAAAGTTTATTCAACAGCCACTTTACAGTTTAGGGTCTCTAACCACCAGGCCCTGCTGGGTCGTTATAACTTTAACCTATGGGACTCCCTTAATAAGTTCACGAAGGCCCTCCCACAGGATCGTGCCCAAGAGTTCGCCGCGTTGGTGAGTGAAGGCACGGCGGTGGCCTGCGGAGTCCTCCAGATGGCCTGGGATGCAACGGACTTGGCTGCCAGGGTGGTCGCGTTGGCAATGGCCATACGACACAGCTCCTGGTTGCAGGCTTCTGGGCTGTCCCAGGAGATGCAGACCACAATACAAGACCTGCTGTTTGAAGGTTCGGGGCTCTTTTCTGAGTTAACTGACTTTAGGCTCCATGGGCTCAAGGACTCTTGAGCCACCCTCCGCTCCCTGAGCTTGCACACCCCTCAGCAGTCCAGGAAGCCATCCCGCCCTCCATCTCCTCCTCCTCCGACGCAGTCTAGGTCCTGGGGAGCTCCCAGGTCTGGCTTCTACAGGAGAAAGGACAAGGACAAAGGGCCTAAGAGATGCTACCCATCCTCTTCCCACACGGCTGCTCAGCCTGACCCTCCCAGGAGTCAGGGAGGTCAGAAGCAGTCATTTTGAGGGTGCGCCCTCAAGGACGGCACCCCAGCTGATGTACTGGATCCAACTCTCCCTTTCCTGAACTGCCTCCGCCCTTTCTGGTTGGCCTGGTCCTGGTTCACTTTGGACTGCTGGGTGCTAGATACAGTTTCTTCGGGTTACACCCTGCAGTTTACAGCCAATCATCCCTCCCACCCCACTTCCCCATCCCTCTTCAGGGACCCTTCTCACGAGTAACTCCTCGTTCAGGAGGTTGAAAACCTCCTTTGCCAGGGGGCAGTGAAGAAGGTTCCTGGGAACATGGAAGGCAGAGGATTCTACTCCCGCTACTTCCTAATTCCAAAACCAAAAGGGGGCCTCAGACCCATCCTTGATCTGTGTCACCTCAACAAGTCCCTCCAGAAGTTGAAGTTTTGCATGGTCTCCGTGGCCTCCATCATCCCCTCCCTGGATCCGGGAGACTGGTACATCACCGTCGACTCAAAGAACGCATACTTCCATCTTCCCGGGGCACCAGCGCTTCCCCCACTTCATGTTGGGACGACGCCATTTCCAGTTCATGGTGTTGCCCTTTGATCTCTCGTTGGCCCAGAGAGTATTCACAAAGTGTATAGCGCCAGTAGCTGCTTACCTGAGATGTCGGGGAGTCCAAATATATCCGTACCTCACCGACTGGTTAATGAGGGGCTGGTCTCCGGGTCAGGTGCGGAGGCATTTCGACCTGGGGTTGATAATAAATGAGACAAAGTCAACCTTAACCCTAGTACAACACATAGAATTCATCGGAGCAGTCCTCGACTCCACTCGGGCCAGGGCTTTTCTCCCTGAGACTCGGTTCCAGGCCATGGCGGACCTCATTGCAGGCCTGTGGGCCAACCCGCTCACCACCACCCACACGTGCCTGAGGCTGCTGGGCCACATGGCAGCATGTACTTACGTGGTCTGGCGTGCACAACTCCACTTCAGACCTCTTCAGGCATGGCTGGCGTCCGTCTATGTCCCAAACCGGCACAGCATGGACTGGGTGGTAATGATTCCGGACAGTGTACTGGCATCCCTCATCTGGTGGCAGGACCCCACGTCCATGTTGGAAGTTGTTCCCTTTGCAGCCCCAACCTCGTCAGTGACCCTTATCTCCGACGCCCCGGATATGTGCTGGGGAGCCCACCTCGGTGATCTCAACACTCAAGGCCATTGGTCCAGTCACGATCGTTCCTTACATATTAATGTCAGGGAACTCCGGGTGGTTCAGCTGGCCTGCTAGGCCTTTCTACCTCACATACAGGACACGGTGGTCCAGGTCCTGACGGACAACATGGCCACAGGCTTCTATATCAACAGCCAGGGTGGAGCCAGGTTGTCAACCCCTTGCCAGGAAGCCGTTGGGCTCTAGGACTTCCATCTCATAGCCGCTCTCCTTCCAGGGTCCAAGAACATTTTGGCAGATCGCCTCAGCAGGACATTTTCATCTCGCCACAAGCGGTCCATTCATCCAGAGATGGTCAGCTCCATCTTCCGCCGGTGGGGAACTCCCCGGGTGGACTTATTCGTGTCCAGACAGAACAGGAAGTGCCACATCTTCTGCTCAATTGGGGGCATGGACAGAGGAGCCCTGTCTGATGCCTTTCTGCTCCCGTGGTTGGGGGCTCTGATGTACACCTTCCCTCCAGTGCTCTTGCTGCCCAGGGTCCTCATGAAGCTCAAACAGGATAGGATGAGGATCATCCTCCTAGCGCCAGCATGGCTGTGCCAACACTGGTTCAGCACCCTTCTGGACCTCTTGGTAGCAACCTCATTCCATCTACTGCTCCAGTTGGAGATGTTGTCCCAGAACCACAGCAGTCTTCTGCACCCCAACCTGGCGGCGCTACCTCTGGTTTGGCTGCTGTGTGGTTAAACGTGCAGGAGCAGCAGTGCTCAGCTGAGGTTCAGCACGTTCTATTGGGGAGTAGAAAGCCTTCCACCAGAGCGACCTACATGGCCAAGTGGAAATGGTTCATCTGTTGGATTACAGACAAAGGTGTTTGTCCCGAGTGGGCTTCGCTGCATCTTATTCTGGACTACTGCCTGCATCTTAAGCTCCAGGGCTTGTTCCTCTCATTGATCAAAGTCCATCTAGCGGCCATGTCGGCCTTACAGCTGCCATTACAGGGTAAGTCTGTTTTGGCTCAGGATATCATTGCCAGATTCCTTAAGGGCCTGGAGCACCTCTACCCGCATGTCAGGGACCCTGACAATCTGTGGGACTTGAATCTGGTGCTGTCTCAGCTCACGGGCCCTCCCTTCGAGCTCCTGGCTTCCTGATCTCTCCTTCTCCTCTCCTGGAAGGTCGCGTTCCTGATTGCGGTGATGTTGGCCCGTTGGGTATCCGAAATTTGGGTGCTCACCTCGGAGCCACCGTACACGGTCTTCTACAAGGACAACATCCAGCTAAGGCTGCACCCGGCTTTTCTTCCTAACGTAGTCTCTGAGTTTCATTGCAGCCAGGGCATTTACTTACCGGTCTTCTTTCTGAAACTGCATAAGTCGGAAGAGGAATGCAGGCTACATGCCCTAGATGTCAGGAGGGCTCTGGCCTTCTATGTGGTTAGAACCAAACCATTCCATAAGCCATTGTTCATCGCAGTGGCCAACAGGACAAAAGGATGCCTGGTATCCACTCAAAGAATTTCTTCTTGGATTAATGCCTGCATTCACTTCTGTTACAACCAAGTGAACGTGCCGCCCCCGGCGATTGTCACCGTCCACTCTACCAGGGCGCTGGCCTCTTTGGCAGCCTTTCTGGCCCATGTGCCTATCTAGGACATCTGTAAAGCGGCCACCTGGTCTTCTGTCCACACTTTTATGTCCCACTATGCACTGATCCAGCAGGCCCGGGACGATGCTGGCTTTGATAGGACAGTACTGCAAGCCACTAAGCTGTAAATTCTGAGTCCACCTCCGTGGATACTGCTTGTGAGTCACCTAAAATGGAATTGACATGAGCAAGCACTCGAAGAAGAAAAAACGGTTACCTACCTTTCTTAACTGTGTTTCTTCGAGACATGTTGCTCATGTCCATTCCATTTCCCACCCTCCTGCCCTGCTGTCAGAGTTGCTGGCAAGAAGGAACTGAGAGGGTGTAGGGCTGGTGGCACCTGATATACCGCCCCATGGGAGCACCACTCCACAGCCGGCCCTATGGCTACCGCTAAGGCAGAAATCTCCAACAACTGTGCATGTGGGCGTGCGCACACCTAAAATGAAATGGACATGAACAACACATCTCGAAGAACAACAGTTACAAAAGGTAGGTAACCGTTTTGTCTTGCATCTACATTAATGGAGACATCCTTACTATACTAAAAAGCTGGGCAGGGAAAACATATCTCTTTCTTTCCTGCCAGTGGCTGTGCCTGTACTAATCTATGTGCCTATGTAGCTATGGATTTGAGATATATCTGAGCACAGATTTTTTTGTTTTTTACAACTTCCATGTGCTATTGCCAACCATTTTGCAAGCACACACAGCATCAAAGGCCTATAACGTGAAGTTGCTTCAGGTTTTTTCTTTTTTTTCTATATTCTTTCTCTTAACAAAATAAAAATAAAAAACCCCTCTAGGCAATCCCATCCTGTGAAGTCCTTGCATCATACAATTCGCGGTTTCCTTATGCATCCAGTAAGGAACTACTAAGAAGCATTTGATCAGATCAAAGTATGGTTTCAAGCAATATTCATGCAAAGGATCCTGCACTGAGATGCAAATGTGTGATTTTCGTACTATGATTAACACATTGTGGTGTGGTGACCCTTCAAAAAAAAATCTTCTCCTGTGTTTTCCATAGTTTTTCTTTATTTCCTTGAAACACAGGCTGTGCACCCATATGGGGCCCCTGGGCCAGGGCCTGACCACTTTTTGGCCCAGCCAAACCTGAGTGGCACAGCGACCTCACGCACAAGGTTACACCACTCATTCAAATTTGGAGGGTGTGGGTGTAGGGGCTCATAGGCTGGGGAGGAGGTGGTCAGGTTGCTGGTGGGAAGGGCACCTGAGAGGGGAAGAGGAGGGTCAGCTGAGGGGGGCAAATCTATGGTCCCCCACTTTAAATGGCACTCTGCAGCTCCTGTCTTTAAATATAGTAGGTCACCCTAACTCATAAGCATGTAAGAGAACTCAGAGATTGCATGATTTTAATAGATTGTCTTATTATTTTATTATAATACCATGTAGAGGCCTAGGCTGAGATATGGCCTTCATTGTGCTGTAGATATATATTTTAATAGACAGTCCCTACCCCAAAGAGCTTCCATTCTATACAGACAAAATCCAACAGAGTGGTGGAAACCCACATTCTGGTATGTCTGTCAGAGTAAAATCAGGGGAGGAAACTTTGTGTAGATATGTGGGAGCAGTGGGAACCTGTTGCACTCTGAGGGAATGGAAGGGAGAAGAGATCTACCGCTCTGTAAAAGCTCCAGGACAGAATTCTGAGTACACAGTATTTGGGCTATTGGCTAGTCAGCTTATCCTTGGACTTAATAGGGATGTCATATGTACAGCATTGCATTTGAAGTAGGCCAGATTAGTTCTCAGCTACAGAATAGCAGTAAATGTAGCAGTAACAGCAAAACCAACAAAATCAGAGCAGATGGAAGCTAATTGAGCTAGATATTTTTATTCCACTGTTTCCTCTGTCACCACCCATGGATCGACAGAGAAAAGGTGGCTGAAAGATTCCCCTCTCTCCTCCAAGTCAACTACATTCCTTCTTCATTAAGGCAAACTGCAATAAAATGATGTCAAGTATCAGGGGGTAGCCATGTTAGGTTGTATTCACAAAAACAACAAGGAGTCTGGTGGCATCTTAAAGACTAACAGATTTATTTGGGCATAAACTTTTGTGGGTTAAAAACCTCACTGAAGAAGTCTCTGTTAGTCTTTAAGATGCCACCAGACTCCTTGTAGTTTTTGCAATAAAATGCAGCATTTCTGAACAAAGTTTAACTAGCTGGAGCCCACGTTTGGAAATTAATTTCCTCTGGAAGCTTTTTAATGTAACTCATCACCTACTTCACGGAACATAATTCAGTCCTGTCACTAGTGACAGACGTCCTTGTTGGAATTGCTGAAAACAGGGTCATATGGTGGATAAAACGTAGGCTGCTCCCAGGGCAGCTCTTAGCTCTGGTCTCCTGAGATGGTAGTAAATAATAAATGTCTCCAAGTCACCATAAACACTTGCTGCAATGTTGCAAAGCTCAGTTTTTGTTCATGAGCGAGGGAGACCCTGGAAAAGTATGGAGTAGATATGTACAGGGAAGCTTACAGATAGACATCTCATTCAAGTACATAAAAGGTTGTTACAAGGAGGAGAGAGAAAAATTGTTCTCATTAACTTCTGAGGAGAAGACAAGAAGCAATAGGTTTAAATTGCAGCAAGGGTGGTTTAGGTTGGACATTAGAAAAAACTTCCTAACTGTCAGTGTGGTTAAGACTGGAATAAATTGCCTAGGGAGGTTGTGGGATCTCCATCATTGGAGATTTTAAAGAGCAGGTTAGACAAACACCTGTAAGGATGGTCTAGATAATACTTAGTCCTGCCATGAGTGTAGGGGACTGGACTAGAAGACCTCTCGAGGTCCCTTCCAGTTCTATGAGTCTATGATCTGTTTCTCAGCCATTACTATGCTAGTGTGCTCTTGATATACCGGTAGCTGTGTGTCTGTATAATCACTGTCCACTCATTCAGCTTTCCTTATGCCCACACTGACTCTTACCAGCCTGCCAGTGGCACTGCGTGTGGAAAGAGTTCGCAGCCCCCTTTGCTATTGACCGTCTTCAGTTATTCATGCAAGTGCTTCACTAAACTCAGAACAATCATCATAAAGTAGTAAATATGGGCAATCCCCACAGTTTTCTTTTTCAGGTCACTTTTAAGGCTGTTTACACTTTCCATATCAGCCACGTTCATTTTATGCATTAGTGCCATTAGAGTAACTGATACAAAAACACTGTTCCTACTTACCCTCAGCCACCAAATCCAAAACAGAGGGGGAAAAAGAACATCAAGATCGGTGGTTTTCAACCTTTTTTCATTTGCGGACCCCTAAAAAAATGTGAATGAAGGTGCGGACCCCTTTGAAAATATTAGACATAGTCAGTGAACCCCCAGGGATCTGCAGACCACAGGTTGAAAACCACTGACCCAGATTTAACCTAGTCACTTATAACCTTCAGTTGCCATTAACACCGTTATGTAGCTTTTTGTGTGGTGTCTTTTTTCTCAATAACGTCTCAATATTCTCAATAACTTTTCTACGATAACACTAAAACAAAAAATATCCACCCATTTGTCACTGCTATTTCCAGGGATAGAGCAAGGCCTGTTATGAGCAAGGCCTCCCTATTGTTGAACAGCTTGAGAAACTGAAGGAGGAGGGGGAGGAGAGGAAGTAACAGGGTGTGTCTTAAAAACAAAGAAAAAGCTGATGTTGATTTTCCTATTTTAAAAAATACTCAGTCCATTTGCAGCCCAAAACCACTGATTTTATTTATCCCTTTGGTTTGCATCTTTGCATAATGTATGAAGCAACACCTTGACCATGCTCTTTTTTTAAAGTTGCATTTAAATCAGAAAAGTGTTTAAACTATGTACATCATTCCACTATATCTTCCTCCGCCTTCCCCTCCCCACCCATGCATGCATAGGGCCCTAGGGCCTCATAGGTAGCAGAACTGTGGTGGTTCAGCTGCAGGGAGGAATTGGGGAGCAGGCCACTGTGGGACAGAACTTCAGCAGGCAGATGACAGTACTCTGTGGGGCCGTCATCTGCAACATCATAGAGGTAGTGGTGCGGGGAGAGGGATATAAGAGGGTGGGAATGTGGTCAGTGGGGCAATGTGAGGATATGTCTACACTGCAACGTAAGCCCTTGCTTGAGCCCATGCTCAAGCCTAACCCCCCCTTGCATCTACACTGCAAGTGTGCTAACCCAGGGAGCGGACCCAGGGTCCCAGGACCCTCCAGGGCTGAAGGGTCCGAACTCAAGTTAACCCAGGACCAAGGGTCCAAGTTCTATTGCTTTGTAGATGCAGCCCCACTTGACTTGGGTCCTGGGAGTCAGCCTGATGCAATCCACAACTCCATGGGACAGCTGCCTTAGTCCACTCCCAACAATCTCCAATCCACTCTATTGAAAACGGAAGCCACCTCAACCCACCCCTTGGCGAACAGCAGCAGCTCAGGTCTGCATTAACCTATTCTCTTCTGATCACCGATCTTCAAGCACACTATCAGAGAGCCTCCTAGGTTTGCATTGGAGAGCGAACTGATCAAGCAAAGTGAGCTGCTTCCTAGTAATGTGCAGAGCGGGCAGTAAAGTACACCACAGTCCTAGGGCTGGAGATGCCACATTTCAGGGTCGGGGGGACACTCTGGGATATGGTTACTTTGACTTGGGTTTGCGCACTGGTGTGTGGATGCCAGAGCCCTAGGTTTGAGCACAGGTTAGAAGAGTCTTAACTCTTAAGGGTTAAAAGACAATGTAGACACTCAAGCCCAGGGTTCAAGCCCTAACCTGGGTCAACTGACTCAAGTCCCACTAACCCTGGCCTTACATTGCAGTGTAGACCTACCCTAAGAGGCCAAACCAGCTGTATATAAGGGTCACAGCAAACACTGCATCAGGATAGGAGCTGCAGTAGAGCTGCTGTACTGGTGTAGCATGGCCTAGAAGGGAGGACTCCTTCCACAGGACTCCTTCCACAGGATTCCCTGGCACAAATCCTGTTTATTCGAGCTTTGTGCAGGGTGAGGTGTATTTGGCCCCTAAAAGGTTCCTTGGGCGAACAAAGGAGTCTCTTGTGTCTCCTGCTCACTGAGCCACTGGACAGAACCAAGTAATTGCTGCATGGTTAGCCTTGAGTCAAGTAGAGTTAGAATAGTTAAAAAGAAAACTATCCCATCCTGGAGGAGGAGAATTGACAATGTGCAGCTGGTGATGAAATTGGAACTGTTAGTGAAGCAATTCCATATGGGTGGACCAAATGGAGATCCCTCCTGAGAAACAATGACACCTTTTTGGGTTTGGTGTCTGATGTTTGCCTTACAGAGACTAGAAGCGGGAATGATTCTAATGATAAAAAAGAGAGTCTCAGTAGGCTGAGATGGTGTGAACATTATGTTGGTAGATGGGGACTAGTACAGCCTTTAGTAGGATATCTGTTTCCATTAGAAGACTGTTTAAAAATTTAAACAATACTCAAGATCACAAGGGCTCTGCCTGCGTGGGTTCTGGTGTTCATGTGGGTTTTGAATGTGTGGAGAGAAGCTGATGCATTAAGACCTAGTCATGAATCTTCTCTGTTTCCCAGTCCCAGCCCCGGGAGCTGTTGATGGTCATTTCATCTTTCTTATGTCTCTTTTAAGATCCCTGAGAAAAAAAACGTTTTTGTTGTTTTTGTTATTTCCCATTGGGATACCTTCCAAAGAAAGAGAGGGGCTAAAAAACGAGAAGTGCGACATCAATTCCAAAGAGCGTAGTTTCCTCTGAGCTTCGAGTTGATACCCTCAAAATGTATCTCGATCATAACTCCTAAAGAAAGGTAAACCTGCAGAAAAGGGGACAAAAACGTAGCAGAAATAAAATACAGGTTTTTTTGCATGCATCAGAGTTTACAGGACTTAAATGATTATGCTGGATGCTGCCCCAGGAAGTATGTCATCATATTACTGTTTTCCAGATAGGTAGTTGGCAAACTGTATTAATGAATTATGGGTGTTAAATCATTTCTTTAAAATCACACACTTCAGTCAGTCACTCTCTGTCCCTCTTGCTCTTTTTTAAAAATCATAGCACTGTATGTCTAGGGCAAGTACCACTGTATTGTATAAGCCTCTGCACATACGGGAGTCTTTTTCCACGGGGTTAGCTACATGGTACAGCTCAGTCACGGCTTGGACTGGTGTAGAGGGTCTATATAAGGAGTTTGCTCTGCACTGATGACGTTACACCTGTGCAAATTTCACTAATCTGAACAAGCCCTGCATTTCTTTGTTATGATGTGGTGACTCTGTCCTGCGTATGGGAGAGTAAAGGCCTCAAATCCCAAAGAAGCAGCAACTCTGAATTAGCTGAAAGGCAATTTCCATTGCCTCTCTGCAATAACAGCATTTACAGTACCAGCAGGGTGAAACCTTTATGCAAGCTTGTTAATAAATATGAGCTCAAGTTGAAAAATCTGGATCCCAATGCAAACCTGTCCTACCTTCAGTGTTATGGTCAGGCTCCTTGCTGCTCACAATCTCTCAGTTTACCTGCCGTGGAATACACAATAGGCATTTTAGCCTGTCCTGTGTGCAGCAGCTCAGGTATGTTACACACTATGAGATGGAGCCCCCTGCTAGGGGCGAACGCCTTGCTGGAAAGAGATAGAAATGAGACCAATCATTTATATAGTCTTCCAAAGACTTTACAAACGTCAATGAGTAAATCAACACAGCACTTCTCTGCTGTAAGGAAGTACAGTCACTCCCCGTCTTACCAGTGAGGAGATTGACTGAGAAATGAATTGGCTATGTTCTCAGCCTGTGACTACATAGCTAAGACTACCTGGTAAATCGGGATTGGAGCTGTGATCTGAACTCACGAGTTTGCTCAGCTCATGAGACCATACTCCCCTCGTACATAGTACACTGTAAATGTACTTGATCATACACGAACAACAAGGAGTCTGGTGGCACCTTAAAGACTAACAGATTTATTTGGGCATAAGCTTTCGTGGGTAAAAACCTCACTTCTTCAGATGCTTATGCCCAAATAAATCTGTTTATTTAAAGACAATTAAAGCTGGTCGACAACTCTGGAAAAGCTAGGGGGCTTTGTTCTGTAATTTATGTGCAATGCTGCAGCAGAATCTGTTTGCATATCTGGCTCTTGAGAGAGGTTGCTTTTGTGATATGTTTTTCAACTCTGTTAGGCGTGTTGTAAAGAACACACTGACTTAGTTGTGATTCCTAGATACATTAAAAACATATGAGGAAATATACATGCAATTATTAAAATGAAATCATCTGGTGCTTTTCAAGGGTCTCCCTCATTTCCCCTCCCATCTATTTAAGTTTTAATAATAGTTTATTACTGTGAAGATCTAAAGACAGTAAAGTTTTTGCTTTGACTTTTGTGTTAGTTTTAACCAGTAATGGGCTTTGAGATTTATATGCTATCTGGTTTTGTGGGGGAAGCAACTGTTTACACATGAAATGGTAGAAGGTAATGTCTTTCTTAAATTTGCCCATGCAAAAGATATTGCATACCCCTATTGAGCCTCTTCTGTCAATTATCCACCCTCTGGGTAGTGTGTTGTTGGATTTGGCTGCATTCACTCTTTTTGTGGTTTGCTCTTCTTCTGGTGCCTCTTTTTTTTTTTTTTTGGCATAGACTTGCTTCTTGTACTTATCCATTTACATTCTGTAAGTTGCTCTCAGAACTCTGTAGGTCAGCAGATAATTGTCAAACGGGTTTTAAAGGGTTATTGCCTCGTTAATAGTGTATGTTAATGTTGTCAGAAGGTAAGGTACTGTATGGCTTGGGGCAGAAGGTAAATCTTACTGCCACTAACCTAATGGCAAACTCCCGTTGAGTTCAGTGGGAGCAGGATCTGGCCCTATCAGAACATAGAGAGTTAGTGGAAAGTTACAAGTGTAGGAGCTGCTGTGTTATGGACCATGCTGTCAGAAAGCAAAACACCTTGCTGAGGGTAGTGGCAGACTAGCCACTGGGACAGTGGGGCCCATGCCTGGGGCTCCAGCGAATTGGGGGGCCTAGAAAAATGGGCACCTCTGCACCCCGACCCGCTCCGCTTGCCCACCCGGCGCTCCTGCCGGGGAGCAGGGAAAGCCCCCGTGCCCCAACCCTGCTCCCCAACAGGAGTGCCGGGTGGGGGGACGGGACTGCAGGAGGGTGAGGAGGGCCCCCACTTGCTCTGGCCCAGGGCTCCACAAAACTGTAATCCACTTCTGGCTGAGAGATGAAGTAGGGGGAAAGGCTGTGTGTATCAGTTGTCTCTCCAGAAGGAGCAAAGGGAGCTACATCTGGGAGAACATCTGACAGGCAGGAAATGACATCCATACTTTCTGAAATGATGAAGCAGTTTGCCAGAGGGACTGGCTTGCTCAATCCAGTCAAATAGTGCCAAGTCATAACAACAAGATTGCTGGGAGGCTGTGAATATCTTCCAGCAATGTAATAGAAGGAAAGTTTCTTGGCAGGGTGAACATCTTGTTGATTTTGTGCAGAGCATTACATTTCACCCAACAGTGCCAACAAAATCCAGACTTTCCGTACTTTTACTGCTCAGAGAAAGGAGACTCTGACAAAGAGAGAGCTGTTGCAGCAGTATTCTGCAGGCTGCAGATCTTGGCTACCTGTGCTGTACTGATTGCTACCTGTGAATGGGTGCAATGCCATCATGAGGCTATCTGGGATGTCAGACCACAGCTTATGGTTAAAGAGAAATGTTGTTTCAGTCCCTGCTCTGAACTGAATAAACTTTCAGAACCAAGAGTATATGGGCACTAGAATTGGGTGGTAGGAATGTGTGTGGAACTGAACTGAAATTTGCCACCAATTTTCCCTTTAGGAATGGCCCCAAAACTGATGCCATACCTTATCCAACTTAGAGCTGCAAAATGGTACACAGCAAGAAATCCACAGTCCTTTGTTATGTGGTATAAATAAAAAAGAACGTTCATTAAATTCATACTAAAAACAATTCCATAAGAATATTATTTGATTTAAGCCTTATTTGCTAAATCAAGTGATCTCTCCTTGGGGCTGTAGGTGCCCTGGGAGAGCCCTGTGCTGCTGGAAATAGTACTGTTGGATGTCAAAAACAGGCTTTGGTATTACAGGCTTATGTCCCCTGAGGGCCTGAGAAATCCTGAGCACTCTTAGTGGTGTCAACAGGAGTTGTAGATTCCCAGCATTTCTGAGGATAAGGCCCATTGTAAGTATATGGGCAGAACTGCACATTTGCTCAGACAGCCCCTAGCCTGCCTCTATAGAAATCCTAAACTTGCCTTAAAAACCAGCTGAGGCTTCTATAACAACCTGTTGGACTAGCACCTGGGACGATGGGGGTTCTGGGCTGCTGCTGCTTCTGCATCACTACTGGAGGCTTAGCCTGGGTTTCCACTGGAGAACCCTGTGAAGACACTGAGGGAAGTACTGCCAGCAGGGACTGCGTGGTGCCCCCCCTGCAGCCCACTGATTGGCTCATGCTGGTATATGTGCTAGAAGCCAGCATAGGGAGCTGTCTGAACAATGATGTAGACCACCTGTTTGCTTCTGCTCCAAGCCTTGCCTTGCTGTGGACCCCAGACTCTGGCTCCTTATCCTGACCCTGGCTCGATCCTGACTCCACTACTTGCCTGCTGGCTGTAACCTGGTACCTGACACTGATTCCCTGGTATCCTGACCTGGCTCGACCCTGACCCCGCTACTTGTCTCCTGGCGCAATTTGGTAACAGACCAGTGCACACAGGCTGCCTGTGGCCTGGCCCTGACAGCTTCTCTTTCTATTGGTGTATGCTGTAAATAAACATATAGGGCCGGATCCAACTCATATTGAAGTCAATATGATTCTGTCCATTGGCTTCAGTGGGAGCTGGTCAGGCCCTTATATAGCAACATCCTGCTGAAACCATGTGAGGCCCAATTCCATAGTAGCTTAAGAGAGTGTGAGTGCCGCTGATGCCAATGCTTCTGCCTAGTGTGAACTTCAGTGGGAGTTTCTCCACTTACACCAGGGGCTGAATTTGACCCACAATCCCTGCCTGAATTCCCTTATAATCTAATGCAGATTAAATAATTTGTTGTGTTTACTCTGTGGTGGAGGAAATACAGCCAGGCTTGTGTGTAACTTCATTCTATGCTGCCACGTTGTCTGAAGAAGGCTCCATAGTGAACGAGTGACCTATTACCTTTCCTTCCATTTTCATATGTCTTTTCATGGGAATTTAGTACTTGGGGGAAAGCCCTGGAATTGAATCCATGGCAGAGGGGACAGTAGGGACATTGGCATTGCAGGCTTCCTAACAGTCCCCCTCCCATGTGTCTCAATAATCTTGAGCTGTAGGGACCAATTCAGCATATGAGTCAATATTTCTTTTTGTTCAGTCGATCCATGGCCCCTGCACAAGCTGCTAATAAAGGGTTCCAATTAGCACTAACTGTAATGCTGGTGTTTTACTGATGTGGTGGACACCTGCCCAATGCTTAAAGTGTGTGGGTGGGAATTTGCATTCATCTCCCCAGGTGATGATATTTCTCAGGAAATCCACTTCTCATGAATGGTCCCAAAAAGACCATTTGTGTGTGTCACATTGTTCAATAGACTCCTTTGATCATCCAGGCCCACAATAATACATAACTGTTACATTCAATGCAACAAACTCCAAAGATCATTAAACTTAATTCAGTAAGTTTTTTTCAATGATGTTGCAAGAAATTGCCATATCTGTCACAGGGGTATTGCAAGGAGACCCAGAAAAAAATAAAATAAAGATCAGGTGGTGTCACTCAGGGGCATTCTTTAACCATTGTCTCACTAAAGCTGCTTTTCCCAGATTATGATAGATCCCTACTATTTTCAGACCACTGTAAGCACTGCACCTGTTGCCTGGGTACTGGTCCAAAACTGCCAAACTCATATCATGTTAAGGGCCTAACTTTTTAACCCAGTTTTAGCTGGCCTTCCTATTCGCATCTGCAAATGTGTGGGTTCCATGACTTGCAGGATCAGTTTGCCATGTGCCCAGTGAAGTATCTGATTTGTGGATGCAAAAGGGAGGCCAGTTTTAAACAGAATGGCCCAAAATGTGCGTCGAGCATAATCCTGCAGCCCGTACTTGAGTAGTTTTGCTATAGCCTTTACTCACACAAATGTGGGTATCACAGTATCTCACCAATTTTTTTGCGGGTTCATATTTTTAAAAAATAAGACTGATAAGACTTGCATTTATCAATGTTTTAACTTCCAGTGCTGAGAGGTGCTGAGGGTCAACAATTCCTTTTAAAGGGAAGGGGAGTTGCAGTGATTAGTACATTTCAAGATGAGGTCCATAACAAAGAGAACCCAGCTTCCTTTCTTCTACATACAGTACATGAAGATGTCACCTGAATTAAATATTTATACAATGTGGAAATATTTTCCTCTTTGTTGGGG
The DNA here is from genome assembly GCF_028017835.1 of Emys orbicularis. Taxonomy (NCBI): domain Eukaryota; kingdom Metazoa; phylum Chordata; order Testudines; family Emydidae; genus Emys; species Emys orbicularis. The sequence continues at coordinate 118,668,084 of NC_088684.1, forward strand.
CCATGATTATACTATAGTAAGAATAACTGACACAGTTCCTCTTAAACCACTGGCATATCTCATTGAGGCAATATCCGTTTGGGGGTGAGTAATGAGAATGGTCCTAATCAGAAATGGCTTTTTCAGGCACTGCTTTATCTGTCATGCCATTAGCACAAAATTGGGAGCTTCAGTCAGCAGGGAAGTGTGTTGCAGCTGGAGCACAGAAATGCAAGATAAAGTCAGAACTCCATCACTTAGAGAAATGATATTACCACTGAGTGTGTTCCAAACACAGAAAGTCAATTTGGACCAGTTGTACCAGACTGATTCTTGCCCAGTGCTCACATCTACTTCCTCTGTGTTCTGCTCAGCTTTCCACTTGAGAGAGTTTGACGTTATCATTTACAGCTACAGTATGGAAACAGCTTCCTTGTGTTCCACATGAAGAACTAAATTAATCCCTGATGGGACTCTATTGAAGCTGACCAATTGAACCATCGTTTTTGTAAAATATAAACTGGCTTGTGTATAACTAGAACGACGATTGTTGTGGTTGGGTTTGTGCCTGTTGTTTTGCTCCAAAGCAACTATTGTGCTGTAGTTAGCTATGGAAGAGTAATACCCTTTGTTTTTTGTGTAGGGCACTTCTGAATTTCCTGTGTGCAAGGTGCAGCAGCTGTGATGGTCTCAGAGAGAGCTGGTGCAGATCTATACACTATGCTGTCTCTGTGAGAGCTTATTTTTGTTTGTTCCTTTTTTGTTGTTCTCTCTAGCTTTAGGTTAATTCAGACTGAAATTTAGCTGGTTGCTCCGTGTATATGAAAAAGCAAAGCATTATGCCTCTGCTGGGGTAGGAAAGTGAATGTGATTACAGATAGATCTGAACCACAACCTCTGGATCTAGAATCTCCCTGGCTTCTGAAAGTTTGGGTCCAGATCCAAACTTTTTGGATCTGGCCCATCTCTAATGGTGAGCAGGTTGGACACACAGCTAGAAGACAGATATCTGAAGCTGAGCAGTACTCTCAGATTCTGATTCTGAATTGTAAGACACTTTTTAATTCCTAAAGGAGATGCATCTCAGAGCAGCTTAAAAACCTATTGTAAATTACTTATGGAAGGAAACTCATTTAAAACAAAAAATGTTGGCAACTTTCTCTTCTACTGCCTTGCACCATGTTGGGACAATTACAATGGGAGAATCCATTGCTAGACACAATTCCACTGCATGAGGCAGCTTAGTTTGAAAATTAGCCAGATAGAAATGTTCGGCAAATCCAGGGATTTTACTGTCCAAAAGGTTACCCCTTAGTGCTTTTTAGGACCTGAAATATACAGGTTGGGCCTGTTGTGTGCAAAACATGTAAGTGCATGTGCAAACATAATGGACAAGCACTTTGTTTTTTGCTTGCAGCAGTGGCATGAGCCTATTTTGCAGTCATAAAGTTAGGTGCAGTAAAGCCCAGTTTTCTCCTCATGCACTGTGGAGCGCCCCTTGAAGCTGTTGCCGGCACAGAGGCCCGAGGACAGCAACAGCGGGGTTCGTTGCCCGGTGTGCTTCGCGTCAATAAACATACCGGGGTGGAGAAACAATCAAAGTTTATTTGAGATCTCAAAGTGGTGCAAGGAGACAGGCAAGTCTCAAATCAAGCACACTAGCAAAAAACAGTTTCTCTCTTCTTATACATTTTACAACTAAGCCCCCCATCTCTCCCCCTCTACCACCCCCCCTCTATCTCTCCCTCTACTCCCCCTCCCTTCTCTACCGAAGGCATGTTTATACATTTAAGCCGTTAAATCATTCTAGGGCTATAAATCTAGCTTGTTAGTAACATTCCTCTAAACAGTTATTTGGTCCTGTTTACCCTTAGTTTATTGCCCCTTCTCCAGCTAGAAACATGCAAACCTCATCATTATTGCTTGGTACCTAGTATGAGCAAGGTCGTAATTGGTAACTGGCTGTTTACACATTCCAATTTCTGTCCTTGGCTTTTGAGGCCGATTAGAGTTAAACATGGAAGGACAGAGTCTAAACATGGAAGAACTTTGGTCCATATAGGCCTAATGACATCAACAAAGCCAATGGGAACTGCTCATGCATATCAGAGGGTATAACTGGGCCCATAAGGCCTGATTCTCCATTCAGTTACACCAATTTTAGGCTGGTATTAATTCTCTTGATTTCGCTGGAGTGTCACCAGTTTCCTTCTGGTGCGTAACAGTGGAGAATCAAGCCTGTAATGTCAGTGGTTGGCATGGATCTAATGTTTTCTGTTAAGAGATTATTGTTAGGGATTGTGTGCAAGCCAGAAGCAATTACCTGGCGTAGAAAAATCAAGTGTTCCCTGCCATGTTAGGAGTAGCTAAAAAAATCATGCTTTTTGTAGATAAACAATACCAAGTTTGGTAATTAATTTGAAGTCTCCCCTTTCTTAATGTGTCATTGCTCAAAGGCTAACATAAAAAATAAAGTGGATTTTTCATGGTTGTAAAAGCTAGTCAAGCCACCCTTTGTGGCAATATCTATTAAAGCCAAGAGCTTGCTTCTCACATTGATACTCTTTCCTTTGTGAGAACTGTTGCTCAGACAAACAAGGATGCACAGGTCAAGTGGCTGTAGCATTGCGAAAGTTCATTATTTTTTCAAGGAGACTGGTTAACCAAGTCTCAGTTGAATGCTTTCCCAAACTGTTAGTGTAGAGAGTGTCCAACAATTTCATTTCTTTTTAATATATTTTTTCCTCTTTGATTTCTTATCACTCAATAACCATGCAACCAACTGAATGGTATTGAATTTTTTCCCCCTCTAGAATTGAAAAGGCTGCCGATGGTTTGTTTTAAGACCACAGGAAACTACTTGTCACTATCCATTAACAGACACTTTTCTAGCCATTTTTGCCATCTTCAGAAAAATAGATGATGAAGGGGGGGGGGGGGGAAACGTGGGGGAATCCATGGCCTACTATTTTATACCCCAGCTCGAGAAATTGAAATATTGAACCAACTCTCCACCCACACCACCATATTCAATACAGATTATCAGAGTTTTCTTCCAGCCTCATTAAACCTCCCAGAATAAAAAATGAACTAAACATGAATCAAATAAGTTGTTTGCCCAATGGCTCAGTAGGGAGCAGGGGAATTTAGAATGGAGCAGGGCCTCTGATGCAGAGATGACATTGTGGCCCTACTGTGCTAAACGCTGTTCAGACACACAGTACGAAACAGTCTCTGCCCAGAAGAGCTACTAATCTAAAAAACATTATTGCATTATTTGTACTAGGTGGTGCTAGCTCCAGAAGAAGGTCACTTCTCCAATCCTAAAACAAGTCCATTTTCCCCTAGCTCTCCTCCTCCACATCAGAATATCAGGGCAAAGAGGAGACAGTCTAGAGGGAACGAAAGCACAGCTGGCTGTGAGTTTTCTGTTGGAAAATTATTCCCCCAGAAACTGTACTCATCACAAAAGTGAAATTTTCTGCTGAAAATTTTCAATGTGCCATCAGAGAAATTGAAATGTCTGCGGCTGCCCATCCGGAAGTCTCTTGCCAATTTCATTTTCTGCCTGCAGAGAGAAAACAAAATGGGTACCAGACTTCCAGGCATGCAGCTAAGGAGCTGCAGCTAGACTGCAGAGAGGCATGGGGGGAAGGTGAGGATGCTGTGCACACCAGCTCTTCTCTTCTCTCTTCTCTGCTTCTCCTGCAGTCCTCTTCAGCAGCTGGGCTGGAGGGAAGGCAAGAAGGTGGAGAGCCTTCAGCAGCCTGTCTAGAAAACTCTTGTCAACTTCACCGTCTGCCTGCAGGGACAGAGTGAAATTGACAAGAGCATTCCAGGGGGACAGCAGGCAAGCTGAAAAACTCTGTTTTGGTTCTCCCAAAATAGACTATCTCTGGAAATCTGTCCCCATGAAAAAATTTCATTTTTGACCTTTCATTCCTATTTGGAATGGAAAAATTTACAAAAAATGCAAAATTTTTGGTGAGAGTGGGTTTCAATTTTCTGCCAGCATTCAAAAAAAAGTCAAAATGTCACCCTCTTTATAGTGGTCAATTATTTATGGTTTGACACATGTCAAAAATTGCAGAGCATCTATGGTTTTTTTGTTCAAAAATGTTCAAAGGGTGAAATTCCCTTCATGTGCATTACATGCTCCCTGAAAACTTTGGTTCAGAATTTTTCCCAGGGATTATAAAGGGCAAGTCTATAAACTTACTTGTATTAAAACCTATTTGATTTCGGGTGTTCCAAAGCAAAGTGGGTGTAAAATGTTAGCAAATCAGAATGGTAGCATTTTACACTCATTTTGCCTGGGTGAAAGTGACTGCATAAGGTACAGAGCATTAATGAATCAGATCCTCTGAGTAAAATGGTGACGGATCTTCTGTTTTTTCTCTATCTCTGTGGCTTCTTTTCAGTTCTTCCTGATTTTCACTATTTTTTCACCCTTCTTTCCATCTGTCTTTTTTCTAAATCATGTCTCTTCCCTCTATTTACCGGTTCTTTCTCTCTAATTATTCTTATTACCTCCCTTCCTTTTTCCTCTTCCATTTTCTGCTCTTATGTCCTTCCCTACAGCCTCCCATTTCTCCTTTGTCAGTAAATTACAGGTTTCCATCACATAGTATATAAGCATCTCACAAAGATGAGAAAATAAATTGATTAAACACAACTGTTACTATTCCCATTTTACAGAAGGGGAAATTGAGGTGCCAAGAGATGTGATGAAAGATCCTCGGCTGGTCTAAACTGCTATAGTTCCATTGTAACTTCAATTTACTCCAGTTGAGCATCTGCCCCCAGGTGGTAGGCCCATTGTCCCACCAGAAACCTGAGTTAGAACTGAACTCTGGTCTCCTGAGTTCCAGCCCAGTGCCTTAACCTCAAGAAAACCTTTCCATTCCTCTTTCCTGTTTTTCTTTCTCCCCCCTGCACACACAGACCTACCTGATTTCACCAGTGCCACTTACAAAAATGTGCAAAATCACAGGTTTAGTTTTTGAGGCAGCTCCTGAAAATTTGGCTCTCAAGGTCTGACAAAGTCGCGTACATCAAAGAAAAGTCAAGGCTGACAGGATATCTTCTGTTCACTGATGGTAAGTGAATTAAGGGCAGAGTGTCAGCTTTGTTCCCAACTTTTCAGTTTGTATGGTAACCTGAAATACTTGTGCCACTGTTTTATTAATGTCCATTTTTAGAAAGAGAAAATGTCTCACATTGAAGCTTCTGAAGCTTCATTTTTCAACAGGCTAGATAAGTGGTTCTCAAGCTTTCCAGATTACTGTACCCCTTTCAGGAGTCTGATTTCTCTTACGTACCCCCAAGTTTCACCTCACTTAAAAACTAGTTGCTTACAAACTCAGACATAAAAATACAAAAGTGTCACTGCACACTATTACTGAAATTGCTTACTTTCTCATTTTTACCATATAATTATGTAATAAATCAATGGAATATAAATATTGTACTTCCATTTCAGTGTATATTATATAGAGCAGTACAAACAAGTCATTGTCTGTATGAAATTTTAGTTTGTACTGATTTCACTGGTGCTTTTTATGTTGCCTGTTGTAAAACTAGGCAAATATCTAGACGAGTTGATGTACCCCTGGAAGACATCTGCATACCCCCCGGGGTACATGTACCCCTGGTTGAGAACCACTGTGCTAGAACATCTCCTTCTGGAATTGTCCAGGTGTCTTGAATTTAAAAAATGTATGTTTAGTTTTATTTAGTGAGAATATTTCCAGAGTTTAATATATACCTATGTTCCCAGGAAACATTTCTGTCTATCAGACAACTATATATTTTATTTATTTATTTATTGTACATGGGTGATCTTTGGAAGTTTAATTTAAAAATGTATCTCTTTGAGGAAGCCTCATTTGCATAAGGTTCAAAGGTCAAACTTGATGAACCAAAATCCTTCCCCGTGAAATATTTCAGTGGTTCATTGACATCCTGGCTGCCTCACCCAGCAAAAATATACCAGAAGCTTGAATCTTAATCTGGGAGGACTATAGCAGCACCTCCAACTGCATCTCAGAGAATGCAGCTGTGTACTCCCGTCACAGAATTTGATGACCTGTACCCTAGAAGAACTATAAATCTTGATCCTGCCTCAGGAGGACAAAGAATGGCCAGATTCTTAAATAACCTTCTGTACACAATTGGCTCCGTCATTGCAAGCTGCAATCCAGATTAAAATGTTATCAGTATTCCATCTGTTGTAACCTCGATTGTACATGTTTTGTTGGTTTAGTAAGTGTCTCGGCAGTGCCTGTTTGCTGGGGTCTCAATGCCTCATTAGGGACCTTTGGCAATAGTGTAATACAGATAATACCTATTTTTGCCTCTATTAATTCTGTTTGGGATTAGTGGACCATTGAGCACTATGCCAGAATATTTCAGAATTAGATAAATTTATGGAGGATAAATTCAGCAATGGCAATTAGCCAAGATGATCAGGGACACAACTCAATGCTCTCTGGGTGTTCCTAAACCTCTGACTGCCAGAAGCTAGGACTGGACAATGGGATAGATCATTTGATAATTGCCTGGTTCTGTTCATTCCCTCTGAAGCATCTGGCACTGGCCACTATCAGAAGACAGGATATTGGGTTAGGTGGAGCATTGGTCTGACCCAGTATGGCTGTTCTTATGTTCTAGAACCTTCCCAAGGATTCCGTTCTGGTTGGCTCTGGAAATGGGTGGAGGTTTTGGAATTCTTATATTTTTTTCTGAAGTGATTCATCTGTCACTAGGGGTACATCTACACTGCACTCTCCTTATGCTGGTGAGTAGAGTACATTCATGGCTAGCCTAGCATGGGTGTAAATAGCAGGGTAGATGGTGAGGCACTGCTGAGGCAAGTAGACCAAAGACATGCCTGTGAACCCTTAGGTTATGTACCCTACATGGCTCTCTACTCACCCAAGCAGAGCCTCCTCCTTCTACATTGCTATTTTAGCAGCATAGTGTCCTGCTGCCAGAGCCTTTTCGCACTGCATCCCCCTTGCCAGAGCCTTTCACGGACACCTGTAGCTACACACCGCAGTATGGATGCAAACTCCTTTTCACTGCAGCATGTATCTACATCTATTGTACATGCCACCTCCAATGTCTGTAGCTCAAGTTGTTACATTTAAATCAATGGGACTACTCACTGTAGTAACGTAAAGCAAATGTGTAGATGGTGGTGGTATCCAGGCCTTAGAATGTAATAAACTCTTTGGGGCAAGGATCATGTCTTGGTGTTCGTACAGCACTTAACATAATGAAGCCCTGATCTTGATGGGGATCTCTGGCTGTTACAGTAATAATAATATATGTGGTCTCTTTTTTCCCCACTGGTGCATACAGAATATAGGTAGGTAAATCTCATTTAGTATGAATATGAATTATTAACATACCTGACCCGTACCCATGCATTAATGCCAAGTTAAACATTAGTAGGAGTTCAGCTAACATCTTTGAACATTGATTAAAGGGGAAAAAACACTCTCTTTTCTCTCTCTCTCTCTTTTTTTTTTCTGTTTACAAAGGAAGTTATGGCAAAGTAATTCCTCTTTTTGGCAAATTTTCTAAGGCAAAGTGGAAAGTATCTACGTAGCTCAAGATGGCATCTGCTATAATTCAAGGCTTTTCTGCTGTCAGGGAACATTGTTTTGCTCATTCCCTCAGTAATCAAACCAGTATGTCAGACTTGACAACTGTACTCCATACAGAGGAAGATACAGTAATTGCTTTGTGTGGGGGGAAAACAGGCCCATCACTTGTAGATAACCTAGCTCTTTTTAATATTGTGAAGATGCACTTTTTTGTCTGTTTGCCACTCTGTGTAATGGATGTTTTTCTCTTTCCATAGCCATTTTTTGAAACACAAACACCAATTCATTTTTTGTATGGAATAAATCCTTCTTATCTGGTTCCCACTATATGAAAAGAGGGTGAATTTCCCCCTCCCCTCCCCACACACAAAAGTAATGGCTAAATTCTAAGAGGACTCAACTGCATGTTGTTTTAAACAACAATACAGGAGTTGTTAAAATTATATGCAGGCTCTAATATCTTTGTAATACTGTTTGCTGTTAGTTTACAGAGCCCAGCATACCTCTTAAAATGAAGTTTTTGCTGCTGAAGTGGGCCTGAACTGTTTACTCCTGCTGGAATTCTGTGCGACTGCGCAATGCAGAATTTGCACATAATTAATGTTCTCCACAGAATTTTATTTTTTCATGCAGAATTTGTGATTTCCACCAACATGCTTCCTTCCAGTTTTGTGTGTTTCAAATGTATTAGTCATATATACACATAATGTCTTTGCGCACACATGACCCTAGTGGCGCCGCCCTCCCTCTTATATTCCCTGCCAGTCTGAACCCACCCGCCTCTGTTCCCACCTATCACCGCACCCCCCTCAGCACTCCCACCTGCGCCTGGCATAGGGGCACATATACCACCTCCAGAGACAAAGGGTGTTATTGTTCTAAATTCTAAGAAATAAATGTGTTACATTGTAACCTTCCATTTGATGTTTTTATCTAACTTCTTTTTGTACGCCATGAACATAACAGAGAAGACTGGTGATAAGGATGAGATACTTAAAAAAGAAATGACTGCATCAACAGGCATATGAGATACAGCTGTAGTCATGCTGATAGCCGGCAAAAGTAAATTGCTTCTGCTTTAATGCTCTAGACAATCCTTCTTCCTTTTTAGCTGTTTTGATTAATGCATTAATTCCTTTAATTTCTCTCTTACCTGAATTGTATTCTAAGGGCCAAATCCCGGTCACTTTGAAATAAATAGGAGTGCTGCCATTGATTGCAATGAGATTGTGAGTGTAGCTAGTAAACTTTGTATATCCACTTATACCCCAAATGTTATGTTACATAGCTGGGGGAAAATGTGATTGTAGCTTTAATCAGCATGGGTAACAATGGTAGTGTAGATGTGGTGGCCTGGGTTAGTAACTAGGGTCTCTGGTTGCAAACCTATGCTGAAGTCCTTGCTACCATATCTATACCATTATTGTTACGAGTGCTGGCTAGATTAAAGCTAGCATGGATATGCCAACCTGTGCTAAAAACACATCTTCACATGTACTGTAGAAGTACACTAAAAAGCACCGTGTTCAGTTCTGCCCAGGAAAATCAGATCCCTGGATGTTGTATGAATGAGCATGCTAAGTAGCAACCCCCACCCCTCGAAAGATGGTTTGGGAAAAAATATGTGTAGTGTCACTAAGGGTATGTCTACACTGGAGCTGGAGGTGTAATTTCCAGCTTGGGTAGACGTACCTGCCCTAGCTTGGATTGAGCTAGCGTGCTAAAAATAAAAGTGTAGCTGCCGTTGCACAGTAATTTCCTCATGGGTTTTAGTATTCTTATCATAGCTTCTTAGCTCTTTGCAAACAATAATGAGTTTACCCTCATAATGCGCCTGTGAGGTGAAGTGGCGTTATCTCCATTTTACACATGGGGAATTGAGACAGACACTAAAGTCAAAATTATCATACGTGTCAGCTATTTTGGGTGCCCAATTTGAGGCACAGTTGACCTGATTTTCAGAGTACTTAGCATTACATAACATTTTCAGGGCATGTCAAAACTGCAATTGGAAACCCGCGGCTGGCCCATGCCAGCTGACTTGGGCTCGCGGGGCTCAGGCTAAGGGACTGTTTAATTGTGGTGTAGACATTTGGGCTCAGGCTTCAGCCGGACTTCTGGGACCTTCCCACCTTGCAAGGTCCTACAGCCCATTCTGCAGCCTGAGCCCGAATGTCTACACTGCAATTAAACAGCCCTTAGCCTGAACCCCTGAAGCCTGAGTGAGCTGGCACGGGCCAGCAGCGGGTGTCTAATTTAGTGTAAACATATCCTTGGTGTTCAAAGCACAGCTCCCTTTGACTTCAGTTGCCGTGGTGAGTGCTCAGCATGTGTACAAATCTGACTCCAGGTGTCTCACACTGGGCAACCAGAAAATGAGAAACACACAATTAGTGACTTGCCCAGCGTCACAGGAACTCAGTGCAAGAGGCAGGGATAGAATCTGGTTCTCTGGGTTGACGTTCAACTGCCTTAACCATGAAACCTTCCTTTCTCTTTCAGCAATCCCCTACCTCATTCAGTACATACCTCCCAACTTCTGAGGGTCCTCCATTACATAATCTTGATTCATGCCTGGAGCATCTCCATCCAGTATACTGACTGAGGCAGGCATCCCATGGAAAAAATAATATGTGATCATGTAATTAAATACTGTCTCATAATGTATATGCACCAGGAGCCAAATTAAGGTAATCTTCAAATTAAGCTTTACAGAGGTAATCCCTGGCCACACAATAGCAGATGTAAAGGTAGCCATCTTACAGCAAAAAAACTTCAGGACCAGACTCCAAAGAGAAACTGCTGAGCTCCAGTTCATTTGCAAATTTGACACCATCAGATCAGGATTAAACACAGACTGAATGGCTAGCCAACTACAAAAGCAGTTTCTCCTCCCTTGGTGTTCACACCTCAACTGCTAGCAGAGGACCTCACCCTCCCTGCTTGAGCTAACCTCGTTATCTCCAGACTGATTCTTGCCTGCATATTTATACCTGCCTCTGGAAATTTCCATTACATGAGTCTGACGAAGTGGGTATTCACCCACGAAAGCTTATGCTCCAATACATCTGTTAGTCTTAAAGGTGCCACAGGACTCTCTGCTGCTTTTTAGAGGTAATCTTAATATTGGCATTTCCTAGCTTTTGAGCCCTGGACATTTCAACCTTAACATTCTTTTAACTTAGGTTTTTTAATATAAAATATAGATAGATTAGATTAGATAAAATGGTGTGTGGAAGGGAGAGGAAAGCATCTATCTGACTCATGGAACCAGCCCCTGCATACTGCCCTGTGAAAAATCCTCCTTGGTCAATCAGTTACTGTATGTACTCTTTGTTAACCCATTTGGCCACGTAATAAAGCTCCAATCCAATGATTACTTAGGGCCATATTGTGATACCTTTACTCTCATAGTCCCACTGAATTCAATGTCAGGCACCATGCAATAGTATAGGTGAGGGTAACAATCTGGCCCAGTGTAGTAAGGCTGGTTCTTATAGTTGCTGTCGAAAAAACAACATCAAAATAACCTGTCTGGAGTCAGGAGGTAAACTTATCCTGGTAGTTTAGGGGAATGCATACTTATTTTCTGACAAGCAACTCTTTCATAGGTGTCCAGCCAAGTTTAAGCCTATGCATTGCAATCTACCCTGCATATTTCACTTAATTGTAGAGGCACTAAGCCTCAGCAGTGAAGGAACGGAGCATGTAATTTGCTGGGAAGGGTAACTGTGATTGCTTTCATTGTTTTTTTGCTTATGATATTTGTAGTAAAGCAGCTGCAGATTTCTAGGAATAAGTCTGGCTTTTGATTTCTTTTGCTTTTGAGGGCTTCTTTTTGACATGGGTGAAGTTGGTCAGTAGGCTCCTGCACAAATTTATCACCTCTTAGGATCAGAGGTCAAAACTGACTTGCAGTCATAGCAAATTAAATTAGTTTTCTTGTCTGATGTAATCCCCAATTATCATCTCAAAAATAGCAACACAGTTTTTGGCCAGTTAGCTATTCACCACTGATCTATCAGGGCTATTGTAGGTTAGAAATGCACTTCATCAACAGAGTTATATGAAGGCACATTGCCTGATGCCTGCCTGCATTAATACTGGCAGGTGACAGGAATATCGGTCACTTTCATTCATAAATTACTCAAGTATATAATTTTCACACAAGGACCTGTCACTTTTGATTTGGCAGTTCCCCCTGAGCAGCTGAACGTGTTGATTTTCTGATTAGCAGCAAGGGATCAAATCAGTTAAAATGCCCTGTTTGATTTCAGTGCCCTAAACATCAGGCTGATGATGGACAACACATGTAACATAAGTTTTAATTTGTTTGTATATTCTCTCAGCCAAAATCTGCATTAACCTACACAACCATAAATCAAAAGTGACTCCCCTGATGTCAAAAGAGTTACTTCAGACTTACACAACATCACAATCTGCCTCACCGGGTTTAAAAAACAGTTTATGTGCATTACACCCTTCTTAACTGTTTTTCCTCTTGAAATGATGAGATTCTTCCCATTATAACTGCAACATCAGGGCAGTGTGCCATGGCTAAAGGCTTTGTGCTTAACAACACGTTGCTTCCTCATGCAACAACATGATGATTTCAAAATTTCACAACACACATGCAGTACAGCTTCCTTCTCATGGGTTCTTCTTTTTCCTATATTAACAGGCAATCTCCAGATGAAGAGCTTAATTGACCAGAAGATGGTGGCAACCACACAGGGAAATGCGAAATCTTGGTTTTGAATTGGGAGCCTGAGTGAGAATAATGTTACTGGTGAGTAACATTAGACCAGTGCCAGCAATTAAAAAAATAAATTGTAAAATTTTCTAGAGCACCTAAATCCCATTTTGACCAATGGGTTAGGCATTTAAAAGCCAAAGTCATTTTTGGAAATGGGACTTAGGTGCTTTTGAAGATTTTACTCATAATCTGTTATTTCAGCTTCACTATATAGAAAAATGGAACTGAAATAAAACAAGGAACAAAATGAACATGCTATAGCTACTTAGAGAAAAGGCTTAACTAAGACCTGTGGAGAGATCAATTTCTGTGTTTCTTTATTGAATGATTCACTGGAGATGTGCACCTGCCCCTTTCTGACCATTGGCATGACAGTCTCCAGCTGACTGAGTTCTTTGAGTAGGTTAATGTGATGTCCCAGGTCTTAAACACAGGCCTGGGAGTCCCCAGACAGCTGCTGCATCCTGGCCTCCACCCAGCGTCTGATGAAACCTGGTGGGCCAAGGAGCTAATAGGACTATAGCCTCAGCCAAGGCACCATCCAGAGGATCCCAGATTAGAGGATCTCCTGGCACCACTGATTTGATCCAATCACGTGATTTAAGCTAGAAGGGGGCACAGGAAAGTTTGTCTGAGCAACAAGGTGATTTCCTGTTGTGGTCAGACCCTGTTTGTGCCTGCCTCCTGTACCCAACTCTTTTCCTGGTTTCTGCTGTGCTCCTGGCTCACTTCTGTCTTTGCTCCTGTTCCCACCATGCTCCCGCTCCATGTTTGATCCTTCCCTGTCCTGCAGTTCCTGCCCTTACACCTCACTTCGAACCATCAGTTACCAGTCCTGGCTCCGACTCCAGCCTCAGACTTCTGACCTTGACTCTGGCTTGACCTCTGGCTCTGGTTGGCAGCTGACTTTGGTGCTGATCCTTGGCTTCATTCCCCAGCCTGGGTGCCCGCTCTGCCCTCTAGACCTGACTCCTGCTCTGACTACTAAGCCAGAACGCCTACATCCCAGTCCATAACAGTTCTCTGCTTGCAAGAAACATCAACCCAAAGCAGTACCCCATTTTTCACCTGTTTACTTCAACTCTGGGGGAGACGCTGTTCAGATTTGTGGGACTTAAATATTTCAGCAAAAATATGCACATTCTTTGTGTGTGATGCGGGGGTGGTGGTGGTCAAAATAAGTTACCACAGAATATGTTACGATTATGCCAGTTTTTACAGTGTAACATCCGACAGTACCACATACTGGAGGAGGTTCTTCAGTGTATCACTTTAATTTGTGTCTTCTTATTGCCATTACACTATTTCAATGATTTATTGCTTTGCTGAATCAGCACCACCGGAAGCAAACTGTTTCCTGTCAATTACTAGCAGGAAGCTGTGCATCCTGAGGGCTGACTCAGCTGAGCCTGGCATAGCTCCTGGTGGCTTGCCACTGCAGATGATTTTCCAAATAATTTTAAACTGCATACTCTGTACACCATATAAAATACCCAACTCCAGATGCAATGTTTTCCTTATTACTAAGTTCATTGTATAAGAATAAACCATTAGAAATAGGTACATCCCCAAAAGTTGCAAATACTATCTGTTCTCAAAGAAACAACTGGTGGAAAAAATAACCATGTGTGTGTTTCAACCTTGTATGAAATTGACTTGTAGCGGGTGTTTATTTTTCTGAGTCTCATTGATGGCAAAGTATTGTGTTGCCATGTCAAACAGAAAATACCCAAAACTAGTGATATGGCAGCACTGAGGGGGGCCCATCAGAGATTAAGCCATATTGTGCAGGCACAAAATGAAGGAAGAGGAAGTTCAAATTAGGGTTCCACCAACTCCAAAATCTTAAGCCCTAAATTACAATGCTCCCTCTGAGCTAATCCTGGAGCTCTCCAGAGCAGAAAGTTCTAAGCATGCTAAACTCTGGGATGGCTTTGGGATGTCCAGTAAGGACTGGGATGAATTTACTAAACTCATTTTCACTCACTGTATGAACCAAAACCTGAGCTCAGGGACTGATGTGCTAACCTGCTGCATTATCTTACATCTGCACCATCTTGTCATTCAGAGAGGGCTAGGTTCAGGAAAGTAGTATCAAAAAATCACTTTTGATGGAAAGTTCTGACCAGCTCTATGTGGGGGATTTATTATTCTGCAGGGCGAATTTCTTTTGAAATAACACTGAGTTCCTGTTTTAAAAAAGCCCACGGTTCTTGCAAGACAAGTACAATTTTTAGGCTCTAGACTTGCGTGTGGATCAATTATGTATGGTTAAATTTCTAAAAATCTAGCTGTATTTTAAAAACAGCTTGGTTTTGTCTGCTTGCTCTCACAGCTCTTGGCTATGACACAGTCCTGCTTTCCTACGGCAGAAGCTCAATACCTTTCTGAAGTGAATCATTTTATGTAAAAAGCTTGTGTAAACTGAAGTGTTACATCAGACTGATCTTTTTCATCGGCTTTTCAGTGGGACCTTGTGCCTTTTTAAAGCATCCTCCTTAATGTAAGGAAAGAGTTTGTAATGTAAGGAAAATTTGTGGAAAATGAAAATGTATTAGTACATTTGTATAGATTTCTTTATCTTCTGCCCACCATACCCATTAGTCATAGGCCTGAACTAAGCCCCATCTCTGCACACCCCTCAATTTTGTGGAAGTTCAGATTCAGTCTGAAGTTCAGCTCAGATCTGAACTTTCAGGTTCACCTGATCTATATAACGGGTCAAACCAAACTCTTGTTTCCTAACACTCCTGACATTTGGGTCAAAAATGCATGACGTGGGTTCATATATACATAATCTTTGTGGGTGAATATATGTATATTCTCTCACATAATCTCTTGTGACTTCCATCTCATGTTTGCTATTATCAAAACATGTTCCTTAAATAAGTCCATCTTTTAAAACAGTAAATTTTTCAGTACCGAGGTTTTAAAAAGTGGCTTTTAAGTGTCCAATTTTGACCTTAAGGGGGACTAATTTTCAAAAGGCAGGTGCTCAGCACTTTCTGAAAATCAGGCCCTTTTTAAGGTGTTTCAAGTTGAGCATCCAATATCACTAGACACTTTTGGATACCTTGGCCTGGTTGTCTAAAGTTACACGTTTAAGTTAGGTCTGTCTAAATTAGGTGCCCTTTTGGAGTGTTGGGTGTAGCATGTCTGAAAATCAGGCCACCAATTTAACCAGTTAAATAAAATTCTATAGACAAACATCAAGGTAAAATGTCACCTTTGGCCATTCAGGTTAATGTGATTGCCAAGGAGACATTTTTTCAGAAACATTGTATTCAAAATATATTTCTGCTTCCTTCTGCTCTGTTTGGTTGACCACATCAGCCACCTCCTTGCTGCTTTGAACCTAAATACATTCAGTTATCACCACTATTAAATCCCAAACTAAGAATTCTTTCTATTGTCAGAACTATTTCTGAGAAGGGTGAGAATACTTCTGAGTAAAAAAAATAACATATCCAGGCAGATTATTGTAAGTGATGTTGACTTTGTGGGGTGCAGCGTTGGGTGTAGCATAAAATTTTATCCCTGTAAAATTCAGCAAACCTGACATAAAAGTCAAGGGGAAAATACATCTGCAGCACCAAAGTACTATGTTTGCAAAGCGACCTTCTGCACTGCAGGAACACTTTAAACAGAAACATTAAGGATGATAAATCTTTATCATGGAACACCTCTGCATTTTAATAGCCACGGTATGTTAGGTGAGCAGTGGATGATGCCATCCAGCAACAAAAGAAAAGGTATCCTCAAAGCAGCAAAGCCAAATAATGCCAGGCGACAGCCAAAGATCTCAAATGCCTCTGTGTCCCTTGCTCTTAGTATGCTCCCTCTTTCCCTTGCTGTTGCTTTGTGGTGTGTACCTTGAACAAAGCCCTCATGTAGATGTGATTTCACCAGATCTCCCTGTAGCACTTAGTTCAGGAAAAACTTGTGCTGTGATTTCTTTAGACTTTGTTGTTGCTGCTGGTGGTGGTTGTTTTATATAGATATGCCCCTCACCCAAGCCTCTGGGAGCCTTTACAACAATCAAAAACACAATACTATATTTAATGTTATGCTAATAACAAAAATGCTCCCCAAATTTATAACTATCACAGTAAAAACATATGAACACAGAGACAACATCCACAACCAATAACCGGGGGTGGGGGCATCAGACATGAGATCCTGATTCTCACTTACGCAAACACCATGTTTACACCAGAAGTGCTTTATCAGTACAGGAATACCAATATACTATACTATCAAAGTGCTCCTAATGTGGAGCTGCACTTTGTTCTGTTTTAGTAAAACTACGCGCCCCCCCCCCCATTAGCGAAACAAACTATCCCGGCAGTATAACGGCATCTGCACTTCTGCAGTGTCAGACAGAGCTCACACCTCCTCATGTAGCTATGCTGGTGGAAGTCTGTAGTTTAGACACAGCATAAGGGCTTGTCTACACTTACAGTGCTGCAGTGGTGCAATTGCACCAGTATAGCTATGCCACTGTAGCGCTTAGTGAAGATCCCATCAGCATAAGTACTCCACCTCCCCAAGAGGCAGTAGGAGAAGTCCTCCATAGCACTGTCTACACTGGGGGTTAGGTCAGGAGAACTACGTCACTCAGGGGTATGGATATAAGCTGAGCAACGTAGCTTATACTGACATAAGTTGGTAATAAAGACCAAACCTAAGGCTCCTTTTCACCAGCTCTGGGAATGAAAAGGGGCTTGTAAAGTAGGTGTCAACGTACAAGCCCAGTTCAAGACCCTGTTCCATTGCTAATGTTGTTAAGGTAAATAAGAATCAGATGTGGGATTTTCAAAAATGCCTAAGTGGTTTAGGAGCACAAATCCCATTGAATGTCTGCTGATGACAATCCTCATCTCTCAACCACATGTTTTGGGGTCAAGGAGCAATGTGTTGAACAAAACTGAACATTTTTTTGTTGGGCAACTCGGCCTAGTTCCTCTTGGCAAAGCTGATGATTGTCAATCAGAAAGTGACCCATGCTTCTGGTAAAGATTTGAAATGTCTGACTATACAAGTTTTATCCTGTTTCATCATCCTTTGGCTTCTTGCAATTTTGTCACTGGAAAATCTAGTGTCTTCATGCAAAACATCTTGTGCTATACCAGTTTGTGTAAGAACTGTTAGGTCATACGTTTGAACAAAATATCTTGGGACATACATTAAACACCTGCTGGCAAAGTTGTGGTCAGCAACCTGCTTCCTCAAGCCCACTCTCTGGTGTGCATCTTTGGCCAACTTTGCAAGAAACTCCATACTCTTGCTATCAGCACTTTTAGTGATCTGCAGAGATGTCCATTTTGAAGGTAGATCAGAACCTTTATGTAAAATCTCTTCATGCTCCTTGATGGTTTTGTCCTTGTTTAGAAGCTCATCATGCAGTAACATAAAGTCATTTGACTTGTTTGCTTGGTCCATACCATAGGCTGTAACGATTAACGAAATAGTACAGAACAACATTATACATCTCTGTATGGGTACATGAATATTCCCTACACTTCAGTGATAGGGTTAGTAGGATTGCTGCATATGCAAACCTCTCCCTGTGCAACTGCCAGTCATACAGTTAATTAGGTCTTGTGGTGGTTTAGACCTTATCACATTTTGATTGGGTTATCTTTAAAATTTTCATTTGACATTGGCTTCTCAACCTACCACTTGAATGTATCAGCTTCTTTAATATAATACAAATACCCTTTTACATATACCTTTGTTAAAGATTAGTTCTATATTTCTAATTGATCACATTTCTATTTAAAATAGACAGTATGGCCTGAACTATCTCCAGTCTTTGTGGTCAGATTACCTAGGCGATAAAACATCCTCAAATTGAAGGGGTCTGTTGCAGAATGCCTTTAGATAACTTTGATTTTTGATATAGTTTCTTAATTCTTGATTGACGCTTTTTAGATTTATCTGGTAATACAATAATAACTTATAATACTGTACCAAATGTTGTAGGTTGATCTGCTGTCTCCATAATGAACTTATAAGCATAAAACATAGAAAAGAAAAAGGTAAAAGAGGAAGTTGCTTCACAACTTAGCAAGAGTTTGTGGTTAAACCTAGTCAGATAGCTATAATAGTCCCTCAACCTACATCTCCTTTGTATGAAATACAGGAGGAGCATCTGCTATTAGACATCTTTTAAAGGCATAGGCCTAAATTATGCCAAAGATTTTGGCTAATGTATGGATGTATATAACATTATTATTAATACATTTCCACATTTTCTGTCATCAACACAATAGCTTGTCATGGAAATAAAGTCTCATCAAACTGAACTCTAAAGATAACTCTGTCCTGATCCATTCTGAGAGAAAGGTCAGATCAAGTACAGAAAAATGTTCTTTTGGCCACTAAGCCATTTGGGACTACAGGAGCAAATGGGAATGTAAAAATACCTCCTTAACAAAGTATGGGTGAAACTCCTCAGTAATAGGAGAAAGCACCATCATGCTTCCCCCAATCAACTGCTATTATTTATTTGTATTCCAGCACTTCCCTAAAAATGGATTTTTGACCAAAACAGGTTTTTTTGTGGAAATTTTTAAGTTGGTCAAAGAAACTGGAAGCCAAAAATGTTTCAGTAAAAATTTTCTGTTTTTGAATCTGTTTTTTTAAACTAAAATTTTTTGAAAACTGAATCTTTCAATTTGGATATTTTTGTAGGAAAGTTGGCTTTATTTTTGTAAAAAGAAAAAAGAAAAAAAATCCTGGTGGTGGGGGTTGTTTTTTATTTGTTTGGCTTTTGTTGTTGTTTTAAGAAAAGATATGTTGACCAGCTCTATTCCTTGAGATAGTACTAGGGAGAAGATGTCTTTTCGATGGACAGTATAACCGAGGTATTTGGCACTATTGCAGTAGTTGTTAAACATCCCATTGCACTAGTCACAAGAACAGTGGTATTAGTCTCAAATTTCTGGCTAAATTCTTGCCAGGAAATTACATTCTGCTTTTGCTAATACCTCCCTTGGCAAAAGTCATTGCACAGTGTTGATGGCATAGATAGAATGATGTCCACTAAAGAAAAAAAAGCTTCAATTCAAGGATGATGTAATGAGCCTGCAGAGTATGCTGGCAACCTCTGGGCTGAAAGGTGGAGATATCAAAATTAATATTAAAAATAATGTATAGTGCTGTAAATTTACGTGGTGCATTGCAAACATAGCAAGACATGTTTCCTGCCCCAGAGAGTTTAGCCCAGTGGTTCTCAACATATTTGCCATTGTGGGCTGCATATGCAGCTCTCTATGAGTGATGTGGGCCGCAACCACAGAATATATATACTTCCTATATGGCCCTGAGGATGTCACGTGGGCCACAGCTGTTTGCTGATTGGGCCTAAGGTGGCCTGCAGGCCGCGGGTTGAGAACCACTTTAGCCGAAGGCCTCGATACTACAGAGACTTAAGGGTGTGAGTCTTTCCACTGAGTTCAACACACGCATAAGGCTTTTAATAGGACTGCTCACAGTGCGCCAGTCTTTGCAGGATTGGGGCCTAAGAGTAATGCAACCTAATATATATTAATAATTTTAAATGCGCCTCTTCAAATATTGTGTGATTCAGCTATTAGCAATTTTAATCTCAGGATGTTGACATTGCCTGTTGTAGCAGAAATAGCAGCCACCCTGCCAAGGAACACTCACCATCCTCTGAGACTCTGCCACTTGTATCCGTATTCCTTTTCCACTGTCTGTCATGGCAGCTGCAGCACCAGCTCCATCTGGAAACCTGACAGGCAGTTTCCTCCAGAGCTACCAGTCAGTGCTCTTCTGTGGTCTGTCTCTTTAAGTGATCATGTATCATGACTCTGTGCAATATCACCCAAACTAGGGCGTGCTGTGAGACAGAAAGGTCTAGGTTGAGATTTTCAGAGCTGTCTAGTGGATGTGGCTACACAACTTGCACTAATTTAATGGGATTTGTGGGGATAAATCCCTCAGTCAGCTTCTCCAGTGCCTTCATTCAGGGCCTGATCCAAAGCCCAATGGCTTTTCATGTAATTCAGTGGACTTTAGGCCTCTGTAGCTGTGCGACCCTGGATAGTATGAGACCCTGGAGTGTTTTATGGTTTTTTAAAAAATTAAAAAACCAACAAACATTTTTGTGGAGCCTAAAAAACCAAAACATCTTTCTGTTGGTTCCCAGGATGACACAGATACCACGTGCTCCACATAACAGGGCTATGTTGAATCGGGATGCTCCTTTACTACAAATCTTATTTCACCTAATGGTGGTGAATAGCAATGACTGTTGCTTAATCGGGACAAATTAGTATAAATTTTGCTTAATGAGCATACATCCAGCTGAAGCCAAGTCATTAACTGGTGCTTAAATTCATATTACATTCTAACCTCTGCTAAATAAGTATTAAATGAAGACAAAAGGCAGTGAATATAATTTTTATTCTTGAATTTTTAATTCTGTGCAATATTTTATGTCTCCTAAAATCTATTCAGACTGGGTTTTTAATGCCCTTTCCTCTTTAATCAGGACAGCTACTTAATTGAGGTGATTGACTGTTCACCGAGGTGCCCCAATTCAGAATATTCTAGTGTATCATTAATGTCATAGCTTGGAATCTGCATGTACCAATGTGGTGCTTATTTTTCAGAGTGCTGTGTCTTCTGTGTGTGGTTTTCTGTGTATCCCTGCCAGGTCCCCCATTTTTAATCTCTTCATTGTAGCAGTAGCCACTGGAGTCAGTGGACACAGGTCCCTGTTGTATCACAGGAATGTTAATCTTTTGAAACCTTGCTCTGTGTCAAGTGTCTGGGGCCAGAAAATGTAATTCATTCTCTTATGAGCATCCCACACATCAACATCTACATGGAGTTGGAAGGAAACGAAACCTTTGCAAAAACGGAGAAAATGAAGCCACTGGAATCTCCTGGTCTGAAAGGGAACCTGTCGGGGAGCTACATGCAATAATTGCAGTGCTTCCATATTGCCTGCAAACAAGTGGCATTGGAGAGGATGAAATCTTCCACGCTGCTGCATATATGCCTCCAATGCCTCTGGGCCAGCCACAATACATACCAGTGAGATCAGGAAGGGGCTGCAAACTGTCAAGAGGTCAAGCTCCGTGGATGGATAGATTTCGACACTGAGAAAATCCGATCATTAGCCAGAAGAAAAGTTTCAGCTATGCTTTGCTGGACAAAGGCTGGGTTCCTAGCTAACTACTACAGAACTTGAATTTGCCACCCTGTAGATGCTCCCATATTGTGCTCTGTTTTTAACAGAGGTGTGATGCTGGTTGGTTGAAGGTGGGTCACAAAGCAAATAGCATTTTAAATGCACCCCATGGAGGACTTGTATTTATTTAAATACAATATACTGCCGGGGACAGTGGCAAGCTTGTTAGAGTCAGGAAATCTTCCTTGTGTGACCCACCGTTTAAAATGGTGCCCCTTTCCTCCCTCCCTCCACTCTCAGTTGAAAATAACTCTGGGCAGCAGAGCACCCATGCCACCTGCACGTCGGTGGGCAGACTCATTTGATGAGTAGCCAAGATCTCCCAGGATAGTACGACACATCTCTGCCTCTACACAGCTTTCCTTTTAATCTACCTACACTGAGCTTTCCACATTCACACAATCACAGTCACGCACACACTTTACAATATTTCTATCCGAAAAAGACTCCGGGTTTTGTTTTTAAATACGACCCTGGCTGGCTTTCTCTCTGCGTGAGAGCCTGTGTGTGTGAAGTTCAGTCTTGACTCTGCCTTTGCTAAGGCCTGCAGTGGGATGATGCATAAGAGAGATTTCCTGTTATGAAATATAGACCGTTTGCTAATTCTCTTCATCATGGCAAGCCTCCAGCCCTTTTTAAATCCCCAATTCAGTTATCTGGCATTCTTAGTAAAGGTGGCAGACTCTTGGAATATAATCCAGAAGAATCATTTTATAGTGTTTATAACAGAGGTGGCTATTAGCACTGTCGTAATTTGATGATTCCTAGTTAATGGAATTGATACCTTAGGGGCTGGATTATACCCTCTCTTGGCAATACTTGCAGGAAGGTACCAGGGGACCAGGAAACTCTCTGACTTTGTGGCGTTTCCTGCCAGTCTTCCCTGCTAGAGAGCATCAAGAAGACAAAGGCATCTTAACCCTGTGGCCCCTGATTTTCCTTCTGGAAAATGCAGTCACACTGGGGCTCAGCACTTCCTCACTGCTTCTCTGGCTCTCCCACTCCCCCTGGTAGCACTGGCTCTACAGGAGCTGTGCTATCATTTGCTGCAACCTCTCCAACCCCAGAGTGGGGTTCAGAACAGAGTTAATGCTACTTGTTTTGAATTAGCACATAGAGGCCAGGGCCCTGTTGTGCCAGCACTGTACAAACATAACAAAAATGGGTCCCCGCCCCAAAGAATTCACAACCAAGTATAGGACTAGTTAACAGGTGGATTACAACAAACAGACATGGGGAGCCCAGCTCTGGCACAGTCTCCCAGTATGATCTCAGTTAGTCATTTAATCACTCAGTGCCTCAGTCCTCTGTCTGTAAAATGGGAATAATGATACTCCCTTTCTCTGCCTCTTTGTCATGTCTCTTTAGATTATAAACACTTGAGTCCAGGGACAGTCGTCCCTTACTGTGTAACTTTACAACGACCAGCATGTTAGTTGGAGCTTCTGGGTGCTACTGAAATGCTGCTAATAATATTTCAAGCACATCTGCTGCTTTTAGTAGGAGAATGACATGGAGAACACCTCTGTTCTGCCACCCACAAACCCTGCAAAGCCCCGTCCCTGTGGAGCAAAGGGGTGGGGATTTCTGTGGGGTCAGAACAAGGGGAAATGATCATGGTGCCTGCTGTTCCTGCCCAGTTTAGTTGCTTACTTGCATTCAGTGCTGCCTCTGTCTTGGTCACCTCACCTGCGGGTCAGTAGCAAGATAAACACGAGTAGCAATATTAAAAAGAGAACAGAAAAGTATAGTTGTTAAAGAATTAGTTAAAATAAAATAATGTATCAAGTTGTTAAAGAAAATAATAAGCGGGGAGGAGAATTGGAGGAGTTGGAAAATGGGAGAGGGATGGAGGTGGGAAAGGCAGGGTAGGGAATGGTAATAAACCAGAGTGGCTCATATTTTCCCCAGGTCCCCTAAACCCTGACTATGGGTATGTCTTCACTACAAAAACAAAAAGTGTGTTCTTTACTGAGGGTAGCTAACCGGAGTTAACATAGCAGTGAAGACACAGCAACATGGATTAGCAGCTCAAGCTAAAGCCTATAGGGAAGGCTGGGGTGGAATGCAAGCTGCTGACCCAAGTTAAAAGCTGAGTTGCTGAGTCCTCACTGCCATTTTAACCCGAGTTATCTTAATAACACACCTTCTCCCTCCCCCCCACCAGTGAAGACATACCCCATGTGCCTGCCTGCTGCCCTGCCTGCAGAAGTTCTTCAGCTTTCAAAGAGAAATCCAGCCATCATCCTGGACTGTGAGCTGTGCACATTAAAGGCAGTAAGTTAAAATGAGACAAATGGGTGTATAAAGACAAAATAGGGCCTGGTTCCTTCAAAATAGCAAGAGCTTTCCTAACAGACTATTTCCCCCAAGATCCCCTAGTTCACAGTAAATTTCTCTACCCTTGACTCTATGTCTGATTCCTGGAGAATGGGATTCCCAGTGGCACCTGAGAACTGATCAGTTCTCACAACATTGACGCACAGACCCAGATCACATTTGAAGGTGGCTAATTGCTGGAAACCAGTGATCTATATTCCCTAAATCTGATTCCAATCCAAACTGGGGGCCTGATCCTAGTTCTCCAAGAATCTTGCCTTAATCCATTACAGGATATTTATAGCAACAGCCTTTAAATCATCTTTCTAATTACATTGATTGAATATTTAATACATAAGTATATTCATAGCCTAGTCCAGCCCCCTGGTCTGAGACAAGCCCCCTGGTCTGAGACAAGGTCATCCTGGCAGGTGTTTGTCCAACCTGTTCTTAAAAACCTCCAACGATGGAGATTTCACAACTTCCCTTGGTAACCTATTACAGTACTTAACTATCCGTATAGTTAGAAAGCTTTTCCTAATATTTAACCTAAATCTTCCTTGCTGCAGATTAGGCCCATTCTTGTCCTCCCTTCAGTAGACATGGGGAACAATTGATTGCTGTCCTCTGTATAACAGCCCTTAACATATTGGAAGACTGTTATCAGGTTCTCTAAAATGCCCAGGTATTCTTCATAAGTCAGGATTTCTAAACTTTTTGTTGCGCTCCTCTGGACTCTCTCCAGTTTGGCCACATCTTTCCTAAAGTGTAGTGCCCAGAAATGAGACAGTACTGCAGCTGAGGCCTCACCAGTGCTGAGTAGAGCAGGACTATTACCTCCTGTGTCTTACATATGACACTCCCTTTTGTACACCCCAGAATGATATAATTATTTTTTGCAATAAGTCCCCCTGCCTCTCGCTGGCATCCAGTGCCTACCCCATGTATCCTCCAAGGTACCCACTACTCCCAAAACCTCTGGCTCCTGCAGGGATCCACCACTCCCTGAACCCTCCCAAGCACCCACCAGCCTCTGCTTCCTCACACTGATGCCAATTTAGTTGGCTGGGTTCTCTCTCTACTGTTCCCTGTAATTAGGGTGACCAGATGTCCCGATTTTATAGGGACAGTCCCGATTTTTGGGTCTTTTTCTTATATAGGCTCCTGTGACTCCCCACCCCCATCCCGATTTTTCACATTTGCTGTCTGGTCACCCTACCTGTAATGTGGAGGAAGGGGTATGTGTATGGGACATGAATCTCTGAAGTGGGGGCATGGCAAAAAAAAGTTTGTGAGCCTCTGCTATACAGGCAAGGCCAAAGTCATCCCTGGTGTAACTTCATACAAGTCAGAGTTATACAAGGGCTGCATTTAACCCAAAGTCTCTAAAGTCTTTTGGAGTCACTGTGGATGAGAGGTGCAATATAAATATATGGAGGTTTGAAATCAGAAGAGGCAATTTAAAGTGGAAAAACAATCATTATTCTCAGAGGAGAGAAATTTAAAAACATGAAATTGTCAGACAACAGCATGACCAAGTAAATGATGTATCAGAAATGTATATCCCATCTGATTCCCTCTCAGTGCCTTCAGGATGCCAGTCCAGCAAATCTTCCAACACTTCTGCTAAATTAGAGTGGCATGGGAAGTACACCATGGGAAATTCTAAGTCTGATAAGAAATAGTAGCCAGAAGCCCCGACTCTAGTCATTCAAATGCTTCTTAGAACTACTCTGGAACTTAATTTTTGAACAATAGCTGTCAGTAATAGGGATAGAAATCACACTGATGCTCAAGTGAGAAAACACTTGTTTTTAGTTAGGTGAATTTAGACTCTCATTCAGAAGTCTACAATAAACACGGGTAAGAACAATAGTCACATGATGCACTTCATCTCATCAGCTTTTAATAAGAGCATCCAGATTATTCATTCTGGCACCTTCTGGTAAGAGTGACTCTTGTAAGATTACAGCCCAGAATCAACCAAGCAACATTATTACTGGAAAATAGTTGTCTCATAGGATATGGTGGCTATTGACCTTTCAATTAAGAAAACATCAGGCTTCAATGGACAGGACAAAAATTCAACACTTGAATTCAAACAAAGCAGGTGAGATACTAGGAAACTTTGCTCAATATTATGACATTCTTTAGTTGGAACAAAACTACTCTGATGATTCGTTAGTAAATAAAACACAATACCCCCCACCCCCACCCAATTTCTGACTGATTCCAGTTCTCCTAAAATTTCAGATACGTAGGCAGAAAAGCTGCTTGTCACTGAAAGAATATGAAAAGTGATCAAATTATTCAGTTATTTGAAGGAAACCAGATGGCTTGGAGAAGGGATTAATAGAATGTTCTAGAAACACTTACGTGTTGGTGTAACCTCTCATGTACCATACAACAGTTCCCTACCACCTACTTGGGAAACAGACTACTCTGACACTTATGTCTCAAGTGAGCAAAGACTCCTCTCGCTACACTTTATATACTCCCGTATGTATGTTGTAGATTTTGACTATGTGGCATTAACCAAAATTATAGACACAATGACTTCTCAGATGCATTACTAAATCCATACAGTTAAAAAAGTGTTAATCATTAATAATGTTCAGGTATCTGAAGGATAATACACAATACTTTTCTTCAGATACCTGAAGAAAAGACTCTTGTATATAAAGTTTCCTCTTTTACTTTCAAGGCCTTCCAAAATTCCCATCCTTATTTTCATAACCTTTTACAATCCATCGTGTTTCCTAACCTTTGCCCAACCTTCTCTCCTTTGTTTCCTTTGCTCACTCTCAACTTTGTGCCAGATTTCATGCGGCCCCATACATCTGGAAGCACCTCCAATCAATATGTACCAAGCACCCTACCAACCTGCCTTCAAATACTTCTATTCTGTGTTTGCCCTGATTTGCATTATACTACACTGTACCTGTGTGTTCACATTGCTGGTTTTCTGGGTAGAGCTTTTAGTTTGACACAGCTCATCCTACTCTACAGGACCATGTACAATGATGGTGCTCTCTATACAGTCATAATAAAGATCTCTTAAATGTCTAGATGACTCTGTATTCTAACTCATCGGTGTTGGGGAAAGCATTTGACAGAGTAAAATGAAAATATTTCATTCTGATTCTGTAATACATCAGACAATATGTTTTTTTTTAAAGAGGCCAAGTTCTGTGTCTTTAAAAAAAACCTGCAGGGATTCACATCTGCACTTAGAATTGGTAAAATTTTCCATCATTTCCTGTAAACCTTTTTTTTTTTAAAATGGGAAATGTCCTTTTTCTTGAAATGACATTTTTTATTCCTTTTGACATATTTTGACTTTTGATGAAAAAATGAAAAAAAAATCAAAAGTCAGTTTTTGAAAAAAAAATTGTTTCCAACCCCCTCTCTTTTTTTCCCTTCCTCCTCCTTCATTTTTCCATTTTGCCACTGGAAAAGGAGGGAAAATTGAGAAAAGCCAACTACTTTTCTGTTTTTCATCAGAACAACATTGGTCATTTACAACAAACCCCACAGGGGGAAGGGAAGAGATTACTTTGTAAAATCCCCTTCTCCTGTAACTAAGAAGTTAATGGTAAGTAAAAGGTGACCAGGAAGGGATACATACAACATTTTTGATTTCATCATTGTCCTTTCTTGCTCCTTCCCCAGCTCATGGATTGTGTCATGTAAAGCAATGTAAGCGTTTTCAACAGTGGAGCCCCATCCTGCTGTATCCTGCCTCAAAAGTATTTGGAGTATGTATAATTTCATACATCACCCAATTGCTTAGTGACCACAATTTTGGAGAAAATAAAGTTTCAGATTTTCTGATGAATCTCATTTTGTAAATGCCACTTGATATTCCCAGGGACATTGAATATCAGGATTGGAAGGGACCTCCAGAGGTCATCTAGTCCAACCCCCTGCTCAAAGCAGGACCAATCCCTAGACAGATTTTTACCCCAGTTCCCTAAATGGCCCCCTTAAGAATTGAACTCATAACCCTGGATTTAGCAGGCCAATGCTCAAACCACTGAGCTATCCCTCCCCCCTCGTAATTTGTATGAAACTGTTACAGTAGCAACCTCCATAGCACTTGGTGCCATTCCTGATTTGGGTTCTCCAAAAGCAAATGCCATATTTGCAGATGGAAGAAAAAACAAAACTGTAGATCACACATTGGTTGTATGTGGGGATTTGTGGTATGGTGCACTGAGTCCTGTCTCCATCTGCTTTCAGCTCTAAATACTAATAATTAGATGAATAGATACTTAGTCTGACCTCATCTAGATTTTTTCATTTAGGGATTCTTATGACTGTATGTCTACACTGCAGTCAGAGGTGTGACTGCAGCACATACAGAGATATCTGAGGTAGCTTTGATCTAGCTCGCTCGAATAACAATAGTAGGGGAGCATGGGTGGCAGGCATGGGTTGTACAAGCCTGCCCGGACCCTGATAGGTACTTGGTCAGCTAACCCGCACTCCTGTGGCTTCACTGCTATTGTTATTTGAATAGCCTGGTCAAAGCTAGCTTGGGTATGTCTACATGTGCTGCAGTCACACCTCTAATTACAGTGTAGACCAGTGGTCCCCAACCTTTTTGTGGCCAATAGCACATTCATGTTTTCAGAAGAGTGTGGCAGGCACCAACAATTTTTCAAGGCTTATTTTGTATTTGTACATTAAATAATATGAAAAACATCATATTTAATATTACATAATGTATGAATCCATAAGATAAAAAAGGTAATTTTACATGTAAAAGGTATTAATTACATTATTCGGCAATTACTCTTTCACCTTACCATGTGAATTTGCTCTTTTTTATCTACCTATAAGAAAAATTAAGGAGTTTTTACAAAATAAATATCATAAACAGTTTTCATCTTATTTATTTTAAAAAAGTAAAACATTGTTGAACTGCTGGTCCAAATATATTATTCTTACTTTAACATAGATACCCAGTGATGGTTAATTATGGTTAATTATGTCTTTGTATTGTTACTTGTATCTGGATTTCAATAAACAAACAAACAAATATGAAAAAAAGTTAAACACAAGTTAATCATACGCGCTCATCAGCACTTAATGGAAAATAGGTATCATTAATTCATGTGGTTTTTCTAATAAAGTCACTGTGATTTTTGGCACTGCATTTCTTCAGCCAATTTTTCGTAGTTGGGAGAGGATGATATTCCCGTTCGTAAGCAATTGTCAAGATGGGCATCTGTAAGCCAAGATCTGTATTTTGATTTTATGATGTTCATTGTTGAAAACAGAACTTCGCATAGATATGTGGAACCAAAATAAGATTTTATTTTGTATGCTATATTTTTAAGGCAGGAAACTTTTTTCGGTCAACCAGATTCCAAAAGTTTTCATCTGTTGCGCAGGATTTTAGAACAATATCATTTGGAAGGTCCAAAATCTCCAGTTCCACGTCTTCTGTTCTCACTTGAATGAGACTCGCAATTGATGTAGCCATTTCTGTTACCTCTATTTGGCAAGTAAAAGGACTCACAAGAAAGGCAACTACAGGCTCAATGATGGTGAACTGTTGAAATCTCTTTTCAAATTGTTCCAGAAGTGTTTGAATGTGGATAACAAATGGTAATGGGTTAAAATCATTGTCACATACCATTTTCTTCATCCTTAGGAAATGTACGAGAGACTTCGTCTTCATATGTGACATCCACAAGATCAGTTTTGCTTTGAATGATTTTACAGAACCTATCATTTGAGCCACATGTTTGTCTTTTCCCTGGAGCTCAAGATTTAAAATGTTTAATTTGTCAGTGATGTCAGCAAGAAAAGCCAAGTCCATTAACCAGCTGGAGTCTTCTAGTTGCTTGAAGTTCTGATTTGTGGACTTCAGAAATTCTTTGATCTATTCAATTAGGCTTAAAAAACGTGCAAGAACTTTACCTTTGCTCAGCCATCGTACTTCTGTGTGCAAGATAAGATCAGATTGTTTATCATCAACATCTTCCAACAGGGCCTTAAAAAGTCGATGTTGCAAAGGTTTCGCTCAAATAGAGTTAATTATTTTAATAACGACATTCATGACGTGTTGAAAAGAAAGAACTTAGCTGCACAAAGCTTCTTGGTGGATAATGCAATGATAAGACATAAAGTTCGGAAAGGATTCATTCTTCTTACAGAGTGCAATGAATCCATTGGCGCTGCCCATCATTGCTGGTGCCCCATCAGTGGTGATCGCAGACAGCTTGTGTAGTGGCATTACTAATTGACATTGCGTATGATCTGAATAAATTATAGATGTCCTCACCCTTTGTTCGCCCTTTCATAGGCAATACTTTTAGTAACTCTTCTTTTAATGGTGAAGTCACTAAATACCATCCTCACCATAACTGCCAACTGCGCTGTATCCGATATATCTGTCGATTCATCGAACTGCAGTGAAAACCAGTCACATATTTCCAAGTCATCCTTTAGCTGAGTTTGCATGTCGCTTGAAATTGCATGTATCCTCCTCGTAACTGTGTTGTCTGATAACTGCAAGTCTTGTATTGCCGACAAAATCTCACTCTTGTTAGGAAATCCTTGAAACAGGCAATCGGCACCAGTCAAAAATGCTTCCTTCAACAATTCACCATCTTGAAAGGGTTTTCTCTTCTTTGCGAGCAGATGAGCAATTTTAAAGGAAGCAATAGTAGCACTTTTAGACCTTACCACTTGTCTAGTGAAAACAGATTGCTGGGCAGATAGGTTTGATTTGAGTTGATTAATTGTCTTCTTTCTCAGCTCAGATTTAAGTGGCTGGCGAATGTCAAAAGAGCCGTGATTAGTTTGGAAATGGCATTCGACATTATGTTTTTTCGGCACTGGAACAGTACCACCACACAATCAGCAAACATATCTCCCTTTATTTTCAGTAAAACAATAGGATTCTTCCCACTCTGCATTGAAATAATACGTACGTTGTCTTTTATTTGAACCACTCATTTTGGGGCAAAATGTTAAAAAAATAATAAATCGCAAAGCACAAGAAAACAGCAGTATCAGTGCAGGAAGAATACTCACATACAGGGCCGGCTCCAGGCACCAGTGGAGAAAGCACGTGCCTGGGGCGGCACATGCTACCGGGCGGCATTCCGTCCGTTCTTGGGGCGGCAGGGTCCGAGTGGTTTTTTTTTTTTTTTCTGCTTAGGCAGTTTGGGCGGCTTTTTTTTTTTTTTTTTGCACTTTGGCAGTTCGGGCGGCGGCAGTCCGAGCCGCTTTTTTCTTTTCTTTTTTTTCTTGTCAGTTCTGGGCAGCGCAGAGAGAAGCCGGAGAGAAGCCGCGGCCCCGCGCCTGCCGGGGACAGAGAACTCCAGGGCTGCAGGCTGCGGGCACCAGTGTTCTCTGTCCCCAGCAGGCACGGGGCCGCGGCTTCTCTCCCCTGCTGGGCATTACTTTTCACACCGTGTCACTAGGCGGGCGCACATAAATGCCCTGGTGGGCGCCATGACACCCACGGGCACCGTGTTGGGGACCACGGTATAGACGTACCCTAAGAATCTGGTAATCTAGAAGTATTAAACCCCAAGAACTCTAGAAAAGAAATAATATCAATAGTAGTATGATGACTTTGAGGGCTCAGTGCAGGAATTCCCCGAGAACGGGCTCACCTCAACTCTTTCTGTACATTTGGAGTAGTTCATAATGGTAGCATGTAAAGTGTTGGAAGGTATTAGTGCCACTGTCTGGCAACAGGGTATTGACAAGGGTGATCTGAATCCTCAGTGGCCTAGACTGGTGTTACAGATCTCTCTCCCATCTGGGGCTGAGAAAAGTTACTGAACCAGGCATACAGGAAGTTAAGGAGTCAGCTAAGGGGACATTATGAAAGAGAGCTAGCTGGTTAGTAGGGGAGGAGAGAAACTGCTAGTCTAGTCCAGGGAGGCAGACAAATAAGAGCCAGGGTAGTTTGCTGGAGTTTTTGTGTTGTATTATGCTATTTGGACCTGAGCTGCGATCAGCAGATTGTTACAAAACAGATGGTGACTTCAGAATGTGGTGCCATTTATTTTAACCACAAATAAACCCCAAAGCCTGAGAAGGCTTTCTTTGCTTTACCCAAACCTGTCTCGAAGTGTCTGTTTCACTGTCCTAATGCTAGTTTTGCAGACACTTAAGAAGTCATATTGGGAGGAGATGAAAAGGAGACAGAAATAATCAAAAGTAAATGGGAGATGGAGCTTGGAATAACAATCACCCAAGAGAGACAGAGTGAAATTACAGGAAACTTATACACAGTCACATCCTCTCAATCATGAAGAGAATTTCAATGGCAAAGATGTGATATTTCAATACTCCACCGATCAAACATAAAATGAACACTCTAGTCTCGGAGAGAAGGAATGAGGGGTGATAAGAACCTACTCACATTTTTTAAACTGTCCCCCAAATTCTGTCCTTCTGGTGAAAAGGATGCAAATGGCCAAAGCTGTGAAAGGGACATGATTAAAATAAAATGCACATTATATAATTTATAGCCTAGTTTTACAAGGGAAAAGTAGTTTAGCTAAGATCAGAGTTCTTTTCTGGCTCCAGAACCAGACCATAACCTCTGTGTGTTCCTGGAAGATACCTATACACTCTTCCTGTAATTCCCCCCACTGGTTCATTGTTGCTCTTATGTCTTACTTCACATACTGTAATTCTAGCCCTAGAAGAAGAAATTAATTTCCCTGAAATCACAGTTCTATTGTTGCATCACAGCCCATGCCTGTGATCACTTTCTGTTCTGGTGAACTAGTGAACTGGTGCAAACCTACACAAATAGGCATGAACCACTGAACCCAATCCTTTCTTTCAGAATCATGATGGAATTCAAGTATGGGGAAACTGGGTTAATTCAAATGTGAATTTGAGCTTCACAAACTGCAAATCTATGCAAATTGATTCTGCAGAGTTTGAAATCATAATGGAATAACAATAATCTGCTGATAATTTTCAATTGTTTCCTAACAGTAGAGTTGGTAACTAGGTTTAAGAATAGAACTATGGATTTATTGATCACTTGGTTCTGGGGCAACTGGCCCTTCAGTAGAAACCAGTATAAACCAGCTGAAGGTTTCTAATGGAATTTCCACTAGGGAAATTCCTTTTAAACACAACCTCAAAGGGTTTGCATAGAGATTTAGAGCTTGCTCTAGTAAGGTGCTGAGCACTGTCAGCTGCCTTTGACTTCCATGGTAGATGAAGGCACTAAGCACTTCGCACAAGAGCCTGATCATGCATCAATGGATTTCAATAGGCTTTGGATCAGGCCCATAGCCCTTAAGCAAAAGCTAAATTCTGCCTTCAGAGGCAATCATGCTTTCTGAGGGCAAAGTCAGGGCCTTAATTAATGATCCAAATACAATTACTCTCTCTGTAATATTATTATTATTATTTATTTATTTATTATTGGTCCTACGTTAGTGAAAGAGGCACTTGTCCACCTATATCAGGGGTAGGCAACCTATGGCACGTGTGCTGAAGGCGGCACGCGAGCTGATTTTCAGTGGCACTCACACTGCCCGGGTCCTGGCCACCGGTCCGGGGGCTCTGCATTTTAATTTAATTTTAAATGAAGCTTCTTAAACATTTTAAAAATCTTATTTACTTGACATACAACAATAGTCTAGTTATATATTATAGATTTATAGAAAGAGACCTTCTAAAAATGTTAAAATGTATTACTGGCATGTGAAACCTTAAATTAGAGTGAATAAATGAAGACTCAGCACACCACTTCTGAAAGGTTGACGACCCCTGACCTATATGATGTCAGCTTCTGCCAGCCCTGGGGTTCAGATACAGACTCAGAAGGTAAACTCTGATTCCTGACTACCCTGTAGGAGCTGCCCCACATTTTGGTTTTTAAAGTGACCAGAGGAATATCTAAAAAGAGCTCTGAAATGTTCTGCACGGTGATGACATTTTGTTTCATTGTACTGATATTTTCCTTTACGTGTTTTAATATGACTGTAGCATTTCAGTCTGCCTAACAAAGTGCTTATTTTCAAATTATCAGTCAGAGGAAGGCTCTTGTTTAAAAAAAAAATCTAATAGTCTTTAAATAACTAATATAGAGACAATCAGAGGAGATGTGATTGCTTATTGGATACATTTATCCCAATAATGAGAAGTTAATCAGGTTTGGACAGAATTTGCTGGGGCTTTTACACCTTGGGAATACTGGACCAAGTCATTTTAAAGGGCCTCTAACTGGAATTACAATTGATTTACGTAAAAATTCAAACCATTTAAATTACTTTTGACTACAATATCTGTGTTCTCGGTGTTTCTTTCCAATAGCAGTTTCTTCTGTTTTTGGAATGCATGGTTCTTTTAATGAAGAATTAAGATGGGCCAAACCCTGAGGTCCTTACTCAGTTCTGATTCAGGAAACATTCCCACTGAAATCAGCTCCCATCAATGGGAGTTTTGCTCAATAAGGGCTTAGTAAAAACTGAATGAACGGATGTGGCCCGATTTATTATTACAGTTTGCCCACAGCTCAGATCTTTCCCCTCGCTACAACTTCCTCCTCTCTGGTCACACCGATACACACATCACTGCCACCCCACCAATTTCTCTAAATTGCTGATGCTGAACGTATCTTCTTCACTCACCATTTAGGTCGTGTCATCCATCTTCTTTGATTCCCTCACTGGCTGCCCACATGCTCAAGTGTCAAGTTTAGATTTCTTGTCCTACCATTCAAGGCTCTGCACAACTCTATCCCAGCTTATATCTCTGACTTCATCTCCTGTTACGTCCCCTGTTGTTGGGGCACATCCCTTACCCCTTCTCTGGGCCTGTATGTGTTGGGCCCCTCTGGGCAACTCACCTGGTGATGGGCCTTGAGACCCTCCTAGTACTTGGGAGGCCATCTATTAAAGGGTCCAGTAGGTCTTCTCCTGAGCACCCGCCCCTGATAGCAAGCCAAACAGAAACCAATAAGCTCTGAGGTAATGGGGCAAGCTATCAGTTTGGAGATAATGAGATAGCACCTACCACTCTTCCTATGCAAGTGCTCTGCATTTGTCCATGAAGGTTATAATTAAGCCGCAGTAGGGTTTGGGTGTTTTTCTGTGTTGCCTTGCCCAGAGCCAGTCTCATATAAAAAGTGGCCAAGCAAGGACACTGGTCATCACAACAAGTCCCTTTGACCAAATATGTGCATCTTCATCTATCCTGCTACACCTCTGGCTTTTTGGAGGGACAACCCTCCCAGTGTTTTCCCCAGGAATTGAAATTAGAGAGGGTGTTTGAATTTATGGGGGGACAGGGGGAAGATGGAAAATGACTAAATTGGCAACACTGTGATGTAATTAGTTGACCACTGGGGGAGATGGGGGAGTTCAGCGGGGTGTAGGGAAATAAGCTCTATAACAGTTCATACCACCACTGGCACTCCAGTTGGTTGGCTGACTAGCAACTCATCCTTAGGTCTGCAATTGTTTCCATCATCCCACCTAGTCACCTTGTGGTCAACAGGAAGTAGCCTATGGTTAGCCAGTGTCTTGGGTTGATTTTGATATTGTTATTATTCGTATTGCAGTAGCTCCTATAAGCAGCGTTGTGCTAGTCTCTCTATACACAAGGATGGTCCCTGCAGTAAAGTGTTTGCATACTACAACTCCTTTTGATGTGCACTGTGCTGGATAAAATATTTGATATATACAAGAAATACATGATGCTGTGATGTAAAGAATTTCATAGGAATGAGTCTGGAATAGCTGCATTACTCACAAGTGGTGAAGCCACAGGTGGACTATGCGAATCATCTCAAATAGTGTCAAAAAACCCCTATCCCACACCATATCTTAATGTATTCTGTATATGCCACAATAAAAGGATTTTAGGAATGTTTAAAGAGTTCTTGAAAACATATTTTTAAAAATATATTTCACTCTGCCTATAAAGACAGTCCCCTTAGGCCTGGTCTACACTTAAAAGTTAGGGGCCCTGACTGCCCTAGCTATGTTGCACTAACCCCTGCTGTAGATAGAAGAATAGAAGAATGCTTCCATTGACGAAGCTACCATTACTTGGGGAGGTGGTGGAAAAACCCCTTCTGTTGCTGTAGGAAGTGTCTACACCAAGGTGTTAGATCACCATAGCGACAGCACTGTTGCACCCTTAGTGTAGAGATGGCCCTAGTTACGATGAGTTCCGATCTTCAGAGTGAGCCATGAAATCCTGTAAATATAACCCCACTTTCATGAGTCTGAAATCCAACATCTCAAGACTTTCTAGGGGTAGAAGTGAGTGTTGCATGTTCCAGCTTCCATTTATATTATCATAAAGTTCCCATTTCCATTTCTGCAGGGCAAAATATATAAAAGCCACCCTCGGTCTCGGGTTGGGGTAATTTTTTTTTTTTAAGCAGGTGAGTGGGGAAATCCCACATTTAGAGTGAGAAGGAGAAAACATGTTTGTGGCAGTTAATTCAAATTCTCTCTCCCCCTCCCCCCCCAAAAGCTGCTGTTTGGAGTTGCTTGTGGAGGTGGGAATGTTAGAATAAGTCCCAGGAAGTGGATCAGTAGGCAGAGTGCAGGTGAGGCAGTCAAACTACATGATAAATGTATTTATTAAAAGGCTTTACAATATATCATATGGTTCCCCAGCTTACCAGGTGGTTTTCACCTCCACATATTTGGGACATATAAAATAAGAGAAAGCGTGTCAAAGTTGGGGAGCGATATTATCTGAAAAAATTGCATATAACCTATACATCCAGTATATATTGTCTCATTTCAGCTAGTCTGCTTAGAACTTGTTAGCAATATACTGCTCCCCTCATATTAATTCACTCATGAAGGGAAAACAAAGTCCTTTCCTTCTATTAACATATTTAAATTAAGATCCTTTTAAAATTAATCAAAATAAGAGGGGTTTTTTTTAATGAAAAGTAGATGAAGCAAAGACTGTTTTAAATCTCAGCAGATTTGCCTGTGTTTGCAGTGAGCTTTTTCTTGTTTTCACTTGACCTAACAGTTCTGTCTTGTGTAAAGGAAAGGTCCTATGGTTAATATTTTACATTCTGGAAAGGTTGGGATCGATACATTTTACTCTATCATTTTTAAATTTAATTTCAACTAGGCTGCTCCTTTTTCAGTGATGGCAATTTCCTCTACAGCATTTCTGTCCATAGGAGCAGAGCATTTGAAATTGATATGGATTTGTCTCTCTCAAAACTTAGTGCTTAATATTGACATAACGACTAGGAATGAGAGGTCTACAAGTGGGCACGGTGGGGTAACAAGGCTTTATTTGCTTGGTAGCTATCCTGGGCTGACATTTTGTCAGCTTTCATAAACTTAAGGAGACTCAGGCCTGGTCTTTGAGTAGAAAGCCCTCCCCATCCCGTCATCCCATCAAAGAAAACGCAGGAGGTGGTGTTGGTGATTGAGGGGGAGATTTTTAAAGGCACAATTGGGAGCTAGATGTCCAAATTCCACTGACTTCCATCAAATTCCATCAACTTTGTGCCTTTTAAATTCTCTTCCTAAATTCCTGACATTCTTCCCACTGAGTCAAAAGTGAACCAGTGCCCCCAGAACTGTACTACTGTAAGTCCCACCTTTCAGATTACACCTACAATGGAGGTCTTGCCAGCTTATAATTAGAGCTAGTTGAAAAATTTCTGATTGGACAGTTTTCTGTCAGAAAAAGTTGATTTGATTAAATTTAAACATTTAATGGGAATGTATTGATTTCATCAAAATTTTTGCAGGATATGATCAAAATGTTTCCTTTCAATTATCATTGCAACTCTTTTATAATATATTATAAATATATTATGTTAACATAAAAGTCAAAACAATAACGTCTTTGTCAAATCAATACATTCAGGCCAAAACTTTTTTGATAATATAATAGTTGAAAAGTTTTGATAAAAAGTAACAAATTACTTTTTGAATATTTTGTTTTGTGAAAAATTCTGAGATTACAATTTTTCATCCCCATTTGGGATAAAACCAGATTTTGAAATCTCAACATTTCCTGTCAGAAGGAAATTCTGACTATCAACCAGCAGCATTTGTAATGACAAGATCCCATGTCTCTCTCTTTTTTTTTTAATACGAGTAATGGTGTTGCCCATTGCAGACTAGCCAGATTCCATGCTGCTACTCAGTCAGTCCCCACCAAGAAATTTCAGTTGCATGTCATATTCTTCACTTCCTGATCTAAACTGACATGTAGTGCATAGCTAGTAATGTTAAAAAGCAGCATTGTTTTGCCATAGAATTGAATGCATTTCAGTGCCAGGTGAAATGACCCACATATTCTATCTGTAGTTATAGATATACTTGTGCCCAATATGTGGTGATGATATCCATGATAAATTGTGGAGCCATGTAATAAAGTGGGTTTATCATGCACCTTTAAAGGCCTAACCTACATTCTGCCCACTCAATCTATCTACTCTGGGATTTAATCTCAAATTTGCCAATTCTCCAAGGAAGATCAAATACCATCACCCTTCACTGCTTTTAAAAAAAAATCAATCTGCCTGCAAAATGTTTCCTTCTGTCCCCCAAATATGGTATGTCCCTCTCTCCCGCCACAAAATTATGCTGCCCTGAAGCCCAGGATGGGCAATAATGAGTTGTGTAACACTGACTGATTTAAGGTCCAGTACCCTGGACACCTAGAAATAGAATATGTGCATAAATGGAAAGGGGAGATTTTCAGCTTTATCATGGTCCACACAGCACTTGTGTCTAGAAGTTTCTGAGATACTGGATTGTAAAGCTGGGATATATTTATATTTAGAAAACTATTTCAGTTCACTTTTAGAGGGGTTTAAAATATGTTTTTATATCTTCCCCTCTCCTTCAAAGATCTGTGCAGTTGGACACATTGTAAGTAAGGTAAGTGGAATGATGCACAAAATAGTCCCAATAAAAAATGCTAAACTCTTCAAAATATTTCTCAAATAGTTCTTCTGTAACATATCTGGCATGTACATCATACACAATGGTGCCTAAAGGTTTTCTTGGCACTTGTTTGGGTTGCCCTGCCTAATGGCTTACAAATGGCTGCACTCCTTGTGAATAATAGAGTGATCATAAATCATAATTGGCTGCCAATAAAATCTTTTAGGGGTTTTCGGGAGAGAGCGGGCTGCAATCAGGCATCTGGTAGTTGTGACCATCCTGCCCTCCTCATATTGCTGAATGGGGAGGGGTGAGGGCTTTGCTAGATTTCAGTTAGATGGGAGGAAACATTGGAGAAGATCCCAGTATGAGAATGGTTGAGAAATGCTGTTTTATAAAACTTCACAACACAAGATCAGGTATTCTCTCCCATAAATACATATGTACTCCTTCCCCCCATGCACGCACTCTCACACACCTATGTATGCGTATAATGTCTAAGGAGTTTTGGAACCCCACCGGATGAAAGATACTGTGAGGATGCAGGGTCTGTTTATTTTTTCAAGCGTGGTTCATACTGGAAATGAGTCTCAAATCTTGTAGTGAACTAACAGTATAAGGAAGGAGGGCTCTGAGTATACAGCTGTCATTAGCTAGCCATTTTCCCCTGTGGCAAATCCCAGGCTGGATTTCAGTGCCTTTTCACCCTCTGAAATACATTCTAATTGCTCTGCTGACAGATAAACCAATAGGATTCTGCATCTCCCTTCTTGGTTCTGTGGCAGCAATATGATATGACTGTGATCTTTCATGCAGAGTACATCGACTTGGTGCTGTAAGATGAGGGGAGCTTTTCAAAGTGTTGCTTCTGCACATTTTTTGCCTTGCTCTTCTCAGGTCTGTGAGATGCTGTTCAAAGCTGCTTGTTAACCAGATGCGTGAGGCATTGTGGAAAGTTGTAAGGGAGCTGGTCTCAGACTCTAACACTTCTTAGTGAGCTGCCACCTCCTCAAATGGGTTAACGGGTTTGGGCTATAAGTTACACAATAGAATGTCTGCAGCAAAATCTGTGAGATGCCCCCAACAGTGCAGGGAAGCTGATAAAGGTTTTATGGAGTTGGATTTAGTTCTGATCTCAGTTGCTAAGGCCTTGGCTACACTTGCAAGTTAGAGCACATTAAATCAGCCCCAGAAGCCCTAACTCCTGAGGTGTCCACACTGGCAAGGCACGTAGAGTGCCCGGACTCCACGGCTGGAGCGCCCCTGGTAATCCACCTCCACAAGAAGCATAACACTTGCTGTGCCCTGCCTGGAGCGCCGCGGCGCCAGTGTGGATGCCCTGCTCTATTAATGCGCTCTGATCGGCCTCCAGAAGTGTCCCACAATGTCTGTTCTAGCCACTCTGGTCATCACTGTGAACTCTACTGCCCTGCCCTCAGGTGACCAACCGTCAGACCCGCCCTTTAAATTCTCTGGGAATTTTGACATTCCCCTTCCTGTTTGCTCAGCAAGGCGTGGACTGCTCTCAGCGCATCTTTCCAGGTGACCGTGCTGCCACGTGCCAGGCGATCCTCAGTATGGAGCAATGGCGAGGTGCTGGACTTCATCAGTGTTTGCGGGGAGGAAGCTGTCTAGTCATAGCTGTGCTCCAGCCATAGGAATTACGATACCTACGGGCAGATATCAAGGGACATGATGGAAAGGGGCCATGACCGGGACACAGTGTAGTGCAGGGTTAAAGTGAAGGAGCTGCGGAATGCCTATCACAAAGCGTGGGAGGCAAACCGCCACTCCGGTGCTGCGCCCACGAGCTGCTGTTTCTACAAAGAGCTGGATGAGATACTTGGGGGCGACCCCACCTCCACTCTGAGTACCACCATGGACACTTCAGAGGCCGTAGCAGCCCAGAGTTCAACAAGGTAGGAGGAGGAAAGCAAGAGCAAAGGCGCTGAGGAGGAGGGGGGCCCAGAGCCAGAGGATGGCCTGGCATCCCTAGATTCATGTGTGACGGGTTGGATCACAGAAACTCCCTTGGGGCTGCCAACTGATGTGCTGAGACTACTTCTGCCCCTGCTTTCCCTGCCAGCTTGGGACTCCAGAACTCTGTCCAGTTGTGCCAGACACACTTGCCGGCCACAAACACAGACCCAGGTCTGAACCACATCCCACAAAGTGCAAGCTTAACTGAAAGCAGCTTAACAAGTGTTCCTGTCTCTAACACTCAGATGCCCAACTTCCAATGGGGTCCAAACCCGAAATAAATCTGTTTTACCCAGTATAACACTTATACATGGTAAAGTCATAAATTGTTCACCCTCTATAACACTGATAGAGAGAGATGCACTGCTGTTTGCCCCCCCAGGTATTAATACATACTCTGGTTTAATTAATAAGTAAAAAGTGATTTTATTAAATACAAAAAGTAGGATTTAAGTAGTTCCAAGTAATGACGGAGGAACAAAGTAAATTACCAAACAAAATAAAACACTCAAGTCTATGCCTAATACAGTAAGAAAACCTCACCCTCAGAGGTGTTCCAGTAAGCTTCCTTTTACGGACTAGTCTCCTTCTAGTCTGGGTCCAGCAATCACTCACACCCCCTGTGGTTACTGTCCTTTGTTCCAGTTTCTTTCGGGTATCCTTTAGGGTGGAGAGGCTATCTCTCGAGCCAGATGAAGACCAAATGGAGGGCTCTCCCAGGGGTTTAAATAGACTTTCTCCTGTAGGTGGACACCCCTCCCTCCCCCTGTGTAGAATCCCAGCTACAAGATAGAGTTTGGGAGTCACATGGGCAAGTCACATGTCCATCCATGACTCAGAATTTACAGGTAGCAGCCATGGTTCACATGCTACCTTGAATGTCCTCAAGTAGACCTCTTATGTGGATTGGAGCCTTCCAAGATCCATTGTCCATTAAGTGTTTCTTGATTGGGCACTTAACTTGCACATTCCTTTCTCAAGAAGCTGAGCAAATGCTTTACTAAGGCTACTTAAAATCAAGCCAGTACACAGCCAATATTAACAACTTCGAAAACAAAAATGATACATGCATTCAAATAGGAAGAATAGATTCTGTAGATCATAACCTTTACAGAGATATGTTACATGACATATGTAGCATAAAACATATTCCAGTTATGTCATATATACATTCATAAGCATATTTCCATAAAGCCTTATGGGGTGCAACGTCACAGCATGCAGCCAGGAGCTGTTTTCAAGCCAGGAGGAAGGTAGCCAGTCGCAGTGGACGATGCTTGGGGAAGAACAAACAGCAGAGGAGGTGCCTGGTAAGTGGCTTTTATTTTGGGCAGATAGTTGTTTGGTGCGGGCTCTTGGGGCGAGGAGGGTTGCAGAAAGAAGAGTTAGGGCTGCGTGCATGCCTAGATGTGGAATAGGGCATTGATGTGCTCTCTCACATTGTGGTAATCGGCCTCAGTGATCTCTTCAAAGGTCTCATGCAGAAGCTGGGCAATCCACTTGCACATGTTCCATGGCAGAGCAACTGTGCTCCTTGTCCAGTAAGGCTAACATGTCCACACCACTGTGCCATGAGGGGCGGGGCGACCATTGCTGCGCACAGGCAAGTGGCAAAAGGGCCAGGGTGGAAGGCACATTGTAGTAGAAGACCCTCCCTTGC
This sequence comes from Emys orbicularis, assembly GCF_028017835.1. Classification (NCBI taxonomy): domain Eukaryota; kingdom Metazoa; phylum Chordata; order Testudines; family Emydidae; genus Emys; species Emys orbicularis. Next base: position 118,710,505 of record NC_088684.1, read on the forward strand.
TTCCCAGGTCACCCGCAGCAGCGAGATATCTTCCAGGATGAACTCATCCTGTGGAAAATGTGGGGACAGTGTTCAGTATAGGGGCCTGTAGCAAGGTTTCAGAGTCACAGCCGTGTTAGTCTGTATCCGCAAAAAGAACAGGAGTACTCTAAGGTGCCACAAGTACTCCTGTTCTTTTTCTAGCAAGGTTGAGACTCACCGGTGTGGCCCCTGCTGCTGTTCGTCTGGGACTTAGCTCTTTTCCAGTGTAAGGAGCACCCTCTGCAGGCCAGTGTCTCACCTGCCACTGGCCCGGGGCCCTCCCGGACACCGGTGCCCTTTACCTCGGGGTTCTGCCCCAGAAGTACCCCATGCTCTAGGTCTCCCCTCCCAGGGGAACCCCCAACCCTCTCACCCACCTTGCCTCAGTGGCTACTGCCAGTCACCATCTAGCCCCCGCTCACTGGGGCAAACTCCATCATTGACAAGGGGGTTGGACCAACGGCCTCTGCCTAACCCCGGGCTGCACCTCTGCAAGTGGTGAAGTGAAGGAGTGGCAGGAGACTGAAAGGAGGCTCCACCAGCAGAATGCGGATCGCCGGTACCAAAGCATGGAGCGGCTCATAAGCATTATGGAGCACCAAGCGGACTCGATACAGGCGCTTAGTACTGCAGACAGAGCAGACCTGCGCCCTCCCCCTCCCCTGCAGCCCTTGTCCCAAAACTCTTTCCCTTGTGCCCCCACTGCCTCCAATATCCAGTTTCTTCTTGCCGTCAGCTGCCTCCAACACCTGTAGCTTCACCACCCAGCCCTGCAAACTACGACCCTTACCCACTGCACTCAACCCCCATCATCATGCATTTTAGTAGCCTGAAGTGCCGCACTCATTGTGCGGCACTCCAGACAGGAAGTCTGAATATGATAACAGGACACCGTAGCCCAGGAAAGCAACAGGCACTGCAAGTTAGTGCATCATACGTAGCAAACACAGATGCCTACTAGCATTGGAACCACTGCACTTCACTCCCATGCAGGGCACCAAACATTACTGGTGGCTTTCAGCATCGAATTGCTCCCTCCAGGCATCCCTAATCCTTACAGCCCCGTGCTGGGCCCCTCTAATAGCCCTGGTCTCTAGCTGTTCAAATTCAGCCTCCAGGTGTTGAACCTCTGTGATCCATGCCTGAGTGAAGCTTTCACCCATCCCTTCACAAATGTTATGGAGGTTACAGCACGCGGCTATAACCATGCAGATGTTGTCATCGGCCAGGTCCAGCTTCTCATACAGACAGCGCGAGCGGCCCTTTAAACAGCCAAAAGCACACTCAATAGTCATTCTGCACCGACTCAGCCTGTTGTTGAACCGCTCCTTGCTGCTGTCAAGGCTCCCTGTGTAGGGTTTCATGAGTCACGGCATTAAAGGGTAAGCGGAGTCTCCAAGGATCACAATGTGCATTTCGACTTCCCCTATGGTGATCTTCTGGTCTGGGAAGAAAGTCTCGGCTTGCAGCTTCCTGAACAGGCCTGTGTTCTGCACCATCATGCACCTTTCCTGACCAGCCTGCGTTAATGTCCATGAAATGCCCACAGTGATCCACACAATGTCATGCACGTTGCCCAGAGTCATGGTTCTTCTGAGCAGGATGCTATTAATGGCCCTGCAAACTTGCATCAACACAATTCCAATGGTCAACTTTCCCATTCCAAACTGGTTAGTGACTGATCGGTAGCTGTCAGGAGTTGCCAGCTTCCAGATTGCAATAGCCACCCGCTTCTCCACCGGCAGAGCAGCTCTCAAGCTCATGTCCTTGCACCGCAGGGTGGGGGGCGAGCTCAGCACACAGTTCCATGAAAGTGGTTTTCCTCATCCGAAAGTTCTGCAGCCACTGCTCATCATCCCAGACTTACCTGATGATGTGATCCCATCACGCAGTGCTTGTTTTCCGAGCCCAAAAGTGGCATTCCACTGTGGTGAGCATGTCTGTGAATGCCACAAGCAATCTCGTTTCATATGCGTTATGCGAGTCGACATTATCGTCGGACACCTCACTGTCACTTTGTACCTTAAGGAGTAACTCAACTGCAGTTCGTGACATGCTGGCAAGACCCATCAGCACATTCCTCACAAGTTCAGGATCCATTTCCGCAGACTGAAAGGGAAGACAGAGCGCACAGTACAAAAAACGTTGAAAGATGGCGCCAAATGTGGACGGAAGCACAGGGATTGCTGGGATGTGAAGCGATGCATCATGGGGCCTTGGGACAGGACCCAGAATGCCCCGCGGTCCACCACCTCCTTCCCCCAAGCCACAGCGCCAGAATGGGAAGAGGTGCTCTGTGGGATAGCTGCCCATAGTGCATCACTCCCAATGCCGCTGCAAGTGCTGCAAATGTGGCCACGCCACTGCGCTTACAGCTAACAGCGTGAACACACGGCAGCGCTTTTCCTGCCGCGGTCTCCGAGGGCTGGTTTAACTCACAGCGCTCTACATCTGCAAGTGTAGCCGTGCCCTAAATTTTGACTAATAAAGTCCATCATGTAGGTGAAAACAATGCTGTGTGGCATGAGGGCTTATTTGTTTTTTATGTTTACTTGAAATAAGAATGGGGGTCATTCTCCTGAGGTGTTTGTTAAAGGGAACCAAACATAGGTATTTCATCTTATACTCACTGAATAACTTTCCTTATGGATGCATAAAATATCATATCAGGCCTTATTCCACCTAGGCTTCTACCGAGTTCACTGGGAGCAGGACTAGGCCCTTCATCCTGCACAATGTATAAACTGGGATTTTTAAGCAATGGGCACCATGGGTTCATGAACCTATTAGTTCTGACTTTCTCCCTTTTTTCTTTCCTCCATACTGGTTCATCAGTGGAGGCCAGTCTCCCCCTCCAATTACCACAACTCACCAGCAGGCTACCTCCACCAGACTTCCAAGAAGCATGGCAGGATCCCACTTGATGTCCACAGCACATTGGAGGAGTCCATTCTCAGCTCTCATGAGGCAGAGCTCCAGTTATCAGTTGAGGAGATGCTGGCCCTGTTGTGCTAGAACAAGCAGGCTGCTCAATTGGGACTCTGAATATAGTGGAGGCCAGAGGGTGAGTGGAATGGGCTGCCCACTTATACTTGAGCCTGAAGAGATGAGGCTCAAGGCCGAATGGGGCTGGCAGACAGCCTTGTCTTTGCCAATGCCCAAGAAAACTTGCTGCCACAGGTCAGAAGCAAGTGTGATATTGAGAGATGTAAGGGAGCTGCCCCATCCCCTGCTGTAAACGAGAGAGTTTCCAGAACGTCACATGCTCAACAATCCTTCATTCTTCAACTGAACTAAGTTACAGGGGAAGATGATAGCGTCTGTGAAGTGAAAGGAAACAGGAAACAGTGACTTGGATATTTCTCACCTTGCGGGTGGTAGGGTTGGAGTGGATTCTCTCAATCTGGAAAAAAATGGTTTTGCAGTTGTTTTAATTAGAGTAATTCTACTCTGAAAAGTGACCCTATTCCATATTTACTCTTTCTCAATTATTCCCATAGGAATGGCCAAGTTTTGCCCTCAGCTTCATTTGTGCCAGCCTGATGGCATCAGTGAGGTAACTGAGGGCAGAATGGGACTCTGCAGACACTCACTTCCCAAGTCAAAAGCTATTTTTCTAGTTGCCAGCACAGCAAACTCAGCCTGCAGTTTGATATTTCAGTTCAATATTTTCTGTTTTTTCCCCCCAGTTTGTGCATTTGACAGCACTTTGCGTATTGTCACTTTCACTCTTTTTCATGTTTAATCAGCTAGCTAGTCAGCATCCCTTGCTGGTTGTTTGGGTTTTTCACATGATAGTGGAGAGAAAAATATTTTTAAAAATACAGGACAGTGTATCTGTAAAACCTCAAAAATTGGCAGGGGGAATCTGGGTCAAGTGCAGTACTTGAAATTACATGTAACTCTTTCTGTTAATTGATTAGATTTCAAATTGATGGTGACTTGTAAAGCAAGATCCTTGAATGAAGAGACATTATTTCTTACCTGTAAGCAGCATTTTTACTGATGAACAAGTTTAATCTCTAACTTGACTGTATTTTGCTTAGGTTATTCTTGGAAAGGCATGAGGGAAAAATGAGCCTGCAGAATTTTTGGGTGTCAAGCTAGATGTCTTCAAGATTCTTGTCAGTGTGGCAGATGGGAATGCCGTAGTGCTTAACCTAAAGATACTTACGACTTGAGACAGAGGAGAAGTACCTGGCTGGAAGGAAAACTCTAAATGCAAGGGAGAGACTCAAGCATGATGCAGTGAGGGTGAGTTTGTTGACATGAAAGGCACACCAGGGGGTTTCCATGTGGGGTAGCCTGAGTGAGGATGTTGTCTCTTTCTCTTCTTTGGTGGAAGCCCGTTGGAGGTTGGGAGTTCTTTCTGTGCTAGGGCTGACGATGAATCTAGACTTCAGTCTGTGTTGTATGCCTACCTAGAGATTTTTTAATAGTCACACTATATTGTTTGGAAAAATTCTCAAAAAAGGCTGCTCTGAAAACAAACAAGGCTTACTTTCCAAACTGAAGGTTTACTTCTCAGGGAGAAGAACTCAATGAGAGCAGTACAGATCCCTGATTCGGGAGGAAACTGGAAGGACATTGTGAATAAAGGAAGGAAAGTTCACAAATTAGACATGTCCTTGAGGAAAACAAGGTGTGAAAGCAGGGGTGCTGGAACAATTTGTACAATGGCGGTGCTGAGAGCCATTTAACCAAGCTGTAAACCCTGTATATGATGGGAACCACTTCAAGCCAGGGGGTGCAGCAGCACCCCTAGTTCCAGCACCTATGTATGAAGGCTTAGGGGATAAAGCAGCAAGCTCTGAAATTCAGTGGGCAGAAATAATGGCACAAAGGAAACAAAAAAGTACCTTTTGAATTAGTCGTTTCAAAGGAACTGTTTCCCTCAGGTCAAATGGAGGCTCATGTACAGCCTGGAGAACTAGTTTAATCTCCACGCTGAAACAGTAAGTCTGAAAAGAAGCTTTATTATCAAGAGCATTTAAAAGAAATGTTCAGTGTGGGGGTGCTGACCTCTAGGGCAACCCTAATTGTCTACAGGGAAAAAGCATGAAACTGCAAGGAGCTAATGGCAAGCCCATAAATCTTGGAATACAACTACAATGTTGCAGTAAGGACACTTAGGCTTGGCAGACCTCTGGTGACATGAGGAATAAACACTTAGACAACACTTGAAGTGAAAATAGAAGTAGGAGGACATCTGAACTTGAAGTGGGCTCAGTTACTTCAGAGTCTCTCTCCTTTTGAAGGGTTAAATCTCCATAAACTAAACCATCAGGATTAGGTCGGGATGATAAACACAAAAAGGGAGCAATCTGTGAATACTGTTAATGCTGCTGCTCATGCTGATGCTGCTGTTGGTATAAGGGACCCTGTGAAAGTAGATAGGAAACCTGGGGTAGAAGGAGCCTCCTTTCTATGAAGAGGATCTGCAAATCAGGGTATGCTGGGCAATACAGAGATCATACAAGGGCAAATCCAATCCTCTGCCCAAGTCATTCTGTGACCTCATAGAGGAGTGGGAGAAGAGTAGATATAGGAGACCGCAGGGTCTGGGTCCTTGAAGCAAAGAGTGAAGGGTTGATTATTCTCTGGAGAAGCAAGAGATCCATGCTTGTATGATCCCATATTGTTATTAGGGGCTGAAACAGAGAGGGAAGAAGAGACTTCTCCTGGGCAGACGCATGATTTGACCCAGTACCTCAGGGTACTACCAGACTGTCTAGTTGCCTCTTGTCTGCCTGGGAACCCCCTCAGTCAGTTTCAGTCCCCTGTCTGATGTATTTCTGAGATTCCACAGCCTTTCATGCCCTTCTCCCACTCCATGAATCAGAAATCCAGATAAATATTCCTTCCTGCAACTATATAGGGTCAGAGGCTCAGTTGCTGTAAATTGGCACAGCTGCATTGAAGTAATGGAGCTATGTGTAAGCGGGGGAATGGTCCCGCTATTGTGGGGAACTTTCCTGGCTTCTGCACTACCCCGGTGAAGTGGGCTAACGAAAGGATCCGAGTCCTCGCTCCCACTTCCTTTACCCAGAGGCCTCCCTGCCCTTGAGGACTCCCCTTCCACTCTCCTGTCTGGCAGAGTCCTCGTAAACCCCGACAAGGCTGGGCCCAGGATTCCTGGGGGGCTTGACCCCCAACCCTGCTGTGGTCACCTAGGACAGGGGCTAGGGTGTCCCCACTCCGGGGTACTCTCTTTGCACTGGGCACCTCCCTGACCCACTGATCATTTTATACAATTTAAAGCAAATACAAGTTATTTAATTAACAATTACTTTTAAAAAAGAATAAGGAAAAATGGAAAAGGTTAAAGGAAACACATCACCCTGCTCTGAGGCAGGGAATATCACAAGCAGTGTCTCTGGAACGTCAGGGCAGTTCACAGTCTGTTCCTTGTAGGTCCCGGGCCTCCTTCTCAGGCCCTGGCTGTGCTGCAGGGACGCTGTGGGTTGGACACTTGCTCTGGCGGTGGCCACACGCTCTCAGGCTCTAGGTGGCAGGACCCTTCTTCCCAGCGTCGCCCCCGCCCTGTCAGGGTTACGATCCCCCTCCAAGTCTGGCCTGCAAGGCCTCTTGGCTGAGGTATCTCCCTGCGCTGGGCCCACTGCCAGGGTCCCCCTCACTCTCCCCAGCTGCGCACCGCACCCAGCTCCGGACTGCTCCAGCCCCAGCTCCAGCTCCACTCTGCCTCAGCACGGCTGCTGCTGCTGCTCTGCCTCCAGCTCCCTGGGCTGCTTCTCTGGCCCCTCTGGCTCTGGTTGCTGCAGCTCTCCTCCCAGGGCAGGTCTGCTCTGCAGGCTGCTTCTGTAACTCTGGCTTTGGGGCTGCAGCTCTGCTCCCAGCAACTTAGCTCAGGCCCCTCTCTGTCCTGGCTGTGCTCTGGCTTTGGGGCTGCAGCTCTGCTCCCAGCAACTTAGCTCAGGCCCCTGCTCTCTCCTGGCTGTGCTCTGGCTTTGGGGCTGCAGCTCTGCTCCCAGCAACTTAGCTCAGGCCCCTGCTCTCTCCTGGCTGTGCTCTGGCTTTGGGGCTGCAGCTCTGCTCCCAGCTCAGGATCTGCTCTCCCTGGGCTTTGTCTCTGGCTCTGTGGCTGCGCCTCTGGCCCCTCTGGATCTGGCACGGTTCTGCTCTCCAGCTCAGCTTGGGCCCCTGCTTTCTCCTTAGCTCGGCCCCACTCAGTCTGACCCAGGCAATTCCAGCTCACACGGAGGACGGGACCTCCCTGGCCTCCTGACCCTCTGATTAGCCTGCCCGCCCTGTCAATCAGGCTGATCTGGAGCATTGGCCTCTCCCCATTGTTCCTGGGGACTGTCAGTCTCAGGCTCCTGATTTGCCATCGACCCTTCCCCTTTTAGTACTGGGAGCTAGCCAACCAAAACACCCCCACTGAATGTTAGTAAGGGGGCAACAGTCCCCTTACATTCCCCCTTGCTAAAATACTGCCACATCCACAATATTCACACCGGTACATCCGGGCCCCATAGTAACAACATATACCCACATCATTTTATATCAACAACCCATTAACAATTATCAAAAGAACATTTAACATATTTAACATTCCACATCTACTTCTTAATACCATACATAACAATATTCATTAAAACACTACATAGAACCAATAACATAATTATCTCTAAGTCTAACAGGAAGTACACCCTTATTAGCCCTCTGCGACCTTCTTAAGACTGGTGGTTCGTTACCCATATTTTCTATTTCCCTATCCTCAGGTAATACTGGGTCAGTTTGAAGGATCTGGCCATTCTCGTTAGGGTTTGGGTTTGCCCCACTCTGTCCCCCTCTGTATTCGGTTTGTGGGACTAGAACCATTTCCCAATTGGTTTCAGCCTCCTCGGGGTGTACTGATCTACGCCTCCTATGGTCCCTATGTACTACTATCTCAGGACCCCCTCGTTCAGGCCGGATGGTGTAAACTGGTAGCTCGGGATTGTTGTGAGCGACTACAATGTGGGGATTTGACTCCCATTTGTCCTGTATTTTATTACGCCCCCGGTGTCTATGGTTACGAACTAGTACACGGTCACCAGGCCTGATGAGAGCCCCACTGGACTTGCGATCATAAGTCCTTTTCCTACTTCGGGCTGTGTCTTTAGTTGTATTGAGAGCAACGTCACAGGCTATCTTCAGCCTGTCATGGTGACCTTTGACCCAGTCATCCAAATTGGTCACCTCATTCTTAGAAAAGATTTCTTGATGCTTCTCTGGCAACGCCCTTATGTTAGTCACATGTGCAGGAATCAGCCCTTGGCGTGCCGCTTGAACTGGAACTGGCAGTCTCCCATCACATCTTTCTTGAAGAAAGGTAACTCGTCCTCCCTTCTCCCTCGTCACCGGCAGCTCATTTCCTGGTACACAGCTGTGTTCGTCAAGGATCTTCCCTCTCCAAGGAGGAATAATGGTCTTCCGTTTTCTGCCCACTTTAACATTTCCCATATGCCTTGTGGGGCCCAGAGAAAGACTCTGCCTCTCCGCTCGAGCCAGTCCTTTACTCAGCACAGCATTCTTCGTAGAATGCTCGTGACAGTTCATCCTCCTGGTCCCTTTTCCTGGTAAGAGTAGCTCCTTCAGCTCACTAATGATGTTCATCCCTAGAATCCCTGGGACTCCTTCTCCTATATGGCTCCCTTTTGAGGCTTTGTCTTTCAGGATGAAGATGCATTTTCCTGGCAGTGTCTGGCCCATATACTCTATGTCTGCTTCAAGGCACCCCACCACTGGGATTGCCAGTCCATTAACAGCTGTTAGACGTACAAACCGTGTGCTGTGCATGGTCAGGTCCTTGTCCTTCAGATATTTTTGAAAATGCGACTCAGTAATGGTGGTGACTTCTGAGCCAGTATCTAACAAACATCTGGTCTTCACCCCTGCTATACATACTTCAGCAGTTAGACAGTCTCCAAATGCTCGCTTACAGAAGTCGCTAGATATGCTGGCACTGCCCACGTTCCTCTCAACACTATATGCAGAGGGATTTTCCACGAAGGACAGGCCTAGGAATCCTTCTGCCACTGCTTGGCCTTCTACTGTAGATGGACCATTTGCTCCTGGTGCCCCATTGGTTTCGAGTGCCTGGGACTCTGTTCTCCTTCTCAGTGGACATTCTCGGCTAGTATGTCCTGGCCTTTCACAAGTGTAACAAATGTATCTTCCCAGCTCGTCCTTCAGTGGGGCTCTTCGGGATCCCGGTGCCCTTGGATACTTTGGCATACTAATGGGATTTTTTTCTTTCATCAACTCGGTCATCACTTTCATCATCTCCCCCTGTTGGACTGCCAGTTTTTGGACAGCTTCACTTAAGCTTTCCAATGTTAGCTCTGTTTGGGGCAGGGCCTTTTCCCCAGCAGCTGCATTCACTAGGCCCCCTCTTCGTGTATGGGGGTTAGGCTTGGCCGCCTCTGCCACAGGAACTTCCTCTTCTTCTGACCACATAATGGCAGCCTGCATGAGTTCATGGAACTTCTTACTGGGCTCTTCTTTAAACCTCCTTTTCATTTCACGTCGGAGGGAGTCATCACGGAGCCCCAGCACCAACTGCTCTTTCAGAACCGTATCTGGGTCTGGAACTCGCTGAGGGTCTCGCCGCTCCACTTTGCTCATTCTCTCCTGGAGGTCATATGCGTATGCCCGGACAGTTTCACCAGGCTCCTGCTTTTTCTCAAAAAACTCCTTTAGTCGGGTTCCAATAGGTACCTTGTCTCCATACACTTTTAGGAGGAGTTCAAATACCTTTTCCACATCTTTCTTGTCTGCCACTGCCATGAACTTTACTGTGGCCTTGGCCTGGCCCTTGAGGTGCTCCTCTATGAAGTCCACATGATCTTCTTCAGGTACTCTTAGCACACGCAGAGCCGCCTTCACAGACTTGACCCACTCCTCTACTGTAATGTCTCCTGGTCTAGTCGGGAAGCCACCAAACTCCGTGACCTTCCGCTCCCGTGGGACATAAATAGTAGGGGGTTTCTTAGCTTCTGCTGTCTGTTGGTCTATTACTGCCTTGGCCAGCGATAAGGCTTCTCTCTGTTCAGTTCTAGCTTGCTGTAATGCCTCCGCTTGGTCTGATAATCTGCGCTGAAGTTCAGCAAACTGGGTTCGTAGTTCTTCAATTCCAGCCATGGTAGGGTGCTCAACCAGGCCCGGACAGTGCTACTAGAACTCAACCAGTAAACCAATGGGGTGGACCCTGTGGATAGGATCCTGTTCGTGACGCCAATTATGTAAGCGGGGGAATGGTCCCGCTATTGTGGGGAACTTTCCTGGCTTCTGCACTACCCCGGTGAAGTGGGCTAACGAAAGGATCCGAGTCCTCGCTCCCACTTCCTTTACCCAGAGGCCTCCCTGCCCTTGAGGACTCCCCTTCCACTCTCCTGTCTGGCAGAGTCCTCGTAAACCCCGACAAGGCTGGGCCCAGGATTCCTGGGGGGCTTGACCCCCAACCCTGCTGTGGTCACCTAGGACAGGGGCTAGGGTGTCCCCACTCCGGGGTACTCTCTTTGCACTGGGCACCTCCCTGACCCACTGATCATTTTATACAATTTAAAGCAAATACAAGTTATTTAATTAACAATTACTTTTAAAAAAGAATAAGGAAAAATGGAAAAGGTTAAAGGAAACACATCACCCTGCTCTGAGGCAGGGAATATCACAAGCAGTGTCTCTGGAACGTCAGGGCAGTTCACAGTCTGTTCCTTGTAGGTCCCGGGCCTCCTTCTCAGGCCCTGGCTGTGCTGCAGGGACGCTGTGGGTTGGACACTTGCTCTGGCGGTGGCCACACGCTCTCAGGCTCTAGGTGGCAGGACCCTTCTTCCCAGCGTCGCCCCCGCCCTGTCAGGGTTACGATCCCCCTCCAAGTCTGGCCTGCAAGGCCTCTTGGCTGAGGTATCTCCCTGCGCTGGGCCCACTGCCAGGGTCCCCCTCACTCTCCCCAGCTGCGCACCGCACCCAGCTCCGGACTGCTCCAGCCCCAGCTCCAGCTCCACTCTGCCTCAGCACGGCTGCTGCTGCTGCTCTGCCTCCAGCTCCCTGGGCTGCTTCTCTGGCCCCTCTGGCTCTGGTTGCTGCAGCTCTCCTCCCAGGGCAGGTCTGCTCTGCAGGCTGCTTCTGTAACTCTGGCTTTGGGGCTGCAGCTCTGCTCCCAGCAACTTAGCTCAGGCCCCTCTCTGTCCTGGCTGTGTTCTGGCTTTGGGGCTGCAGCTCTGCTCCCAGCTCAGGATCTGCTCTCCCTGGGCTTTGTCTCTGGCTCTGTGGCTGCGCCTCTGGCCCCTCTGGATCTGGCACGGTTCTGCTCTCCAGCTCAGCTTGGGCCCCTGCTTTCTCCTTAGCTCGGCCCCACTCAGTCTGACCCAGGCAATTCCAGCTCACACGGAGGACGGGACCTCCCTGGCCTCCTGACCCTCTGATTAGCCTGCCCGCCCTGTCAATCAGGCTGATCTGGAGCATTGGCCTCTCCCCATTGTTCCTGGGGACTGTCAGTCTCAGGCTCCTGATTTGCCATCGACCCTTCCCCTTTTAGTACTGGGAGCTAGCCAACCAAAACACCCCCACTGAATGTTAGTAAGGGGGCAACAGTCCCCTTACATATGCAGTTCACATTAGCTGAGGATCTAGCCCACAGTCTCTGTTCCAAGAAAGTTACTGTTGTTTGCTGTGGGCCAGATCTTCATCTGGTGTAAAGTGGTGTAATTCCATCTCACTGTTCTTATTTTCACCAGTTTAGGATCTGGCCCTGTCTACATATGTATAGAGTTAAAGATCTTAAGAAGTGCTTCTCAGTGGCCAGTGATGCCTTAGGTCTATTTAAATTATGTGGGCATATAGGACCCTACGCTTCCAGGGTACCCAACACTGCATGAATACTCCAGTCCTGCCAGCAAGAGCACCATTTTTAGTTCCCTGTCAGTACATACAAGTTGATGAAGCTATGCTGATTCACACCAGCTTAGGATCTGGGCCCCCGGTGTCCTTTACAGACAGCTCTTTGCATAGTGCTTTAGCATAGTGCATAGCATAATTAGTGCATAGTGCCTCACATAATTAGTGCTTTGAAATATTCCACTCTCACACACCCAACCTGAAGGAATGTTAAGGAAAAATGTGTGCAATCTATGTGGAGGTATCAACTATGCAAGGCTTATGTGCTGCAAACTTTCTCAATGTGAGTCTGTAATTCTGTTGCTCTAAAAAGCTGTGGCAAATGAAGGAGATCTGAACATTCAGGAACCATCTGATTGTAAAGAGAGGTTGCTCATATGGCATCATAAATGGCCAAGTAAAGTGTATTGCTCTGCCATTGCCTATGAGAGAAGCAGTGTAGATTGCTTTGCATTATCACTGTATTTACGTTTTTCAGTTGTAGAAGATATGCAAAGCCTGCTGAAGAAGACAAGGATTCCTGTGCTTATCCTATATTTGTTTGATCCTTTTGGAATTCAAACAATGGACAAATGTGTCTAGGCTTTCAAAAAAAACAGACTTTCATGGAGTTGCAGGACATAATGCCAGATTGAGGCAGGATAGTTGCAGATAACTAAATGAAGGGCTGGGACCTTTATTGGCCCACAGCTGGGCAGAGATTGCAGTATTAGTGCCGGTAAAAACCCGGACTCAATTTATCTTCAATGCAAAGCTATTTATTTGAAAGAATCACAGACTGGCAGAAAAAGGTTATACAATGCTACTTCCTAATAAGCCTCAATTCCCCAAGCATAATCCCTCTGTAACTATGTACGCCCTACACAGTATCCTGATTGGCAAACAAAGCGGGTAGATGAAGGCCTCTGTCTCTTCTCCTCTCAAGCGCTAAGTCTGTTAATTATCCCCAGAGCAGGGTATTGGCTCTTGAAACCCTCTGGCTCTAAAGTCCCCGAAAGTCCATCGTAGCAGGGTGTTGGCTACCCTGGGTCCTTCATCTTACAGCATCACAGGCCTCTTCAGATGTTAATTGGGGTGAGAGCTGAGCGTATGATATTTCCCAATACTTATACCCTTTTCTCGAAGGAGGCACATGTCTCTGAAATATGCTACATTGGCATTACATAATCTGTATTTTTTCTAATTAATATTTTGGAAAGGACAACATGGACTGACTGAAGGCCGGCTGACATTTACTCTCTCGTCAATCATTCTCTCATCAATCAATTGCTTCTTAGGTCAGCTTTTGTGGTTGTGCAGTTTTACAGGGTCAGTTGACCCAGGTCAGTCAGTTTCAGGTTCACCATCCGTGTAATTTGTTTGGTGAACATGACTGACCATGACCATAGTTCTTCCACATCACCACAGGTACACACAGAGCCCTTGGTTAAACATCCAAAGTGCATAGTCATGTCAACATCCAAGTGCAATGTCAGCTCTCTCAGTGAGTGTCCATATGGCTTGTCTGATGCTAAGAGAACCCTGTTCCCAGAATTCTCCAGCAAATTCAAACTCACCAAGCTTTACCACACTCTTGCCAACCACAGTAATTAGTAATTATTCAGCATCATCCCAACACTAAATATTTGAGGAGGGAGGCTGAATTGTGCATCCCCAGAATCCTCACTGCATTTTGGCAAAAAGCATCCCAGAATGTCTAGTTGGTTAGCTGTTTTTTGGAATAAAATGAGAATGGGTGCTGCTACAGCATGATCTGCAAAACGCACAGTGAAAAAGCAGATGAGGCTGGCATGGGCCCTGTGGAGACCTGAATGCTAATGAAAAGAGAAACATATTTGGCACCATTATAACCAAGACACCCTGAGGATTTCAAAGAATGTGTCCTTTTTTTACTACAGTAATAAATTTGTCAGTTATGTGAAGAAACGTGAAAAAGGAGTGCTTTTTACTGCATTCTGTGCGTCGCTCCAGATTCACGCAGGATAATGGCTAATAAAACTATGAGGTGGGAGGTTGAGTTGTGCATCTCTGAAACCCTCATTATGCGCAGTTTTAGAAAACATACACATGTGCCAGAGTGTCTCATTGTCCTTTTGATGGGTTTTTTTATTATATTGGTATGAAGTGGTTTTGGTTCCAGCTATGAAATGCAAATTTAGCTCATATTGATACTGCTGTCTGCATAAAGCTTAAAAATACATATATAATCCTGTTCCTGACAGCTTTGGAGGATGCTATTAGCAATAGTTAGGTTTTATTGCTGCTGCACCAAACCAGACACTCTTCCATGTCCAAGCAAACAGCAGTTAGTTTACTTTTCCTTTTTGGTGGAGGGTTACGATCAAGCAGCCAGGCACCAAACAAAATCTTGGAAAGTAAAGACTGTGTCAAAAAACAACCTGCCTCAGGTATTCCAAAGGGAATGCATTATGTCCATTTACAACATATCTGCAACTTCTGAGGGTACATCTACACTGCAAAATAAATCCAACCCTGTGGCAGTGAATCTCAGAGCCTGGGTCAACTGACAGGCTCATGGGGTGCAGGCTATGAAGCTAAAAATAGTAGTGTAGATGTTTGGGATGGAGCCGGGGCTCTGAAACCTGGTCTCTACAGCCAAGCCCTAATGTCTACAGTGCTATTTTTAGTCCCGTAGTGCGAACCCGAGTCAGTTGACCTAGACTCTGATACTCGCTGTCACCCATTGTCCACAGAATTACAACTGCTGTTACTGAGGGTTACTATCTATATACCCATAACTGTTAGTGCCGTCCTTCTAGTATAAGCAGGATTGGAATGTCTTATTTACTTTATATGGACCAGAGTCTTCATCGATTCATACATTTTAAGGCTAGAAGGGACCATTAGATCATCTAGTCTGACCTCCTGTGTATCACAAGCCATAGAGTATCACCTAGTTACCCCCTTTGCATTGAGCCAAATAACCTGTGTTTGACTAAAGCGTATCTTCCCAAAAGGCATCCAGGCAAGCTTTGAAGACATCAAGAGATGGTAAATCTACCACTTCTCTTGGTAGTTTGTGCCAATGGTTAATAACCCTCACTGTAAAGAATTTGTGCCTTATTTCTAATTAAATGTATCTGGTTTTAACTTCCACGCATTAGTTCCTATTGTGCCTTTCTCCATTAGGCCTGGTCCACACTACCCCCCCACTTCGGACTAAGGTACGCAAATTCAGCTACGTTAATAACGTAGCTGAATTCGAAGTACCTTAGTCCGAACTTACCGCGAGTCCAGACGCTTCAGGCAGGCTCCCCCGTCGATGCCGCGTACTCCTCTCGCTGAGCTGGAGTACCGGCGTCGACGGCGAGCACTTCCGGGATCGATCCGGGATCGATTTATCGCGTCTAGATAAGACGCGATAAATCGATCCCAGAACATCGATTGCCTGCCGTCGGACCCGGAGGTAAGTGTAGACGTACCCTTAGATTAAAGAGCCTTTTAGTAGCTGGTGTTTTCTCCACAGGAAGGTGCTTAGACACTGTAAACGAGTCACCTCTAAGGGCACAGCTACACTTGCAGATGTAGAGCGCTGTGAGTTAAACCAGCCGTCGGAGAGCGCAGCAGGGAAAGCACTGCCGTGTGTTCACACTGTCAGCTGCAAGCGCAGTGGCGTGGCCACATTTGCGGCACTTGCAACGGCATTGGGAGCAGCGCATTATGGGCAGCTATCCCACAGAGCACCTCTTCCCATTCTGACGCTGTGGCTTGTGGGAAGGAGGTGGGGGGCTGCGGGGCATTCTGGGTCCTGTCCCAGTGCCCCGTGATGCATCGGTTCGCATGCCAGCAATCCCTGTGCTTCCGTCCACATTTGGCGCCATCTTTCAACGTTTTCTGTACTGCGTGCTCTGTCTTCCCTTTCGGTCTGCGGGAATGGATCCTGAACTTGTGAGGAATATGCTGATGGGTCTCGCCAGCATGTCACGAATTGCAGTCGAGTTACTCCTTAAGGTACAAAGTGACAGTGAGGAGTCCGACGATGATGTCGACTTGCGTAATGCATATAACACGAGATTGCTTGTGGCATTCACGGACATACTCACCACAGTGGAACGCTGCTTTTGGGCTTGGGAAACAAGCACTAAGTGATGGGATCACATCGTCATGCAAGTCTGGGATGACGAGCAGTGGCTGCAGAACTTTCGGATGAGGAAAGCCACTTTCATGGGACTGTGTGATGAGCTCACCCCCACCCTGCAGTACAAGGACACGAGATTGAGACCTGCCCTGCCGGTGGAGAAGCGGGTGGTTATTGCAATCTGGAAGCTGGCAACTCCAGACAGCTACTGATCGGTCGCTAACCAGTTTGGAGTGGGAAAGTCAACCGTTGAAATCATGTTGATGCAAGTTTGCAGGGCCATTAATTGCATCCCGCTCAGAAGAACCGTGACTCTGGGCAACGTGTGTGACATTCTGGCTGGCTTTGCACAAATGGGTTTCCCTAACTGCGGAGGGGCGATAGATGGGACGCATATTCCAATTCTGGCACTAGCCCACGTAGCCTCCGAGTACATAAATTGGAAGGGGTATTTCTCTATGGTTCACCAGGTGCTTGTGAATCACCGTGGGCGTTTCATGGACATTAACGCAGGCTGGTCCGGAAAGGTGCATGGCACATGCATCTTTCAGAACACAGGCCTGTTCAGGAAGCTGCAAGCTGGGACTCTCTTCCCAGACCAGAAGATCACCGTAGGGGAAGTCGAAATGCCCATTGTGATTCTTGGAGACTCCGCTTACCCTTTAATGCTGTGGCTCATGAAACCCTACACAGGGAGCCTTGACAGCAGCAAGGAGCGGTTCAACAACAGGCTGAGTTGGTGCAGAATGACTGTTGAGTGTGCTTTTGGCCATTTAAAAGGCCGCTGGTGCTGTCTGTATGGGAAGCTGGACCTGGTCGATGACAACATCTGCACGGTTATAGTCGCGTGCCGTACCCTCCATAACATTTGTGAAGGGAAGGATGAAAGCTTCACTCAGGCATGGACCTCAGAGGTTCAACACCTGGAGGCTGAATTTGAACAGCCAGAGACCAGGGCTATTAGAGGGGCCCAGCGCGGGGCTGTAAGGATTAGGGATGCTTGGAGGGAGCAATTCGATGCTGAAAGCCACCAGTAATGTTTGGTGCCCTGCATGGGAATGAAGTGCAGTGGTTCCAATGCTAGTAGGCATCTGTGTTTGCTACGTATGATGCGCTGACTTGCAGTGCCTGTTGCTTTCCTGGGCTACGGTATCTTTTACTTAATGCAATAAAGAATGTTTTCAACGCCAAAAAATTAATTTATTGAAAAGAAACACAACTGCTTGGGAAACAGAAAGGGCATGACACATTTGTGCAGTGTGGGAGGCGGGAAGGGGGTGGGGTGGGGAACGGGACAATCACAGATTTGCATATGTCCTGTTATCATATTCAGCCTTCCTACCTGGAGTGCCGTGCAATGAGTGCTGCACTTCAGGCTGGCTAAAATTTCATTATGGGACTACTGCATGACTTCATGCAGCAGGTCCTCTTTGCTTCTTCGCGGACACTTCCTGATTCTTTGGAGTCTTTCAGCCGTTGATAACAAGGATGGCTGGGATCTCAAGGTTGCATCTGTAAAGCCAAAATGCAGCACTTAACAGAGGCAGCATTGTTCACACCAGACAGAGCAATGATTCGGCCATACTTTAAGACAAGTACAGTGTACACAATAGCAGAAATTGCCCATCCCAAAGTGAGCACACATAACCCACAGGAGTCACAAAATGGTGAGTAAGCACAGGGGCAAGGGGACTGATTGTTTCACGGCCATACTGTCCTCTGGGTTTCTGTGCCTTGGGGAGAGCCAACAGCTGCAGGGGGCCCCTATACTGAACACTGTCCCCACATTTTCCACAGGATGAGTTTGTCCTGGAAGATATCTCGCTGCTGAGGGTGACCTGGGAAGCAAGGGAGGGTCTTCACTACAATGCGGCTTCCACCCTGGCCCTTATGCAGCTTGCCTGTGTGCAGCAATGGTCCCCCCCCGCCCGTCACGGCACAGTGTTGTAGACATGGTAGCCTTACTGGGACAAGGAGCACAGTAGCTCCGCCAAGGAACCTGTGCAAGCGGATTGCCCATTTTCTGCATGAGACCTTTGAAGAGATCACTGAGGCTGATTTCCGCGATGTGAGAGAGCACATCAACTCCCTATTCCGCATCTAGGCATGTACGCAGCCCTAGCCCTCCTTGCCCCAAGAGCCCGCACCGAACAACTTCCTTCCCAAAATAAAAGCCACTTACCGGACACCTCCTCTGGTGTTTGTTCTTTCCCAAGCACCGTCCGCTGCGACTGGCTACCTTCCTCCTGGCTTGAGAACAGCTCCTGGCTGCATGCATCTAGGGATGCCGGGCTGTCCCCCTCCTCCTCAGCACCCTCGCTCCCGCTTTCCTCCTCCTGCCTTGTTGAACTCTGGGCTGCTACGGCCTCTGAAGTGTCCATGGTGCTCTTCGGAGTGGAGGTGGGGTCGCCCCCAAGTATCGCTTCCAGCTCTTTGTAGAAATAGCAGGTGGTGGGGGCAGCACCGGAGCGGCAGTTTGCCTTCCACGCTTTATGGTAGGCATTCTGCAGCTCCTTCACTTTAACCCTGCACTGCAGTGCGTCCCGGTCATGGACCCTTTCCATCATGTCCCTTGATAGCTGCCTGAAGGTATCGTAATTCCTACGGCTGGAGCGCAGTTATGACTGGACAGCTTCCTCCCCCCAAACACTGATGAGGTCCAGCACCTCGCCATTGCTCCATGCTGGGGATTGCCTGGTGAGTGGAGGCATGGTCACCTGGAAAGATGCCCTGCGGAGCAAACAGGAAGGGGAATTTCAAAATTCCCAGAGAATTTAAAGGGCGGCTCTGATGGTTGGTCACCTGAGGGCAGGGCAGTAGAGTTCAAAGTGATGACCAGAGTGGCTAGAATAGGCATTGTGGGACACTTCTGGAGGCCGATCAGAGCGCATTAACAGACCCGGGCGTCCACACTGGCGCCACGGTGCTCCAGCCGGGGCGCAGCAAGAGTTATGCTTCTAGTGGAGGTGGATTACCAGGGGCCCTCCAGCTGTGGAGTCTGGGCGCTCTACATGCCTTGCCAGTGTGGTGGACACCTCAGGAGTTAGGGTGCCCGGGGCTGACTTAATACGCTCTAACTTGCAAGCGTAGCCAAGCCCTAAATCTTCTCTTTGATTGAGCTCTTTATGTCTCCCAGGGTAAGGCATGTTCTCCAGCCCTTGAATAGTTTTCTGAACTCTGTTCAATTCTTCAACATGCAGTGGAGTTTCTCCACTGTATGTGAAATCAGAATCTGTGCCTATATCCCCCTCACAATAACAGTAGATGTGCTTCAGATCTTTCGGCGTTGTACAGCAAATTCACACAAGTGATTGCAATTCCCAACCTCGTAAGTTATATCTGTTGTTATTATTTTTGGTCTTACAGTTATATGGCACCTTTCATCCACAAGAGTCTAAAAGCGAATGCTTTTCAGATTATGCCCAAGGATTGCTTCACCTGACATGGCAATGCAGCTGTTTCAAGTTGGGATATGGCAGTTGTTTTACAGCACAAAGCAACACTATGCTAGGAAGAATGTAATTACTCTGATTGGAATTTGGCCAGGAATGAGGGTAAGCACGTGCAAAAAGTGCCATAATATGTTTAATGACGGTGACGGTGGACAGTCAGGACCTTGGTCTTATGTCTTATCTAAAAATCTGAATTAAGAATTACTCAGCACAGCATAACAGTGTTTAATGAT